>NW_027472584.1:16030555-16649166 GCF_030347505.1 Rhynchophorus ferrugineus | reverse complement strand
CAACCTACAGGCGTGAAGTTGTAGCAGTAACCATTATCTGAGAGCCAACAAATATTGACTGTATTGTTCTAATTTCTGGGAACTATTGTAGGGTTAATTTATTCAAATTTTTCTTTATTATACATATGTATATAACCCGAGAGTATAAGCTATATTATTATAGAATTGCAGTATGTATGGCATGCTTGTTTTTTTGTGAAGAAAATTATAGTATGTATTTATTAATTTAAATATTTTCATCAAGTACAGTTAGTACGCCCCATTGCTAGTGTTTGCTTGTCAAAATTCATTATCGTCATTTTCAATATATGGCTGGCAGTAGGGAAGAATATTCAGAAGACTTTTCAAACATTATGCTGCCCTTGATACCACAGGCCTTGAAACATTCTTTATCAAATTTCGACACTGTTGACGAACAACCATTATGACCTCGAATACCTAGGCCCATATTCATCTTCTTCAAATCGTTCTCTATGCCCTCGTCATTCCCTTTTAAACGGACTGTCAAATATCACACTATAGTGCTGTCGAGCTCCAGTAGCCATATAGAGGAATTAGCAAAATAAACACTCGTGGAAATATGACGTCAACAATAAAATCTATATAACATATAAACTTTTAAATTATATATTTTTCATGACAATCAATCAATTTTTTGTTCTCATTTAGATTGTCTAGTTTGTTCGTTACCCAACTGATAATATGAAAACGTACATATTAAATTAATATTTCGAATAAATATTTACTTTAGCCTGTATTTTTTAACGTAATTTGGAATATTTTCATCACATTTTAGGATAGTTTGCCGTTGACACCGTTGATTAAATCAATAAATATTAAATTAATTGACATTTTTCGTAGACCCTAAAGTACATTTTATTATATAAAATCATGTATAAAATTAAAATTGTATTGAAACGTTTCATATTTTATCTCGTACGCTCCGGAACACAGACATTATGTTATTATTATAATAAAGTTACGTCACTTCATATACACACGCATTAAATACAAAGTTTGGAAAACTAGGGTGGACTCTAGTCCCATGAGGGTTACTCCTGTTCTAAACGTAACAATTTTCTCGTTGCTTTCTACGCCAAAAGATACTTTTTAGACATTAATTAATTGAATAGAGAAATATACGTTTATAAAAACATGCTTATCCCAAAAATATATACAACGTCTATATAGCTATATAGGGTTTCGTCATATTCAATCCAATCGGGGAATATTGTTTATGTTTTTATTCGTATAACGTTATATCAGAACTAAATATTTATATGTAATTGAAAATAAATTATATGTACTAAACCTTCGTTCATTAACTAGACTTCAAACTAGTATATTATATTAATATATTTTTAATATTTACTACAAACTTTCATAAAAATACTTAATATTTTGATAACCAAATTTTGAAATTCCTATAATCTAATACAAATAAAGAATAGTTTAAGCAGAATTATAATTATATATAGTTTGAAAATTATTTTTTTATAATAATAAAATATTTAAAGTTAGCAAATTTAAGTTTAGCAAAAAGAGATTACAAATTAGTGGTAACAAAATTACACATTATATATATATATATATATATATATATATATATATATATATATATATATATATATATATATATATATATATATATATATATATATATATATATATATATATATATGTACTAAACATTCGTCCATAAACTAGACTGGAAACTAGTAATTATATTAATATATTTTTAAAAAATACTTAATATAAAAACACATTTTGATATTCCTATGACCAAAGATATATTATTATAATATATATATTATAATTTAATTAATATTTGGCAGATTTTATAAGTTATACAAATTGTCGCTGAGAGTTCAAGAAATATTACGAAGAAAAGTCTGCTAAATCCATCAGACGGAAAATGACACGATATTTAACAGACTCGTCAAAACTTTCATAATCCTTTTCATTCGTTTAGGAATTTGGAACCAGTCATTGTTCGCAAATGGTACCACGTCCGTATATCACGCAAAGGAAAAGAGGGTATTTTACAAGTTGACAATTCAAGCACAGTTTTCGACCATTCCGATGCTCCAGCCCGAGATTTCATCCTGAATGCCCCACTCTATGTCGGATCAGTCCCGTAAATATTACATACATTTACTAAATCAGATAGGAACTTATTTTCAAACAGACACTTTTACCTATACACCATTTAATGATTAATTAAAATTAGTAAATCTTTATTTAAATTACAAATAATATTACAAATAATAGCCAGGAGTATAAGGTAAGTATAACAAATATATGTCAGTTACTATTATAGGTTTCGTTTTATTATATGATAATACGTAAGGTAACAGAATAATTGTTAATTTTCCACATATTAAGGTTATTAAATTAATCAAATTTTCTTCTAAAAAAATTCTATTAATCTATTTTACTATGTTGCAACCGCTATGTAATGTAACTTTTTTCTCTCAAACTCCATCTGAAACAATCTACCTTATTTTGATGATATTAATGATATTTTTTTTACTCTTTGTGACTCCACAATCTGCCCTATAGGCAATAAGTATTGCTGATGTCTATATTATATTTACATGGCATGCAGAAAATCACTTCATTAAGCGATCTTCTGTATAAAATATTATCTTAATTAATTAGTCTTATTCTAAAGCTTATTATAAGCTTATTCTTAAGTCTACATATGTCCAGTAATCAGATCAGGTGGTGTTAAACGTTTCAGTCTACGCACTTCACTATCACGTCGCATATTTAGCTGATTAGCGATTACATTGGGATGCACTGACGCTCTTTCGAAGTACTTCACACAAACACGTTGAATTACACTCGTTATAGGTTCTAGAGGAATATCGCGTTGTATTACTTTATTTGAAATATAGTACGGAGCATCAACAATGGCACGCAACACTTTATTTTGGAACCGTTGAATGATGGATATATTAGATTTGATAACGGTACCCCATAGTTGGATTCCATATGACCAAATAGGCTTGAGTATAGACTCATACAGCAACACCTTGTTATCTAATGATAACTTGGATTTGCGCCCGATAAGCCAATACATTTGATATAATTTCAGTCGAAGTTGTTTTTGTTTAGAGATTATGTGCTTCTTCCAAGTTAGGCGTCGATCTAAGTGCATACCAAGATATTTAACTTGCTCTGCTTGGGGAAGTTGACGATGATTGATATTCACGCAGGGTAAACGTTACATGGATGGGTTATTAATGATTAATAAATCAGTATATATTTAAAATATATTTGTATGTAAATTGAACATCATTTTATATTAATATTCGAGATTTAAAGCGTTTTAGTGCTTTTTAATCTTTATGTTATTAATGAATATGTTTTTACATTACTAGTACTAAATTTAAATAACATTTTTATAGTATCTAATTTTTATATATTTCATTCTAATGGCTTCAACATTATCAATAGTACAAAATATTTATGAATAATATATTTAATAATAGTTGTAGATGGCTTATCTATTATTAGGTGCTTGCACGTATTCTGATTATTTTTTCATTTTTAAGCTTTTGCGGATGGAGGTTAGCGGTTTCGCAAACCTACAGTTCACATCACAATAGGTGTCCTTACGGCGAAAACACCAGGCACTTCGAAATAAATTTAATTTCAAGTGGCCTCACCACGAGCACACCAGGCCGCAAAGGCCCCGTGGGACCCATCCATACCAAGTAGCTCAATGGGAATCTATGTGTGGCTCAGGTTTAGACTAAGCTTGTCTGCTAAATGTGTAAAGCCAAGCTAGTACAAAGTTAGTCCTGTTGCATTTTCCTACATTGGATTTATTGAGAAAGTTGATACAATATATATTAGCGTTTACTCCTTGTTGACCAAAAACAAGAACGTATTTTTGAGTCTAAGCCATGTTTAAACGTAACAAACCTGATATTTTGCCTCAATATGTGACAATTGGATACATAGATCAATCAGTTCACTCTGAAATCAAAACGATCCTCATCTGAGTGGTCAACAACTGGTGACATGCCTATTTTAGGGCAAGAGCTAAATCGTTCAACAAAAGTGATATTGAAATGTTAGAGCGACGCTGGAATAATTGTGTGGCTCTTGATGGAGATTACGTTGTTGAATTAAGCCAATTTTGAACAAAAAACGTTGTTTCTTTGTTACGCCCGGGACTTTTTAATCCTTCAGCTCATAGCTATTGGTTATAAATAGATCAAACTACATCGAATCTTTTCGGTTAATATCTGCTGTTTAAAAAAACTGTCCCGTTCTGCTAATCACTTATTAAACAAATGAAATATTAATTTAATGCAGACCCCATAAAGATAACTGTAAGGAAGCGTTATATAAGAAATCCCATTTTTTTTCTGCTCTTTTGATTTATAAGACAGATTCATTATTTATTACTCCGATTTTTGCGGTTTCATATTTCAGAGGCACAAAATAAAATAAAAATGAGATACATGAGAAGTAATCAAAATGAAACTTTCACAGATATTTTTTTTAATAGCTAGGATATTTTTAGAGTCAATATTTAGGTAATTTTGTACACACAAACAAAAACATCGACGCAAAAAAAGCATCCGCCGAGTAGTCTAATTAGCAAAAAAACATTTTTGCTGGCAAATATCAATTTATTTTAGAAATGTAAAAAGCAATATTTAATCAAAACATGAAATATATGTTCCTTTGTTGTTTTAGAAATATTGGAAATAGCTCTACTAAATCCAGTGTCGCTCTGAATGTCTAATAAACGAAAAATCATGATATTATGGCAGTAATACCCAGAGGGTTCCAATATACCACACAGAATTTTGTAGATTTTTTATAGAGGCTTCACCTGTAAAATTGTTCGTGTTATTACATATCTGATACTATAAATAAATTTGTTAATTTGGGAAAAAATGTTTGTCGTATTTTTACGGCTTTGTGCTTTTATGTACTTCTCTGGTAAGCCATAATTCTCTTACTGTAAATATTGTAAGGTTCAAGACTCTTCTGAATCTAACTTTACACCCTTGAGATAGGTTTTCGGCGACCGAAACAAATAGTATTCAAATAAGACTCACTCCGAGCTACAAGATTGATGCATCAAAACCTCTCAGTAAGTCTCCTTCACACATTACCAAGTCATAAAAATGTTTATAGCGTCATGTTGCCATGATAGAAGACAACACTTTTCTTATAGATCCATTCTAGCAGAGTTTTTTAATCGTACTAATTGTTGATAGTAGAAAATGGAATTCATGGTTTGGTAGGATTCGAACAGGACATGATGAATAGTTCAATTCTACTTCCAGCAATTTGCAATGCAATGTCAACGCAGGCTTTTCAGTCCTTTGCGAACCTTTTCTAGTTGTCGTCATATCACGATATCATTGAACGTAATTATTATTTTCAAAAATATCTCAATTTCGTTTCGTGTCAGATGAAATTCACGAATGGAAATTTGGACATATTTCGGCGAAAAATATGATGACAATTATTTCTGGAATCTACGTTGAAAAAGCAATAATTTTTTATTGAATAACCGCTTCACTTCAAACGCGTCGTAGTCTATGACTTCATTAAATAATTATTTCTGGAGATAAGCAAGCTTAAAGCAATATACTCAGGAAAACCGAATTTACTTTTTCGCCAACGATATATTTCAACGAAGTGAAAGAGTGTCATTTGAAGTTGTAAAAATAACGATTCGAGTGTCATAAATATGAATACTTACGCTAGTTTTCTAAAAAATAACGACCATTTAAAAATAGAATATCCATACATTACTTCAGCGTCCAGATGAGAATGCGTCCATAGAGAGAGCTAAAAAGGTTCAGTATTGGTTTGAGATGCACTAAAATAACATCAAATATCTTCACTGGATAGCACAATCACCAGACCTCAACATAATTCAATCATACATAACATAATATCAACATATGAACATAATTAAGTTATGGGGTGTTTTATAACAGAGTGAGGAATAGACTTTCATCCCCAATATCACTGAAGCAATTGAAGGGTATTTTGGTACAAGAATGGGACACCATTCTGTAGGAAACTATTCAGTCACATCACAATTCCTTATGAACAAATAAATCTTGTGTATATAAGTAACGTATTATTTAATAAGAAAGCAATTTTAAAAAATGCACACCTTTATACTCACTCTTGCAGATTTATTGATTCCCCATTTCAAATATAAAATATAATATGATTTATATATAAAAAAACAAACAAAATGATGACAAAGAACATAGTAAGCAATAGAAAATAGCGCTTGCGCAATTTTTACGAAGCTCTTTTATAATAGACTTTATTGTATCTTATATTGACGTATAAAGTTTACGAATAAGACGGCTTTTTGAAAATAACAAAAAAGAGGAAATGCATGAAATAAAAATAGGGTATAAAGCTGAACTATTTTTCGAATATAAAGGCTGCTATTCTTTGTTTGAATGTATCTAGTTTTACAGCTGTACCCAGTTGCAACACATCTCCATTAAAATAGATTTTAAACTTTCATGTATAAAATTACATTGTTTATTGACGAATGTTGTATCATGATATATGTTATATTAGGTATTATAGACTTTATTTCAAAATATTGTTTAAAAATAATGATACTACATTTGAAGTAATAAAGTTAGGCAATCTATAAAATAATCTTTGTTATTATATACTTAGTTATTTGCACTAAAACTTAGATTTACACAAATATATCTAATATAAATATAACAATATGTAATTTGTCTAAAAATTATTTTCAAAAATAACAATCATACAGTTTTAAACTGAAAACATTACTGAATATTAAATAATAATTATTGTCATTATATGCTTAATTTTACACAATATTAGGGATATAAATATCAAGAATCAATTAACGATAAAAATTCAACTCAGACTAACAAAACGGAATAGGAGAAAGAAATGGAAAAAAGAGGGAAAACCCCAAATATTATACAAAGAAAACGGGAATCAGCCCCAGCCACATTTCAAAAGTAATATTTTTTATTTTTAATTTAATACTTTATTACCTTATATGGACCACAAGCGTTCACACCTTAACAAAATGGACAATAAAAACGCCATATATAAAGGGAAAAGGCCGATTTTTTCGCCATTTTTACTTGACAGGAATGGAGAGATGGTCTCCATTTGAATATATTTTTTTAGAGGACTACTCTTTCAAATGCCCGTTTGTAATAAATTTAATTTATAACAGGAAATCCAATTTGATACTTTTGGGAATAGTAAATAATTTATTACAAGGTTTAAAAAAAGTTCGCATAATTTTCAATATTAAATATCAAAAGCATTATGCTTTTCAAGTTTCTAGCTGTGTATCGTATTTTACTTACATTATTTTAAACTACATTTAACTTTCAATTACCTTGTGTGATAGAATTTTTCTAACATAAATAAGATTTCGTGGTTTGGATTCCTTATTCCATTATTAAAAACAGTGTCTATTGATTGATATGGTTGTCTAATACACGCGTGAATAATAATTATTCTTAAAAGTTGTATTACACCACAATGGAAGGATCCATACCTATTGCATATTCAGTGATTTAAACAAAAACGTATGAAAACATGAAACTAATTTTTGACTTAATCAAACGCGTTAAAGAATACAACTAAAAAGTTTGTGCTGATTTAAAAGTCGTTGCTATATTGCTTGAACTACAGGGAGGTTTGACGAATTATTGTTGTTTTCTCCGTTTGTGGGATAGTAGAGACACCAAAAAGCACTATAAAGTTAAGGGTTGACCAAAAAGAACTGACTTTGTTTGTGGTAAATTAAAGGTTAAATATGAACCTCACATTTCACAAAAAAATGTGATTCAACAACCTTTACATATAAAACTTGGTTTAATGAAAATGTTTGTCAAGGCCAGGGATAAAAATTGTAAAGGATTTTTGTAATTGAAAACTGTTTTCTCTAAATTAAGTCACGCTAAATTTAAAAAAGGCATTTCTATTGGCCCATGAGTTAAAGAACTGATAAGAAACGATTAATTCCATGAGAATCTTACCACGAAGGAGTTAGCAGCTTACTTATCTCTAAAGAGAGTAATTCATGCATTTTTAGGCAATCTTAAAACTGAATATGCCAAGGTTTTAGTAATTTCTTGCATTTCTGCTCTTACCAGGATACAAAACAGATAGAAGAGTATTATCAAGGAAGACAGAATGCCAAAATGTTAGCAGATTACTGCTGGTTTGTAATTAAAGAAGATTCTACTGTTCACAAAATGAAAAGTTAATATTTCGTTATTTTCTTTTAGAATATATGGCTCATTTCCTATATATAAGTTTTTTTGTTCAGCAGGTACAATTTGACAAAAAAATCGTTTTATTTAATGTTATAGAACAAAAAAAATCTCACATAGTGCTATTAAGCATTAAGTTTTAAAGTATAAAAAAGACGCAAAACATATGTTTTAGGAGTGTTACTAACCATCTAAAAATATTTACAACTTTTTTCATAAAACCTTAATATGCAGTTATACTGTCATCTGATGATGTTTTTTAATCATGCATCACTTTTGCTTTTTAACTTTATTAAGATGACATTATTAACATAATATTGAATATAATGTTGTGTTTTTTTGCAATAACACAAATAGTAAATTAGTGGTTGTTAAAACTGTTATTTTAATTAACGATCGTATATTTCAGCATATTTCAGGTAATAGCATATTTCACAAATTGTTAGCATTATCGCCAAGAAAAGTGATCATGAAGATCATTATGAGTTGGTCTAAGCTGGAGAAGACACCCTTATATCTACAATCAATAATGAACAAACGATATGGATCCTCAATGCTCTCCATCCATGACGACAATGCTAAACTACTCAATTCTCTTCAATAAATCTTAAATTTATAAAAATAAAATAATTAAATATGGAATATAATATAACTCATACTATATCGTAAATAAAATCACTTAAAAATTCAGAAACATTTTTAGGGTCTATATACTTTATTACAACCCTACATAAAACTTGAGTTCTAAATTATCTAGTGTTATTTTTAAAAATATAAATTATGATGCCTAACTTTTGAGCTAAAACAAAACAGTTAATGGACTTTGCTATGTTGTATCTAACATAATCCAGCTTTTATAATTTTAATTTACTTAATATTCTTACATAGTCAACTTTTGCGGTTAAAATCATAAACTATTGGATAATTAATGAATTTGATAGTTGGACTTGGTTAACAGGTATATAAGTTTCATGTAAACCATTAACTTTATAAACAATACTCGCTCTAGCTTCTATATAAATGTGAGTGATTTTTGATTGATGTATATAGTTTCTATGGCGTTTACCCGTACTTTAAGAGAAGAAGTCAATTGAAAAGTCCCCGGCCTGACACATAGATGGCGCTACTACAATTATATCCATATGTTTTTTAGTTAGCTCTAACCCTCAAAAGATGCGTGTATAAATTTGACAGCTGTAGAATAATTAGTTTGTGAATTATAGCATTTTCAGTGAACCAACTTTTGTTCGCGTATTGATAATATATTGCTTTTTGAAGGGAAAAAATACTGTTGAAGCAAACACTTGGCTTGATGCCGAGTTGCCGGACACTGCCTAGGAAAATCAACCATCAAGGATTGGTATGCTCAGTTTAGACGTAGTGAAATGAGCACCGAATGCGGTGAACGCAGTGGACGCCCAAAAGAGGTTGTTACCGATGAACATTTAAAAAATCCACAAAACAATTCCTAATGACTGTAAAATGAAATTGAATGGAATATTAGACACTCTAAAGATACCAACTGAATGTGCACATCATATCATTCACGAATATTTGGGTATGAGAAATGCACAGAGCTTTCGTGCAAAGTGGGTGTCACGCGAGCTCACTTTTGACCAAAAACAACGACGAGTTGATGATTCGGAACAGTGTTTGAAGATGATTTAGCGTAATGAACCCTAGTTTTTGCGTCGATGTGTGACAATGAATGAAAAATGGCTCCTTCGTTTCACTCCGAAGTCCAATCGACAGTCATCCGTGTGGACTGCACACGATGAACCCGCTCCAAAGCGTGGGAAAACGCAACAGTCGGCTGGCAAGATTATGGCGTCTGTATTTTGGAATGCGCATGGAATAATTTTCATTGACTACCTTGAAAAAGGAAGGATCAACAGCGACTATTACAGAGCGTTATTGGACCGTTTGAAGGACGAAATCGGCGAAATTGAACGGCCGCATTAGAAGAAAAAGAAAGTACTGATTCACCAAGATAATGCACTGTGTCACAAGTCAGTGAAAACGATGGCAAAAATCCACGAAATGGGCTTTGAATTGCTTCCTCAACCACCTCATTCTTTAGATCTGGACAACAGCGACTATTTCCTGTTCTCAGATCTCAAAAGAATGCTCGCTGGGAAGAAATGTTGGTCGAATGAAGAGATAATCGCCGAAATTGAGGCCTATTTTGAAGCAAAGCACAAATCGTACTACAAAAATGGTATCCAAAAATTAGAAGGATCGTTATAATCAGTGCATCACCCTTGAAGGGAATTATATTGAATAAAAAAACTAATTTTGCCAAAAAAATGTGTTTTACTATGGTAGGCCGAGAACTTTTCAATTGATCTGTTATTTGCACTCTTTGGAATGAAATAAAATTTATTGTATTATAAATATTAAATGATGATTGTAATATATCATAATTTTATCACTCAGATCATAAATATAAAATAAAATAATTTAATTTGATTATCTAAAACTAAAACGTAATTCTTATAATCTGTTTTAATCATTAAACAACAAAAATATAGGTAATGTATTGATTATTTTTATTAAATTCATTATTTAAATCAAGTTTAAGTATCCATAAATAATATAAGAATAATAGGGCAATAGTTAATGTAATATTAACTGTTGATGTAATCTAACCCATTTATTATGCAAACTATGCAAGAGTAACTGTGATTTGATCTTTTATCGAGAACAATAAAAGTCGGCTAAACGTAAAGCAATAAATATATTTCGTCTTTTTTATATTCTCCCAAGAATTCAATCGGTGCAAGTTTATCAAAAACTTGTCCAATGTCTCGAACTCAAACGAAATAACCTAAATAAAACGGCTAAAACCTAAACCCAAAGTGTCTGTTTGAGAAAAAAGAGCTTTAAGTTTTAAAAAAAATTCAAGCGAATAAAACAAAATCTGATTTGTTTGGCGATTTCAGCGAGACGGACAACAAGAAGAACAATCTACTTTCGTTGCTGGGATCCACTAAGGGCTTTCGTGGAATCATTCAAGGGCTAGCAGTAAATGGAAATCCGTTGCCGATAACAAATATATTGCCCGATTGCTCTCAGGATCCAACCAACAGTTCTTGCGCCTCAAACATCGGCTTCTATGAGGGATTACCATGTCCTTTATATAAAAATCCTTGTCTAAATAACGGGATTTGCGTGCCTAGTCTGGATCATTACACTTGCCAATGTCCATTCGACTTTAAAGGGAAACGATGCGAATTGGGTAAGCATTCGAACAATTTCTTATTATTCTTTTTTTGTTTTACGAGTTTTACAGTTTTATCCCGAGAAAGTCTAAAATGTGCTAAATATATATTCTATGTTAAATTTTTATTTTATATATTTTTTGTGTTAAAATACTTAAATTACTTACTAAAAACAATAACATATTTTATAATTCCAGATTTTTTTTCAGCCTTATTATTATTTTAATTATATTTACAATATATTTTTAATAAAAAAATTAGACCGACCTCAAAAAATAAATAAGGAACTCGCTAAAAAGTAAAAGGTATTAAGCTAAATTATATGTATATAGTAGAATATAAAATACGTCTAGTAGATACGTTAAATAAGTTATGTTTTATTTTTATTTAGTTATTACAACGATTATTAAGTTTGATTATTGTTTACTTTTTACTGAGTTCCTTATTTATACTTGTTAAAAATATTTTATTTTACTCTTTTTAGTGTTAGATATTTACTCTATAATTTACGCAGTTATTTTATTAAGTATTACAATGGGTAGACCAAGTAAAAGTTTAGTCCGTATGAGAAAAAATAGGAATAAAGAAACAATGATTGAAAATAAGGAACTTTTGAGGCCCTAGGGTCCACTACCTAGTCTAGATCGAACTAGAATAAAAAAAGGTGCTGCCCTGTCGGGGATCGAATCCGCGACCGCCGCATATGTGCTCAACGGTCTAACAATTAGACCATAGAAACAGTTGGTTGCTATGTTTTCACGGCGTCTCATATTATATGATCAGTGCTTAAAAAGCAAACTGAGTGAGTTTTATACTAAACTACTTCCACTTTTTCGTCACATTAGTTCAGCAATAATATTATACACCTAGCAATAATATATGATTATTTTAGTTAAAAAATATGTGAAAACATTGAATTTGATAACGAAATAGGTTTTGCTATTTGAGCTCCATAGTCTCTCAGAAAGACAAAGTTTAGGGTAGCACCGATATTCATTTCCGATTTCACACTAACAAGCTCCATTCACTTGTTCAAGTTAATTCCTAATAACTTTGTGTTAAGAAAAACGAATATGATTATTAAAAAATTGCTTATTAGCTCCAGTTTTTCTGATATACACTAGAGGAAAGTTATTCGTTTTAAAGGAAATCGTAATATCTAATGCATTTTCTAACAAGATTTTACAAATAGTCAATTCTTGGCTCATATAAGATTCATATATTTCGGATTTTCTTGTAAGATATCTTAAAATAATTTCAGAAAATTCCATTGCTGTAACCTTGACTGTAACAAATTCCTTCTTCTTTTGTGATAAAATAATCTCAAATAAAGTCGCTCTACAGGATTAGTTCAATATATGCGATTAATCATGGGTTTCTTTATCATCAACGTTGAAGGGTAATGGAAGATTGAAGAAATTGAGGTCTCTTTCATTAAAAATCTTGCATTTATTGGCGAGGAGTTCTATATAGTATTCGATAAACCATAGGCACAATAAAAGCAATTAATATTTTTTTTAGTTTCAAGCCGTTCTCGTAATAAAATTATGCATGAGTTGCAACGTTGTTATATGTAGCCTAATCTGAAGAAAATAAAGCCAACAGATAGCCTTTACAAGAGGCATCTGTTGGCTTTATTTTCTAGTTATAGTAAAATTATATAGTATCGCCCTTATACAAAATCTATAACTGTGTCTCTAAACTTAGAGCTAACGGTATATTTTAGCGATTTTGTAAAATAGATCATTTTGGAGTCCGAGACATTTACATTGTTGTTGTTAAAAGAAGAACTTTTACTAGATCGAGGTCAGGTCTGGTCAGCACAGATTAATATAATACTCAAATCATCCTGTCAATTTTTTTCTGTTCTTCTGTCATTTCCTTCCACAAATTTTTTGGTGGCCATTAGGCTTTCCATCCAAAAATCAACTTCACCACAGAGGTCGATCATTTTTGTTCAACAAACATTCTCAAATTATAGTAGGCTACGCATTTCCATCTATTCTTCAACTATATGTTTTTTATAATGGTATTTGTATCATTGCATTTAAATTCATTCCGTTATTTTTATCAAGCATTCTACATTTTGTACAGAAAGTTAAAATAATTTACGTTTGGAATAGTGTTGATTATAATGTTTCCACTTGTTCGATTCATTTTTTTTTCTTTTTTTTTCTCATATATTACTGATTGGTAAGCAATTCCAATTTTATCTCTTATAATGTTCCCAGCGACCTCTAACATTGTTATTTGTGGCCCAAACTGCAGGGCTGACTGCCAATCACAGGATGCGTTGTAGCTGGAATATGTTACATATGAAAAATTAAGCAAATTCTCTTCCTGCAAGAATTGTAAAGAAGAGAATTAGTGTCAGGTGGCGCATAAATTTTCCCACTGTTTTGAAATTTTCAAAAATATATAGATTCTCAATTAGTTATCAAAATATCATGAGATTTTTATATGAACACTGTATAGATTGGTAATTTTGGAACATCATTTTTGTATTAAAACCATCATTACTTCAGCGAATGTTTTCTTATTTTAAATATGTATTATTAGAAGGTAAATATTCACTTAAATAATAATCATAAAAAAACAATAATGTAAGAATTTAAAATTAAATGTATTTGCTTTAACATCTTGATGATGTGTATTACAAAGAAAACTCAAGAAATTCTAAATATTTCCGACTCTTGTACTTATTTTTTCAGGTACCTTTACAACAGTAAAATTTCTTTAAAAACATCCAAATAATGCATTAAGGTATTAATAACTTTCGAAAATAAAGTTTTTAATACTTTCTTAAATATTCTATATTATTTAAGTATTTATAATAAGAAGAAAAACAAATTCTTTATTAAGTTAAATATGATATTCAGTGAGTCGTAATGCTTTTTATGTTAAAATTATAAAATATTTTAAAATGCCAAGGATATTTCGAGATAAATCTTTTCTGATTTCACACGACGATATTGTGTATAGTTCGGTTTTTACTTCGTTAATAAAACAATATTTGAGATTTTAGATTATTTATTCTTTGTTCATTCGTGTCGCGAATGGACTGCATTCAGGCATGGTTATACGAATATAACAATTTATTAAGCATTGAAAAAAAAAACGTTTTTATCCCATGTGATGTTTCAGAGACACGATACAATAAACGAACGAAACAAAGTAAACAATGCCTTTTAATCAGAAATATTGTATAAAAACAAATTGTTGAAATACCAAATCCCAGCAAAATCGATACGGTTGAAAATTAAAAATGTCTTCACGCTTCTATTAACATTCATCAACTCGAATTCAAACACAGTTAGCGGCGATAATATTTTAATTGATTTTTATCGGCCTCATTATTCATTGTTTGATTTTTTAATTATGATTTTTATTAGTCAAAAATTATAATCTGCTATAAGCCAGAAGTTTTTTTTCACTTTTCTTTTTCTTCTTCTTCCATTTCATCGCCATTTATAAGCGACACAATAAAAAGATTTTTAAATTTCCACCCTTCTAAAAGTCTTTATTAATTAGTTTTAACTCCCGGGCGTGTCACATCTGAGACAATTAATTATTCTGTCGTTTCCCATCAATAACTACCTTATTAAAAGCTAGCCCTACTCTACCCTACCCAAACGAATAAGTTATGTTATTTCAAGAGGTTTCAAACATTTACTTACATCACTGTCACATCTTTAAAAAATGTAAAACTGTGGTAAACATCTTATAAACAACATTCTAGATTGACAAAACAGTTTGTATTTAATTATTATCATAGTACAAATTATTCAAGTAACCTCATCTTTCCCATAAATATTTATTGTTTGTTTCTCTTAAATTGAATACCATTTGTGACACATTTTCCACATGACAGTTTTTCTAATCTTATCATAACTTATCATTATGGAAAGCAAGCCGGTAATTTACAAGACCAATTATTAACGTACCGCCCATTAAAACTAATTGAAATGAATGGGTTCAACGCAATGATGAAAAAGCTCAATTATTCGCAGATCATATAGCTAACGTATTCCAACCGAATTATATAGAATCTACTATAGATACAAATCCTCTTTATCGGTCTGATGTAGCTGTAAATCTGATTTCTCCAGTGGAAGTTGGATGCCTCGATAGAAATTAACAACAATCCCAATCCTAGAAGACTCCTGGAATTGATGATATTTCAATTGCTTTAATGAAAGAGCCACCACGAAAAGCAATCATCATGTTGACAAACATATTCAATACCAGTTTGAAACTGTTTGAAAATGTTCATGCATGCATGTTCCGGAATGTTTTAAGGTTACTCTCGTACTTCGCTGTTACTTGTGATAGACATATTATTTGAGAAACTGCTGTTTAAACATATTAAAACATTTATAGAAATACCATATATCCAGTTTGGATTTAGAAATCACCACTCGACAATCGACAAGTGCACAGAGTAACGGCGGCTCTTGAAAAGGCATTCCAAGAAAAGAAATACTACCCTACAATATTCCTGCCACGCTTTTGACCGGGTATGGCATTTGGGATTAATCTACAAAATGAACAAATTGCTACCGTCAAATCATTTTCGACTGCTAGAATCATATCTTTTCAAAAGAAACTTTAGAGTCTTGCATGAAGAGGCATTCACAACACAAAACTATTTCGGCTGGAGTTCCATAGGGTAGTGTCTTGTCCTAGGATAGTGTCAATTCCGATAACTGCTTTATACTGTTCATATCCTATCAACAACAGGAACCGTACTTGCACCATTTGCTGGCGACAAAGTTATCATATCAAAAGATATATCTCCGCGTAAGGCTGTAAAATGGCAAATGTTGATTGGCCCAAGTAATGCCATCTGCTGAAAACCTTTCAAAATTAACTCACGGTGCTACTAAATCCAACGCATTAGTATATATCTTTTTCTTCTGGAATGTATCCACTTCCCACATGTTATATATGTTTTCTTATCATAAAACTATTTTACATAAAAATCCAGCGTTCTATTGAAATACTTGATAGGTCCTTCTGATGACTTTACAGGAAGCAGTTTTATTATTCTGCGTTATTCTATCGTTTTTAGTTATAAATACGTATATTGAGATTTATCCATTTTTATTTCACTTAAAGTTATTCAAATCATGTCACAGAAAAGCAAAAGTTTGTTGTCTTATTATATATCTTATATACTACAACATAACTTAATACCTTAAATGCTTAAAAAATAATAGCAATTTAAAGTTTTATAATAATATAAATCAGTAGTTTAATTAAATCTATTTACAAGGTCTGAGGGTTTAAACATCTTAAGTTTAAGCATTTCAGTATTTAGCACAAGTAATTGGTTAGCAAGTACGTTAGAGTTCCCTGTAAGTCTTTGGTGGTATTTAACACTAAACGTTTTAATCTCGTGCTTGATTGACGATAATGGAATATCACGAAGGGTGACATTATGAGATACATACCAACCCGCACTAGTATCTCGCTTTATTTAAGAATTAATTTTACACCAAAAGTAACATTTAGTTCAAAATAACTTCTAATATATGCTTGATATAAATCACTGGAGTATCGTTTAAAGAGGAAACCAAAGTTCAAGTTGGTAAAAATGGTAAGTGTTATACAATTATCGATATAAATATCGAAAATAATATTCATTAATTAATCATTAGCTTAGTATTAACATCAGGTATATGAAGAGAATGTATATAAAATTTAAAATTCTTGCAGTACATTACTGTTTGCAATATCAACTTTACTTTTCGAAAAAAAAACCATTAAAAAGCTAAAAGAAATATAAAATATATAATTGAATGAATAAAATAAATAATTATTTATTCTTTAAATAGAGGCACAAATCTTCAGCAATTATATATCAGTCTTTATGAAATAATAATTGTTAATATTGTTTTAATTATTTCAGAAAACCACAAGCCGCTGAAGTTTACAGGAAATACCCATCTCCAATATAAGCTAAGAGGGTTTAGAAGGTATGATGTATATTGCTTTATATTATCCAGCACACTATTTCTAACTTTATTAAAAATGTAACAACCAAAATGTAATATGTTAGTTATTAGACACATAAGCAGATTGTAATACAATTAATTAATTGTGCAGTAATACCAACTAAACATATAATAAACAAAACACAGTTAATGACTTAATTAATTGTATTACTATTTAAAAATAATCCACTTGTAGAATAGTTACTAACAATAATTATTATTCATGCAGAATTAACTATACCAGTATAGAAAATGACATTTATAGCCAAGCTGGAGTTGGTGACACTAATTATTTCGATTTTGAGGAAAATATAGAAATGTAAGTTACTAATAACAAATAATATACTAAAATAATTATTGTTCAATACTAAGTAAATATACTAATAATAGTATTACCTTGAATAATGTATCGCTGTATTCAAACAAGTAGCTTCAGAAATAAAGTATAACAAAGTGAAGAGGTAACGTATGTCTGTGAGAACAGTTGATATTTCGCATCAAAAAATAATTTCCTTTGTTGCATTAATAATTTTAAATACTCTATCTTAACATAGTATTTGATGCAAATTTGAATACATTACTTATTTTTAATTAACTCGGGCACTAAAAACTATATATGATTGAACATTTGATATTTATTTAGGATATAGATGCCCATGGGATTTTCCATAACAATATTTGAAGACTTGCATCTATTGCAAGAATTTTGCTCTATATTTTGATCCTCAGTCTAGTTCAGTTTATTAAAAATTACTCCAACCCAAGGAAATAGTCACAAAATATTAAAAACGACAGCCAATCCAAATTGCTACTATAAAAATAGGCAACTTTACCTAGATAATGTTTTCAATAATTCTATTTTACAAATTTGCCTCTAAAAATTTGTTTTTACAAATTGAATGAAACTCTCAACAGAAAATCAGCGATGTATTATTATCGATATTAACAAAAATAGCGATAATTACTTTACAACGAGAAAATATATATATGTTTGTTTTGTTTAATTTAAGCTGGTTTTATATTTTTCATTAGTTACGATAATTAATTTTAATTGAATTCACAACAGGCATATTTTTGGATTAGGCAAATTTTGTTAAAACACTAATAAGAAAATAACGATTTATTCAACATACCAATATAAACGTATATATCAAATATAATGTACATGTAACTTGATAACATGCTTTTATACTTTTTTGATAACTTCTCATATCATTTTTATAGACTTTTTATGCTTTCACAAAGAACTGGTTTTGTTCACAGAATATGGTTTAGATGGTGGATCAAAATCTGTGGATGTGAAAATACTCTGGGTTTGTTTAAATTAATATTTTATTTCCGATACTTCCTAAACTTGATGGCTCCGGTATTATCATGATTCAAGTTCCTTGGATGAAAACTGGAAAGCCTTTTAAACAATTTCTTGTTGTTTAATCGTATGATTTCAGTCGGAACTAAACTAACAAGCCCCAACTGCTTATCTTTTTTGTTCTCATAATGTATTCATTATTTTATATCTAACTGAATGAAAATATTTTTTATACATAAAATACCAAAGTATTTTTTCCTTTTTAAAATTTTAAAATTGCTATATAAAAATATATTCAGTTACAATGTTACAACCATATATTAATTGGTACGAAGATCTATTAAATAAAGGCTTTGAACTAATTCATAGCTAGATATTTCTACTTCATACTAGGTATCATAACTTCAAATTTATTTGTGAAAAATTATGTACATTATTTTTGTTAAATTTATTGTTCATCTCTATCCACAGTAAGCCTTACGAACAAAAAAAATTATTCCATTTTAGTTAACTAAAATATAAACACCAATAAGTTATAAGAATATGTTTGGTAATATAGATAAAAAAACTAATTTTGATATTAATTATTTGAAGCTTTGAAAACTTAACTTAAATCTTCAAAAGTGAGTATGTAGATAACATGTATAATGCAACTGAAAAGGCAGCTTAAGTACAAAAAATTAAACTAATACAAAAGCAATAAACACATATACAATAAATAAACTTTCATTTTCAGGAGAAAAGCAGAATTAGGGAATGATTATAAGTTAGAGATTCAAACTTTCGTAACCGACGGTTTGATTTTATGGAGAAGCCGAAATAGAAGAGTAGCAAAAGAATATTTTGCCATCGCTGTTGTAAACGGTGTTCCTGAAGTTAGCTTCAATTTAGGAAAAGATAAACGATTCTTTTCAATCAGGTGTGTAATATATATCACTACTATATGTTCTATTTTAACATTAATCTTAATTTGTTAGGTTTGTTTTGTATTTTTTCATATTTACTATCAGGGCATATTAGCTGGGTGCTAAATCTTAGATATTCGGGTCTGTGTAGAATCAATTCGTAGCATAACGCATGAAGTTTAACTACAGTCATAACGCTACGCTCATTTTATTAATGGACAAGGATTTTATTTTTACGAAATTGGCGCTTTGTTATAGAAAAGACGTAAATATATGGATGTAAAATAGTTAGAATTTTTTTTCAAATTTAATATCTGAAAAATTGATGATTGATGTTAAATTGCACTTGTTCTTTATAATATATATTCAAGGATATATTAACAATAGGCTAGATGACTGTAATAAAGATTGACAAAAATATTGATTTATAATAATAACATATTATAGAAATATTATTACACATATATTTATTTTAAGATATTATAAGGATTACTAAGTTTTCACCAGAAATAAAAACACAAAATTTTAAAATTCGTCATGTTAAGTCAAGGGCTCATCAGAAGCGCTACGAAATATTGACGTCACTTACCGTTTTCTAACAATCATATCCGCATTTAAACGTTGAAGTTTTTACATGCTTCGATTATATATTGATTATTTATCTTAACACAAAAACAGCAAAAAAATTGGCTTTGGGCAACCAAGGGAAAGAAAAGGTAAATGAAAAAATTGAACCAGGTTTTATCAAGGCAAATAACCTAAATTAGCCCTCAATCGATTCGTCGATAATGACTGTACTGTATGACGGTAGCTGAAGAAATAATTTTAAAAAGAATACTGGAACTCTTGCATAATTCAGTGAGTATTCCAGATACACTAGGCATGAAATACAGTAGAGTATTGAAGAATATTAAGTAAAAATACTATAACACTTGGCAAGAAAATTAATAAATGCAGGTAATATATCTAAAAAGTACCCAATAAGAGCACAATCGCCATTAGGGAACTGTGAGAATAGTACTATTGAAATTAAAGGCTCTACATTTGCTAAGAGAAATTAAAATTATATCGATGGCAAACCTACTGAAATATTTTATGATGATAATTTGAAGATACAGATGCAAATTTATTTAACAGGGCTACCAAAATATTTATTTTACATAGTTGATAGGAATTGCAACACAAAAAAGGTATAAATCATATACATTTAATGATTGATGTTCGATTTTTTTAAACCTTAGGAGCTCTGTAGTATCTTGAAATATTTGGGTAAATAAACTACGCCAATTGTTCAAAAAAAGTTCATTTTAATAATAGCGTTACAATCTTATAAGCATGTGAAACTATGTTATAGCAGTTAGCATATTAGGTTCTCCTATGAATTCCTTAACTATATCTCTAATTAGTTTCTTGTACTTTACTTAACTTCAGTGACAACATTTGAGTTCATATATTATTTGTACGTAAGTATTGTTCGATATGTTTGAAACTTTGTCATTACACATATACCACGGTGTTAAAACTGGATAATATCTCATTGTTCATTGTAAAATGACAAGTGACACATTTTGCCTAAGCCTGGTGAAATATAGCCCATCTAACTATTTGATATACAAGAAACCAGATATTTAATATTGGCTTTTCGTAGTCTAACCATGATAGGATATGATTGACACTTGTTGAAGGCGGCATAGATTTATTCGAATCTAAACATAACAAATGAGACGTCAAATATCGTCAGTTATCATCAGTGTTATTTCGATACCGCCTTAAATATACTTTTGACAAAATTAAAGGTACTTAAAATAGTAAATATTTACATTAAAATGGTCATACTGCTGTGAATATATTACCGATGTTCAAACTCTGCTGGTTATTTTCCACCTTATAAGATTTAGTTACATTTTTTTCTGCCTTGGAATGAAAATATACAACTTGTTAGAGTATTTACCGATGTATAATTAAATTAGCGGTCCTCCTGCCATCGTTACATATTAGAGTGTCTAATTAGCACATAAAATTATTGAAATAATATATAAATACCATTGTTTTGTACCCATATAAACCGTCCAGTTGACCAAAACAACTATGCCATGCGCAGATTTTAAAATTTCAATATTTCAAACATCAATTGTACTTCCAAAGCTATTTTTAGCAGCTTTTATTCCAGGTAAAATTGTCGTAAAATATTAAAAAATAATCATCTGGCCTATTCCTACTGATGGTTATAAATAATGGTGGTATTAAACACTTATCCAAATCATTGATGTCTGAAATTTTCTTAAAATTAATATCTTGTGCCTAGTCTAACATA
Source organism: Rhynchophorus ferrugineus (assembly GCF_030347505.1). Taxonomy (NCBI): domain Eukaryota; kingdom Metazoa; phylum Arthropoda; class Insecta; order Coleoptera; family Curculionidae; genus Rhynchophorus; species Rhynchophorus ferrugineus. Next base: position 16,627,139 of record NW_027472584.1, on the reverse strand, counting down.
TCAGGAATAAAGCATATTTAAGCCTGTTTTAATTAATTTTATCATAAAATACTAGAAGATATTGAAAAATGGGATCTCCGCGCTATTATCTTGCCAAGAATCATAGTTCAGAATGAAAATTAAAATAAAACATAACAAATATCCATATCAAAGTCCCGGGCGTAACAAAGAAAACCCAGTCTCTTTGTTCAAAATTGGTAATTGTAATCTCCATCAAGAGCCACACAATCATTCCAGCGGCACTTAATATTTCAATACCACTTTGGCCTGTCACCAGTTGCTATTCACTCAGATGACGATCGTTTTGATTCCGAAGTGAAGCAATGGATCCATTCTTTATCCATTCTTACATATCGAGACAAGAATTCCGGTTTGTTGTGTTTAAACATGGCCAAACATTGCTCAGAATCATCAACACATTCTTGTTTTGGGTCAACAGTTAGTAAACGCAGCTCCCACTTTGCTCCCAACAGAGCTTTCCCATAGTGAAATACTCATACTATATAAAACCAAAACCTTCTTTTGATATCTTTACTATGTTAGCTAACTCACAAAACTTCACTTTTTGATCATTCAAAACGATTTTGTGGATCTTCTTGATGTTTTCTGGCATTACCACCTCATTTGGACCTTCACTGCTTTCTGCATCATCGGTGTCTCTACAACCACGTTTTAAGCCAGCAAACTAACATTTTAATATTGGTTTGATGGAGTGGAGTACATATAACACTTTTTAAGCTATTGTTTTACTTGAACGGTATATTTGCCACTAAGAAACAGTGTAAAATTAAAACACGAAATTGTTTTTAGTCCATTCTTTGAAAATAACAAAAGTAGTGTCACTCTTAGCACAATAAGTCACAAACATATTAGTAAAATATCATGAAAATTTAACAGCTTTCTTCTGAAGGTTAGTAATAGCTGAAAAAGTGGTAAATACAATAAAACTAGCACCATATATGTGTTAGACCTGGGACTTTTCAACCCATATGTTACATATATAAAATTTGACTACCTAAATAATATTTGATACTAGCTGGAAAAAATGTTATGTTTTGTATTAACTTTTCTGATCAAAATTAAATTACTTAAAATCATAGAATATAATTCACTTAAATTCCATGAATGTTTATAGAGAAATCTGCCAATAACAGGAGAACAATTTCTTTATACACCAGATAGCTGAGAAATATAATTTAGCGTTTTTTTGCTGTGGTGTTTCCATGCCACTACGAAATATAATTTTACCCAGTGACTCGTGATCTAAGATTTATGTCCAATAATGAACAAAATAAGTTTAAGGAAGGTCAAACTCTCATTTCCCATGGGGTCTAGTTTCAGGCCGATGAAATCCTCATCTTAAATTGGTTCAGCCTGCGAATGAACAAAAATAACATCACTTATATTTGTAATTTATTTCTTCCTTTTTCTGACTAGTTATGTAACTCAACAATAAATCGCAAATAAAAATATTATGTAGAGATTACTAACTACCTTTCCGCATTATCGATATTGTGATTGTGATTAAGTATATATCCCACTTATTTAATATATGTAAATAAGGTTTAATTAAATATTAATACGAACGTTTCTATCGAACTTATTATTGCTTTTATTAAAAACATATAACAAAACGCAAATAACATTAACATAAAATAAAATAATATAATTTGAGTATTTTATATTTTAAACAAAAAATTAATTAGTCAAATGTTGTATTTCATTTAACAAAACAAAATATACTTTAACATATTCAAATTATTAATTATAATCTCATATGGAAATATGTATTATAAAATAATATATAATAAAATATTTAAAATATAATCTTTTTACAGAGGCACAAAAAGAATAGACGATGGACATTGGCATATTATTCACGTAAAAAGGAAAAAACGAATCGGAATGATATCAGTAGATGGAGAGCGAACGATTCGAGGTAGATCAAGTCCCGGATCAAAGAACTTGAGAACTACCTCAAAGTTATGGATAGGTAAGATATCTATCGGCCTTCCGATTTATTGAAATAGATGACTAGTCCTTTCCCTTTCACCAATGACTACTTTCCGATTATTATAAATTAAAGTAATCAATTCTTACACTTAAAGTTCTAATTTCACACAGTTCGAACTCAGTAAACAACTCGACCTACTCATTTTTAATCATCAACCGACACAATTACTTGTTTGTGCAGCTATAATTTCGCTTGTAAATAATTCTCTTTCATTTGTTCTGTTCTAAACGTTCCTTAATATAAATCAAATGCTTAGTAAATTATCTCACGAATTATTGAGAATTGATACTTGGTTGTCAGTTAGCGAAAACGGTTGTTGTCATTTAAGAACGGCTTGTAATTTTGTGACTTTCCTGATGGATACTAATTGCTGGTACAAAATTATGTCTATAATTTATTGTTTACAAGATATTTTAATACAAAAAATTAAATACCTTGTCGCGATTTTAACAATATGCCAAACGCAAGGTTAACAGTAAAAACTGTAATAAAAGCCGCAAATTATATATGAACTAGTCGTCGTTTAATGTCGATTTATTTACACTGTTATTCCTATAAGAATATATTGGAAGCATTATTTTAAATTATATTTTAATATGTCACAAATAAATTCAGTGAAAAGTTAACATTATTTTTAAATAAAATCAGAAAGTACACATTAATTGAAAAGTCCCCGGCCTACCAAAGTAAAACATATTTTTTGGCAATTTTTTTTATTCAACATAATTCCCTCCAAGGGTGATATACTGATTATAGCGACCCTCCAACTTTTCGTTACCATTTTTGTAGTACGATTTGTCCTTTGCTTCAAAACAAGCCTCAGTTTCGGTGATCACCTCTTCATTCGACGAAAATTTCTTCCCAGCGAACATTCCTTTGAGATCTGAGAATAGGAAATAGTCGCTGGGGGCCAGATCTTGAGAACACGGTGGATGCGGGAGCAATTAAAATCCCTATTTGATCCCTGGATTTTTGCCATGGTTTTCACTGATTTGTGACACAGTGCATTGTCTTGGTGAAGCAGCACTTTCTTTTTCTACAAATGCGGTCGTTTTTCAGCGATTTCTTCCTCCAAACGGTCCAAAAACGCTACTTAATATTCGCTGTTGATGGTCCTTCCTTTTTCAAGGTAGTTGATGAAAATTATGACATGCGCATCCCAAAATTCAAACGCTATAACCTTGCCAGCCAGGAGCGAAATTATTGAGCCAGTTTTATCCATCCAACGGAGAGTTTCATCCATTGTCACATATCGACGCAAAAACTAGGATTAATTAAACACTGCTCAGAATCATCAACTCGTCTTTGTTTTTGGTCAAAAGTGAGCTCGCGCGGCACCAACTTTGCACATAGCTTTCTCATACCCAAATATTCGTGAATGGTATAATGTAGACGTTCAGTTGATATCTTTGGAGTATCTGCTATTTTATTCAATTTCAATTTACGGCCATTCAAAATCATTTTGTGGCTTTTTGAAATATTTTCATCGGTAACAACCTCTTTTGGTCCACTGCATTCACCACTGTCTTCGGTGCTCATTTCACCACATCTAAACTTACCATACCAATCCTTGATGGTTGATTTTCCTGGGGCAGTGTCCGGAAACTCGGCATCAAGACAAGTTTTTTCTTCAACTGTATTTTTTCAAAAGCAATATTTTATCAACACGCGAAATTCCATTTTATCCATTTTTTTCACAATAACAAAAGCTGCTTCACTCAAAATGCTATAGTTCACAAACTAATGATCCGAAAGCTGTCAAATTTATACACGCATTTTTTAGGGTTAGGGCTAACTAGAAAACATATGGATTTAATTCTAGTAGCGCCTATGTGTATCTATGTGTCAAGCCGGGGACTTTTTGATTGCCTTGTTATATATTAAGGGTTTCTTAAAAAATCTATAATTACAACTTGCGTCCTAAGCATACTACACGAGATTTTCTCAAGTTTACGTATTAAGTCGTTAATTTTTTCTCCATTAACCAAGTTATTTTGTGTTATGCTAGCAGGGAAATTTGTGTAAGAAGAGTTTTGCCAGGACCAAGGCCAACTTTTTTAGTGATTCAACTGTTTCAATGCTATAAAATATATAACTTCCATCATACTGAGAAATTAAAATGCCAAATAATAATATTCCTTTTGTAATTATGTGCATAATCGGGTCCTTCTCTCCCGATCACCGTCTTATCCGTTAATAACAATTTATTATATTATGTCGATTAATATATCATTACTAATTTCACTGGAAGTTTGAGCATATGTCAATTAATTTCCGAATCTTCAAACTATCGAGTGAGCGTCTAGCCGGTCAAAATTCTACATTTGATAAGACACAATATCAGAAATAAATAATGTTTTAAGTTGGTTTCCATGCTTTCTAAATATTTTTCCTTGTTGATTATCTCATAAAATGCAGTTCCTAATATGCGATTTATCAATCACCATCATAAGCTCTGCTATTCTGAGAGGTTACATAACTAACGATATTGTTTGACATATTGTAACATGGTATCCGACACTTTTAACACTAAGTCAAACTTATAGGAGAATCGTGTTTAATTATGCTGTAAATCATATAAAATAACCAAAACAATATTATTCTAATGAAAATAAGATATTATGCATCATCAAATATATACAACAAACATAATATTTTCATGTAAAAACATATAGCACAGATATTAAAACTTCTTGTTCACCATCTAGTATGTTGTCCATAACATTGTTCTCATCGGATCTAAGATTTCAGACCTAAACAATTAGCCTATGATGGATTTTCACTGGTGTACACTACATAAAATTAAAATATGACATAGTTTTCACAGATAGCTTAACTACGCTATTTGAAAGGGTTTTTCCATATCCACTGATGTCGAGTGGTCATAACACTTCGACGTTTTATGGTCGGGCAAACTAATTTGGTGTTGGCTCTCTATTGCTACCTCTGGAAATTCTCATTTCCAATATGCCATGGACAGTCAGCAATCTTCCGAAGAACTTTGTTTTGATATTTTAACATCATATTGATATGTTAATTTATTTGTGCATCCTCATAGTTAACCTCAAGTACATACTGTTTGTTGTACGTTTATAGTATAGAAAAGATATTTATTAATGCATACAAATGTATTCGTTAGTCAATTAAAATTTGGCGAAAATATAGTTTAGATCTATGAATTCATTAACAAACCATAATTTCCCTCTTCCCCTCACACACATATGAATATATGTACACGGCCTAACATACATATTGGTTTTTAAATTTGCAAAGTAAATTTTAACCTTATATTTTAGATTATTAAGACACTTAATGGGTATAATACCTAAAATAATCGATTTATATACCGATTATTGAAACCGATATTTTCGGTTATATCAATTATCAAAATGTATGAATTATCCCTAACGGGACTACATACTATACTGTATTATCTCGACATTTTCAAAAATCTATACTACTCTAGCTCAAAAATGTATCAAAAGCTAATAGCCAATTAGCTAATTAGACAGCACGTTCACTATTCCTATCTCGTTTCGAGATATCCTAAATAACACAACAAATTTTAACGATTTATTCTTAAATTCTGTTTTATGACAGCTCAGACTATGAAAACGGAAATATTTCTTAAAACAAATTCCTAAACTTTTTTACTCACACCCCTTGTCTCGAACAATTTTAAGGACAGAAAGTATATGGAAGAAAGTATTTGAAAATTAACTGCTTCAAGAGCAACATCTCCTAAATAAAACATGAGCGGCAAAAACTCCAATGCGCTTTCGAGAAATAGGGAATTAAATGTACCGTAAAAGATAAAGTATAAATGATTAGGCTAAGAAAAAGAAATTCCCGTAATGAAATTTGTGGCCGTTTAAATTTTACGTGTTTTAGTAATGCGAACTAGACGAACATTTTTACATTTTTTAACGATATCATTAGTTAATTATTGGTAAACGATTCGAAATATGCCAGGAATATTTATTTTAAAAAATCGGTTACTTTATATTGAATAACGTTTCTAACTTATTTAGTAAGATATTAATCATTTTAAAATAAAGAAAACCAGTTTTTAAAAATTACTTTTGGATTGTTGAATAGAATTCATTTTTTATTTAAATTCATATCAAATTCATATTCACTAATATCCAGGCTGCAATATTGTTTCATAAACATTTTCTAATAAGAAAAAATAATTAAAAATTACTTAGCAAACTTTCTGTAATAGTTATTTATTAAATAATAACCAATATTTATATAGATAGTCCTTTTTTTATTAATTACATCATTCGATATGTTCAGTATAATCTTAATTCACAAATTAATTTATTACTACTGGCGAGCCGACTTGGTGGCGCACTGGTAAAAGCGATAGGACGGTCCTCCTAATGTTGCTACAGCCGCGGGTTCGAATCCTGCTGGGGCATGGTGGTAAATTTATGTTTGTGATTGTTTAAAATTTGTAATTGTCCTAGGCAAGAGTGTAAAATCCGACAAGGATAATGATCCCAGTCACGCCAGTAACCAGGCTGGTTAAGACCGGATGTCTTCTGGGATAATTTCTAAAGTTGGTCACTCGCCAGTCGGTAGGCTTAATGTTGAGGATCGTGGTTCGGAGCCTACGTTAAACTGTAGGTCGAGGCCAGATAAACCCATAGTTGGTAAAAGGACACTTTGAAATATGTAAAAAAAATCTCTTTGGTCTTAGGTCAAGTCGAGAGTATCTCCTAATTAACCAGTAGAGTTCCTTGAGTCTAATATCCTCTTCCTTTTGTCTCACGTTATGATACCAATTAAATCTATTATGGATCTGTTCTGTTTGAGGAACTGGATATTGACAATATCCGCATAGGCATGGGTAAAACTTACATGGACATATTTCAAGCTATCGAGCTATATTTTCTAGTCTCCAATTCACATTTTAGAATTAGTTGACTGCCATTTGTTACTTTTTTATGGCCTTAGTCAGAGATATGTTTTTTCCAAAATGACTGTATCTTCAGAAAATGTTTGAGTTACTGTTTCTTTTGTTGTTGAGATATCAGCAATGTAGAGCAGATGTAGGAGTGGTCTCAAGATATGACTCTCCACAAGTCTTTACGAAATAGCCTTAAATATTGGGAACAGGAAGGATAATGCTTAAATGGGCTGTATTCCACAATTCAAAAATAGGTTATTGTTTCAAAGTAATAAAAAAGACGTTTCAAAGGAATTAAATTAGTAAAATGTGGACAGTAGCATAGTGAATAAGACCAGCTCGATGCTACGAAGAAAACGAGAATCAAAGCTTTAGTAATTTTTTGTTTAAATCAGTAATGTGCTTAAGTATTAACTATAAATGCGCCAGTATATAATTACCCATGAATAATATTATTTTTGTTTTCTAGGTGGTACTTCACCGTTGCCCCCAGGATTGCCAGATCCGTACTACAAAGGTTTCTACGGTTGCATCAAAGAGTTGCTGGTGCATAATAAGCCATTTAATTTATTATCGAATGTTGGCGGCAAAAAAATTAATTTCTGTCATGCCAATGACGTGTAAAAGTTCTCCTTTCATTGTATTTTATGTGAGACTGAATATCTATTAACTTTCCAATAATATTTGACTTAGGAAATTTTATCGTTGTACATAGATAATTATTTAAAAAAATGAAATGTATGGCTTAATTAAGGGAAAAAAAAGAAAGTAAAAACAACAAATTTTTATCTAGTCATATAATTTTGATTAGATGCGAAACAAATGAGTGGAAATAGTAAGCTAGGCAAAGAATGTGATTTTTTTATATTAATAAGTATGGTCTAACTTAAAAAGTATTCTTAAATTATTTTATTTTATTCTCAAGGCTATTTTCTTTGCCTAAAACTTGCTTTTGGTAAATATATTTAAAATACGTTTATTTATTTTGAACTCCACCTCTTGTTCTTGTTAAAGAATATTACTTTCTTTGAAGTATTACTAATAATCTATGAGATAAACAACACTAATCCTATGTACTTAGAATGGAATTAAACTTTTATTTTCAAATTCATATCATTTACAAATACTCTTGTACTAAGGTTTTCACTGTTTTCGCGGCATAGATATTTAAATGGAAATATAAAACGTAATTTTATCGCAATGAAAAATAATACTACAGAAAGCGTACCATTAAAAATTGTATTAGGTTCAGTAATGAAAGTTGTATATATACAACCGTCCATTCTTCTGAAGATCCAATCAGTCAAGTATTCAGACTTAATTCTAATTTTTTATTTCAATTTTCATAAATTTCCCGCTGCCATCTAACGTCTTATATTTTATAAGAAATTTCGCACTATTATTTCAGGGCAGTTTTCAAAGTATCATATTTAGTATCACATAATTGTTTTTCACTAGACATTTTCTTATAAAAGTAACAAAAAAATAAATAAAAATTAATTAACTAACTTATTGTATTTTATGAAATATTTATATGAATCTAATAGTTATTTAGTATATAATAACTGATATTTTTATAGATAATTATATTAATTTAAATCAATTAATATGAAACAATAATATTTATATAGACTTTTAAAATATAATATGTATTATAATGTTAAATAATAATGATTTCTATAAAACAAAAGAAAAGTTTGAGAAACTAATATGAAACAGATATGAGTACAAGATATTTGTAATTGATGGTGACTCTAAAACAATCATGAAACTAGTAAATTTCCTTTTCACATTAGAATGTACTTAAATATGGTGAACTAAAAATTTAGCAATGTATTAGACATATCCAAAACTGTTTGTCAGAAATGTTACTAAGGCAGATATTAACAGAATGTTCGTATATTACTATACGCTTTGATGTTGCTAATGTAAATATCTATATATCAGTAGTTAAAATAATAATAATAATAAATAATTTAGAATTAATTAAATAAATTACAATACGTAGTAGTAATAGGTAATAACAAATGTTAGTTTTAGATTATCAAGTATTTTTATTTTTAGACTAGACCCTGTATAATTTATTTCCAATAAATATATTTTTTTCAAAGAGAAACTGTTTTTTCATTTAATTTGTTAGGTTCAGCCTATTCAGAGAAATGTTTCAAATTATACAAAAATACTTAGATCCTCGTTTAAATTTAATTAGATAAACAGAAGAGGAAACTAAAGGAAAGGAGGAGGAAAAAAACGGAGGGTGAATAAGGTTAATTTGTTTAAATAATATAAATCATATATCTAACATGTCTATGTATTAATAAAATTAGATCATAGAGTATAATGAGTATATATGTCGGTTTTACAGACAGGGTTTAAGTCTAATTTAGTCATTCTTGGTCCCTGGACGTGGTTTCAATAGACAGGATGGTTTGAGCACGATGTTCAATTTTCGTTTTTTCGCAGGATGTTCAAAAAATAAATGAAATTGGATCATGTTCTATGAATTTACCAACTGAGTCTGTGTATTCCTCAATAAGACTCCTGACTTCTGGCTCTCTGGAGATAAACATTAGTGACTCTCCTTAAGTTGGGAATAACTAAGTTGACTTTGAGTTGGCATGCACAAATGCATTTCAGGTTATGATGACAAAATTTAGTCTACTTCTAAGTGGATGCTCTAGCTATGTTTAGCTTACAATCTTCTTCTGACTATGTTCACACGACTCTGCAGGTGGTTTTTGAAACTCCTTATTCTATTTTATTTATATCGTAATTGATTATTTACAACAAAATACTGTATGGAAATGACTTGATACATTATCCAAAAGATGCCTTTAAAGAGAATTTTTTGTATTTAAAATTGAAGAAATAAAAATATAGACCAAAGCTAAAGTTGAAGTTACAAGCAATACATTTTAGTAAATCTCGAGTGCTATACAGGAGTGATAAAGACTAGAATGAAACCTCATTTATTTTGTACTCATTAGAATCAAGTATCAGTACCAAGATAGATCAATATTAAGATATACAATAGTTAGAACATGGCAAACAGATTTTCAACTATTTCACAATAAAATATGTTCTAGATAATTCTTGTTGGCATTTTAAAATTATTTTTGAAAGGAACAGATTTAAACAAATGAACTAAAGCAAATTTAATCAAAACTGAAAATATGGTTAGGGAACTTACCACGATAAATGCTTGAAAATTCTGATTCACCGTCACTTACATTACTGATTCCATATCCAGTTCCTTGTTTTCAATTTTTCAGTTTCCAGATCAATATTAAGATATACAATATTTAGAACATGGCAAACATATTAACAACTATTTAACAATAAAATATGTTCTAGATAATTGTTGTTGACATTTTAATTTTATTTTTGAAAGGAACATATTTAAACAAATGAAGTTAAACCAATTTAATCAAAACTGAATATATGGTTAGGGAACTTACCACGACAAATGCTTGAGACAAATATTGAATTGAGCTTTAGTATTAAATGAAAATCAGTTTCATTTAAAACAAAATTTTTAAATTAGAGGTGTGTTTGTGTTAAAAATTCTGATTCACTGTCACCTACATTACTGATTCCATATCCAGTTCCTTGTTTCATAAGAATATTCCTTCATTTTACTTAATTAGAAATAGTAGTCAGTAACGTAATCTGTTTATTCCTTCTAAATTACTGGTGTAGAAAAGGGCATTGCTGGATTTGTAACTAAATCCAATTCTTTTAAATAATGTATATATTTTAAACACAATAAGTAGGTTCTAAGATTTATTCGATAGCTTGATTAATACTGTCGTTTAAAATCTTCCAATGCATTAACATTTCTTGGAAACCATCTATGTAAATCTAAATATTGTAAAAAAGTATTCAAAATAAGGGGCATAAATAATTTCCATTATTGCAATAACACATACAGTTTTAGGGGGTAAAGGCATTGACAATATTGATGTAATAAATAGTAAATCAAAAAATAAACAAACAGTTATATTGATTCTTCATAATTAAACATCTAAATGATTAAACACGACACTCTATAAAAAAACATATACAAAAGAAATTAAATACTAAAGTAAAGACCCATCGCTTTTAGTAAAATCAAATTATATAAGCAGATTTTGAAAGGACCTTCAGTTGGATCAACAAATGGGTGGACTTTAAACTAAGGAATGAGAATGAGATTAAAGAAATGAGTAAATCGGTAATGTACAATCAGCAATTTATTATATTTATCTGTTATCTCCATGATTTGATGCGATGTCTAGACATCTTACTCATCACCATCATTCACTCCCAAGATAAGCACCACACCTTGTCTTCGAAAACACAGCTTTCGTAGTTAAGCGAGTTAAGAGTCGCATGATATAACACCTCCCTCGTAAAGAAACGCCCATAGAGGTAGCTGTGGTCTTTTTTCATCTGAACAGCTTATACCATAATGTAATAAAATTAATCTCCGCCAGTTTACCTTTGTTGATCCTTTAAATGACATTATTTCTATCCAAACTTCAATGGTATCCCTGTATATATATATATATATATATATATATATATATATATATATATATATATATATATATATATATATATATATATATATATATATATAGTATAAAATAAAAAGTTAAATGTACTGTCAAAAAATTATTTATCTTTTATTTACATATTTTCGTGTATTAGAATGATATAATTTTTTGTAAATACTTATATATTATTGGATACATGGAATAATATATAGTTAATCAAAGATAAAAAGATGCAGTGTCTAATGAAATTAAAGAACTACACCTATTTAATTATCTAATCTTCTATGTTCTATATCTCTACAAATCCTTAAATAAAAAACTTAGTTAATTAGATCATCAAGTTTTATTTCCTTCCTGTTATATTTAATAGTAAAGTTCATTCTTTATATGCCATCTCTTCAATATACCTCGAAACAAACTATTGATTTAACATATCATCAGACAATACACAGTACTGGCGATCCAAAAATATATTTAATTTGAACGAAACAATAAAAAGAAAACTTCTTTTAAACATCCATCATGCCGTCATCTACAAATAAACAACATAAAGTAGAATATATTGATTAAAAAGTGTTTATAAAATATACAATGTATGTATGTAAGGTATCTCTTTTATCAGTGAAATAATTTATTTAGGCGCCATCTATCGACCCTTTCCATCAACTAGATAAAGGGATAATACAGGAAAAATATTTTTAAGTAGAGTTGATAAACAGATCGAAGATGTATTTATGGTAGTATAAGTAACGTATTAAATATAATGTTGATAAAAGGTGAAAATAAAAGTTAGTATATTTTGCACATTAAATGTTATTGCTCAAATTTAATGAGAGATATATTACAGTAGAGGTATTTAATAGAGGCAAATTTATAGTTTAGTATAAGTTCAGTTCAATAAATGAAATATTCTTTAATTGACGGAAGCAGAATATCAATATCGATTCACAAATAAGAAATAACGAAATAATACCTAAATAAGAAATAGTACTGATGATAAGATGTCATATTGACACAATATTGTTGTACCTAAGTGTATGTGTAAAAAACATACGTGCTATACATATATGTATAGCACTAGGGGGTCAGTCCAAAATTAAGAAAGTTAGCTTGGCAAACTGTCACAGATCTATTAAGGTTTAATACGGGGAAAATATCAAATAACTATATTATACTCAATCACAAGTACGCAAGAGAAATGGGAGTGCCTATGTGACTAGTGACATGTACACTGTGGCGACACGATAACGATAAAGTGACAACATGGACAAAATCTCCTCAAGGCATTCGATAAATTCATCAAGTTACTCCACAGCTGAAGCTAAAAGTAGAAGGAGTATATGTAGTTTCCATAATAGAAACACCTATCTTTAAGCAGTCTACTGGTAGTTATATCCATTTACTGATTTCAGGTGTGTAATCACAAATATCGATATGTTGTATGAAACAGTGTATCGAAACAAGTGACAATCGAAGTGGATAAGGTGAATATAGAGACTATGACTTCATATATAAGAGCGGAACCGTTTTGTAGCCAGTTTGGCGACAAGTCCTCGTATTACAGAAACAATCGCATGTTCGAATCACAGCAGGGTATGGATATATTTAATATTTCAAATTTCTATTTAATTAATTTTTTTACCATTAATCAATAATTAAGGTAATAATATATTTTTTGAAAAAATATTAAACATTAAATATAGCGCTGGGAACTATTGACTGAAAATGACTATCGACTGTTTTTGGTTCCAGTGATTTTACTACTTTTTACCAGTGACTGTTTCAGTCAACTGTTTTCAGTCTCTTTTTTCGTCCGACTGATTTTGTTACTATTTACTATCGACTGTTTCAGTCGTGTAATTTTAGTTACTATTTTTGGTTCTACTAGTTTCGTTTCACTGATTTTGAACGTTCTGGCTCTGTCGTTTTAGCCGCGACCTTAACATAAATGTACCCAATTTATGCCTATATAGATTTATATGAAATATATATAGTATTATGATTATTTTTTGGTAGTTTGCTTGCAAATAACAATATATTGTATATTAATATAGCAGCATTTTGAAACAATATTTTTCAAGATTGTTAACGTAATAGGGTAAAAGATTAAAATTGTGAATGATAAATAGTAAAATATTTTTGACTGTATTTATGGCAATCATAGACAATATTTCGATTACTTTCTTGATTTTTGATAAAAAATATTTACGTTCAATAATAAATAAAGCATTTACTTTATTTTAAAAAGTTCTAGTAGTTATTGTGCGATCATATTTAGTTATGTCATGGTTAGTTTTCTTTTGTATGATTAAGTATATGTTTAATTTTTATTTAATATTTGTGGTTATTTTACATCTTTAGTTTTTAGGTTTTGTTTCAGTTCTATTGTATTGTCTATATTTATTATAGTATTTATTATTTGAGAATAGCAATTAACATACTAAAATACGATAAAAAATTGTGGGGAAATATTCCACTCTATAGAAACTCTCTCCATTCCATTTCTTTTTATAGATCCACAGAACAGATATAAAAGTAATTCTACTTCATTTAGAATGAAATTATTAATTGCATATTATTATTTTTTTTGTTTTCTTTTTCTTATTAGTACGTGAAGGAATACGTACATCTCCGTCTCGCTTATACTACGGCTGGAAAATATAAACACATAGAAAATTAACTTCTCCAAGCAATTATCTCTCTTACAATTTATATAGGAAAGGGTTCGTACATCTTCGTCTGATGTCACGAAATGAGAAAAACAGTCGAGCAGTGCATCGAATGCTATTTTTTTCACTATTGATCGACTGTTTTGCGACTATCGAATGTTTCGACTATTTTCAGTCGATAGTTCCCAACGCTAATTAAAATCATAAAAATTTTAATAGCACTGTATAATTTTCTGCACCATTCTGTAGTTATAACAAGAAAAGTAGAACTTTCCACTCTTAAAAAACTGATGTTTTGTTGGCCAATAATTCGACATTCAACGATCAAAAACCTTAATAAAAATATCGCAATTTTAACTTAGGAAAATATCCTATTGAAATCCATCGAAAGAAAAATAATTAGTTGGAAAGTTCTTCATTTCTTTCGAATATTTCCTTCGGTACAAATAAAATTGCAAAGTGAAATACGATCCATCGGAGGCACCCCTATTGGCTCAAGGCTATATGACTCCGAAATTAGCATTTGTATTTAATAAGCTTTGAAGTAATGGTATTCTATCACTAGAAATAATCAAAAATATTTTAATGAGATATTGCCCCTTAATCTTACGTCTTGCGTTTCTTACATTTTAATGGTGGTTTATACTTCATTTTTGTATAAACAAAATATGTCAATAAGCAAGAAATTATAAACAAGTACTTAGCATTTTTACTAGCTAAAATAGTCAATGTAATCAAAATATAGCAAAAAGTAAGAATCAATAGTGTTAAAAAATATAGTGGGATATGAGATAAATGGTGAAACAACGAATATTATTTGAGTGTAATTCATCGTATTCCTGAGTATATTCGTCTGAAAATTTTGGCAGTTATTGCTTTTTTCATCGGCATACAAGTTCCTTCTAGAACAATTTTGGTTATTTCTCATTAAAATCGACTCCTATATTCATAGCCAACTTATTCCCTTAATTTCGCTCTGTCAGAATATCTAGCAGGTCTAAACTAAAAAAATTACTACTAGACCTCATTCTAACTATATATTTGAATATTTGAATGGTTAAAACTAAAACTAATAATTGTTTAATTACCATTCTAGAAAACAAATTCAAGAATTTTTTTGGAAACTCAAGGAAACGAACGTTTTAAGAAACATTAAAAGGCATGGATTATTTTATTTATTTAAGATTTTAAGAGAACTTATTTGTGTATTTTTTTTAATTTCCTAAAATATAATTGTCCTTATATTTATTAGTGTAATTACAGATATATTAGCTCATATATTTATATGTTAACTTTACCTCTTCTAAAAACAGTTTTCATTCTAACACTATAGACCATTATTAACTTATAATTTCAAAGATATATAAAAAGTATATATTTATTTATATTATCCTGAATGTATGCTCTCAAAATGTTTTCCTTGAATTATAATAATACAGAAGATAATTTTCCTACATAATGATAATCCTTTTCTCCATTCTGTCTTCAATCATAAGAGACATCAGAATACCTTTTATAAAATTGAAGGACCTAAATAAACAATGAACGTAAAGCTTCCATAATGCAAAAACTATTGCTAGAGGGGGGAACACAAACTCAAAAACTCATGGCAGCGACACTAACTTATAGACATAATAAGAAAGAGCAGTAACAGAAACATGTTTGAGAAGTTCTATTTAGTATAAAATGATTTTTGATGTTGAATTACTTATGTTTAATTGAAATTTTGCAATCAATATATATATATATATATATATATATATATATATATATATATATATATATATATATATAGAAGATCATAGAATATAGATAATCATAGAATTTTTGTAATAAAATATAAGGGATATACAGTACATAGAAATAGCTGAGTTTAAAAATAAGGTAAATATATACAGAAACTGCTAAAATTCTATTTACTGGCTTAATGTATTATTTACTTCCCAGGAACCATAATTATTTTAACAAACGAGGCAAATTCCAAGTAAGAAATGTAACAACACACCTTGCATAATTTTTGGAAATAATGTAATAGATCCATGTTTTAGATCGTATAACAAAATATAAAATAGCTAACTTACAATGTACGATATTTAAGTGGAAACTATATTAACTACCTAATTTATCACGTTAAGTTTGAAAAAGTGAACTCCTTAGAATAGAATATTTTGTTGCTATTTATATTTTATTGTAGAATCATATGAGGTTGACGGTCAATCTACATCTGAATAACTCTGAAATGGATGAGAATTTATAATGACTATTGGTTATAATTAATAAAATATAGCCCCCATTGTAAAAATACCAATCAATTAACATTTTTGGGTCTTTAGCAATCTATTGTGCTCAATAGCTGCAGAAATATTTTGAACATATTATAATCGTATGTTTAAAATGAAAAATTTTAAACCCTAAATATTAAATAACTTACGAAAAATACATTTCACTGAAACTTTATAAGACAGAACTTCATAAATACACATTATAATTTGAATTGAAGCTAGAATGTATAGGTTAATCGACCAAAGTAACCAGGCAAAAAACAATGTATCATTTTATTTGATTTCAAACAACTCCAATATATTCATTTGTTTATTTGGTTTTATTATAACCTGTATTAGTAACTTTATTTTTGTAATGGTACATTGTTGTTATTTACGCATATTTTGGTTGTTCTCTCGTTTTATCTAATTTGATAGCAAATTTGCCATATAAATATGACAGTTTTGATTAATTGGACTATTTCACGTCCTCTGCGAAAATCTCGTTACGTCAACTTATTTTTAAAGTTCCTGCCTTTCGAATTTTAAAAATATACTAATACGGTTATTTAGAGTGCTGTTACTTTTCACACCCCATTTTAAGCTACTTTAGAATGCTCAAATAAACTATTAGTAAACTTGAAATAGAAGCATCCAAATATAATTTTTTATGAAAATTCTGCGAGTTTCTCTCGAAGATCGCAACCCTTTGTTTTTTTTTGGCAATCAAAGACCGTGGTATAATTATAATGAAGTATCACAAACCAGTTTGCTTGTCTAAACAATCACTATGGTTATATACTCATTTTATTTTCTACTTAAAATTCGTGATAATGTTGAACAATTGGCCTAATTCAAATGCGCAATTGTGAAAACTATAAATAAAAATAATTATTCATTATATATTCATGTTGCAACTATATTTTTCTATTTAACATAAATCTGAATTCCAGACAAGATCATATGCAAGCTATTATATTTTTATTAATGTAAATTAAATTTAAATATAATTTAGTAATATTGCCGTACAATGAATTATAAATTGTAAACATCAGTAAACAAAATTAAAACTTGGAGCAGCAAAGTGGCATATGCGATACAGAACAATATTTTGGAAAGATATTGTACACGAAGCGAAGGGTTCATGCAACGAAAACCAAAGTAACTCAACTATTTAGAAAGAATAATCGTAAGTACTGTAAATCATTGAGCTCTTTGGACATATGACATCTATATATAGGGTTTTGCCAAGAAGAGAAATCAGGAGAGAATATGGCGATACCAAAAATATCTATTCAGGAGTCTTGTTAATGCCCAATGATACTTCATGAGTAAGGATCTCAAAAATATTTTGAAATAGACTCGAATCAACAAACAAGCATTAAAAACTGACTGCAGTCCTGGTCATGAAAAAATACTTCTTCACCTTACTCTTGTCTTTTGAGGATATTTAGTGTAGCGCCAGTGCAAAAGTAAAGCACAATGCTAAGTTTATAGAACCCCAAAAGTTGTAACAATTGTAGTAATTGAGGACTCCATCATAATATACACTGAACAAATATAGTTCAGTTTGTAATATTTAATAATATCATTGAGACCATTTTAGAAATAGTGATTTACTAATTTGTCTTATAGATGATTGTGACTAGATTTACTTGTAGGAAGAGAGCTTTTGCATAATGTCGTAACTGGCGATAAAATATGAATAATCCACAACATTTTTTTGTTAAAATTTTGAGTCTCCTTTTTACCAACGAGGGTATATCTGGACTGGACCTACTGTTTAACGTGGGCTCCGAATCACGGTCATCGGCATTAAGCCTACTGACTGGCCAGTGATCAGCTTAGAGACTATCTTAGAAGATATCCGGTCTTACCCAGCCTGGTTACTGGTCTGCCTGGGGTAGTTTTTACTTGTCCGATTTTTCACTTTTGCCCATAAAAACATTTAGAATTACCATTACAAATACAAAGTAGATCTACGCCTCAGCAGGATTCGAACCTGCGACTATCGCAACACTAGGAGGACCGTCATGTCGCCTTCACCACTGCGCCAACCAAGCCGTCCCATAGCAACATTAAACGTAAAATAACATGTGGTAAGAACAGCTCTCTGTCGATAATATTAATTACTTCTAGCTTGAAACTTTTGCTTTACATTTGGTGAAGTGATTTAAATCCTGTAAGATAACTATTATATTCATTAAATATTATTAACATCACTTACTTCTTGTAGATAAACAGCCTCAATAGATGTGTAACGATTCCGATCTAAGTACTATTGTTAGGATATATATATATATATATATATATATATATATATATATATATATACACTTTTGTCTCAGTAGAATTATAATTGCTAATTGCTTAATAAGAGTGCCAACTTATCTAATATTATTTATTCATTTTTAAAACGTATTATAAATATTAAAACACAAAAAAGACCGAAGTTTATTGCAGATTTGGTTATAATACAACGAACAAAATAACCTAATCAAAGCTCTCTCGATATTACTAAATTGCCTGGAGGTATCTCAAAATGATTTTAACAAAATACTATCAATAATTTGCTGATGTAACAAGTAGTAGTTCCCTCGTATTGTTACGAAAAACAAAGCTAATTGGGTATCGGAATAATCCTATTAATTTATTTTGATTTAGAGTTTTTTAGATTTTTTAGTTAAAAGACATTATTATGATAAAATATAAGGTTTAATTTTTTTCCCCAATTAACCGTGATTTAACATAAACTTTCGTCAATAGCACATAATAACTAATATACTAAACATTTGTAGAAGTAGTATTATATTATAATAATTCCAATATGTTTATTTGTTTATGTGGGTGTATGATAACCTGTAATGGTAAATTTATTTTTAAAATAGTATATTATTGTTATTTGTGTTATCCTTTATCTATTGTGACAAAATAAGTCATTATATTTATTCCGCAATGGGCTCGTAATGTCTATATTTTGCATCTATAATTACCTCTTTTGGAATTTTAACAATACGTTTTCACAGCTATGTAGAATGTTGTTACCTTTTATTTCCTCTTTTAGTATACTTTACAATTCTCAAATAAACTCTTAATAACTTGAATTATTCAACTTGAAACTTGAAGTATTCCTGAGGTAATTTTTAAAGTAAATTCATTTCTCTTATAAATGACAACTTCGTGGAATAAAAAGTACATAATTTAAATGAATATCCACAAGGCAACAATAGCCGAATAGCTTATCTTCAGTAATGAGGATATTCAGAGATAAGCAAAGAATCTAACAGGTCATTTGAAAAGTCCCCAGCCTGACCCATAGACGGCGCTAGTAGAATTAAATCCGTATGTTTCTTACTTAGCCCTAACCCTCAAAATATGCCTATATAAATTTGACAGATGTCGGATCATTAATTTGTGAATTATAGCATTTTGAGTGAATCAACTTTTGTTATTGTAAAAAAAGGATAAAAAGAAATTTCACATCTTGATAAAATATTGGTTTTTGAAAGGAAAAAATACAGTGGAGCAAAAACTTGGCTTGACGCCGAGTTTCCGGACACTGTTCCAGGAAAATCAACCATCAAGGATTGATATGCTAAATTTAGACATGGTAAAATGAGCACCGAAGGCGGTGAACTTAGTGGACTCCCAAAAGAGGTTGTTATAGAAGAAAACATTAAAAAAATCCACAAAATGATTTTGAATGACCGTAAATTGATATTGAATGAAATAGCAGACACCCTATCAACTGAAAGCGTACATCATATCATTCATGAATATTTGAGTATGAGAGAGCTCTGTGCAAAGTGGGTGCCGCGCGAGCTCACTTTTGACCAAAAACAGTGACGTGTCGATGATTCGGAGCAGTGTTTGAAGATGATCAAGCATAATAAAGCCGAGTTTTTGCGTCGATATGTGACAATGGATTACATGTCTCCATAATTTCACTCCGAAGTCCAGTCGACAGTCATCCGAGTGGACTGCACACAATGAATACGCTCCAAAGCGTGGGGAAAGGCAACAGTCGGCTGGCAAGGTTACGGCGTTTGTATTTTGGGATGCGCATGAAATAATTTTCATTGACTACCTTGAAAAGGAAAGGACCATCAACAGCGACTATTACATAGTATTATTGGACCGTCTGAAGGACGAAATCGCTGAAAAACACCCGTCTTTGAAAAAAGAAGGGCTGCTTCACCAAGACAATGCACCGTGTCACAAGTCAGTGAAAACTATGACAAAAATCTATGAATTGGGCTTCGAATTGCTTCCTCATCCACCGTATTCTCCAGATCTGGCCCCCAGTGACTATTTCCTGTTCTCAAATATCGAAAGAATGCTCACTGGAAAGAAATTTTCGTCGAATGAAGATGAGAGGACGAAACTGAGGCCTATTTTGAAGCAAAGGACAAATCGTACTACAAAAATGATATCGAAAAGTTGGAGGGTCGCTATAATCAGTATATCACCCTTGAAGGGAATTATGTTGAATAAAAAAAAACTAATTTTGCCAAAATATGTGTTTTACTATGGTAGGTCGGGGACTTTACAATTGACCTGTTATATAGATAGTTCTGGCTTAAACATAAAGAGTGCATTCAGATGTCGAGAAAAAATATAGGAACAAGAATTTGTTTTGCTCATAGATTTGTTCATTGATGATTAGAAAGTTGAATATAGTTTATTCTTTTCAATGGTGTATTCTATGCAGGAGAATGCGCATGCGCCAAATCCGGAGATGCTATGGAGTAGCGTATTCTGTGCTGATTTCGATCACCAGAAAATACCGTGAACGGAAAGCTATTCGCCGAATCCATCCATAATCTTCCCCCAATATTAGTGCATGTTCTCGCACAGGGCCCGAACCATTCGATTCGTCATGTGTACATTGACCATATCACAAGACAATCCGACTTACGCTAACGTATTATAGCGACTCTAAATAAATAAAAAAAAACTGCGATAGCAGCAGGGTCAACTTCCATACAGTTACGGGCGAATTTAATTTATATTCATAATTATATATAGGCAAGAGTATAGAATCTGACAAGGATATAACTGGAATGGATATAATACGGGATGTCTAAGATGGTCTCAATTGCAAATCTGTGAAATGGATGCCTGCGAATGTGGCTGGGAGACCCAGCAGTAGGTCCAGTCCAAAACATAAATAAATCCTAGTTGGTACTAAGAAGATACAAAACTAGCAATAAAATAACTAGATAGAATAGCAAATTAAATTTCAGACTAATGTAATATAACATAGCGAAGCTGCAATGTAAACAACTGTTAAGCAACTTAACCCACCTGTTAACTTCGACGGCTGTGACATTTTTCTACTAAAAATAACAGCTGTATTTAACGTTATCGGTATATACGGACGCTATATTCATGAAACACTCAAAACTGAATATTCCACGTTCATTAATTTGTTGGATAAAAACTAAAAATTGACAAATAATTAGTTATCAGGCGCATATATGCGATAGTAAAGATGCCATGTTGAACCCTTGAACATTACAGCTTCTGCAAAATATCAAGGATTAATTCAGGAGAATCATTCAAATCGGCTTTGAATTGAAATATTTAGGGCCATAAAGTCTTCTAGATATGGTGAAGCCAGCAAGGTGTGTTTGCTGCTGATGTCTGCTGGCCTTCGTTGAATTAATTTAAAGAAGTATTGTTGCAAAAATAGCAGGAATAACGACTAACCGACTCAAAGTCGCTCTTTTGCTAAACAACGCTCGGTTAAATGTTATAAGAGCTGTAAGGAATACATAATAATAATCAGCTCGAATGGGCATCCCTGCAGCACCCAGTGTACTTAATAGACATAGTACTTTTTATTAGGACTTAGGGAAAATAGATCGACGATTAAATCACTACCAAACCAGCATCGTTGTTTAGAGACGACATCGCTTTGTTACCAGAAAAATAGAAAAAGGTTGTAGAAAATAATGGAAAATATTTTGATTTATATATATTATACCAATTTTTCTCAATAAATGATTTCTTTAAGTGAAAAGTGATCAGAATACATGCAGGGGCACAGTTATTATTTAGTACTACTAACAAATCTTTAAACAGTTAAAATTAAGTATAATTAAAAACATTACACTGGAAAGATATTTGTTCCCGTTCCTACATCTAAAATAACAAAAATAAAATATTCAATAGTTATCTTTATTAAATCTCTGAAAAAATATCTAATCTTATTTATATTAAAAAAAATGTCAACGATAAAATCAAATATATGATACGGATTTCAAAAGGTTTTCTCGACTTGGTTAAGAGCAAATCGCATTCCGATCTGTTAATTTAGCGTCCATATAGGAGACAATCGAATAAAAAAAGTTAAAATTTTCAACATCAAGAGTCCATCCGTATTGGGCCAGCAAAAAATTTCGAAATTTCCAAAATCGTGAAAGCGCAGAATCCTTTCAGCGTGCCTGGATTCGGACCTAGTACTGGATATTTTCAGTTTGTTCGTGTAGTTTTGCCCCGACAGAGGCTCTTTCGGCTGGCTCTCCAATATCGCTTCGACACGTTCTTACTTTCCACCGAATTATTCGCCAATATATTTCCAGAGATTCGGTAAGCAAAATTACATTTTCAACTTTTTCCACTTTTTAACCTTTTGGCAATCTTTATAAATATTCCGTTTACTTAATTTTAAGTAAAATTGAATATTTCAAGGAATTTTTTCTTTACAATCATAAAGAAAAAAAAACAATAACAACTTTATTTATTAAAAAAAAATAATTTAATGATAGCTTTAGGATTCTATAAATTTTAATATTTACTCAATAAATAATAAATGTTAGTAATATATTACACCGGCAAGTTTTGTTTTGTTTTGCTTTTTGGTGATAATATTGTTGATTTGTTTTGAGTAAAGCGCACGTAAACTAGACTCAGGTATACGGATTAAGTTCAAATGTTATACGTCTAATTCATTTTGATATTGTTTTTTTTTCGTACTATGTAGTGAAAGGTATTAAGATAGGCTAAAAATCAGGTAGCACGGAAACATATGGAATCATCTGGATTAATCACTATTTATTTTTGCTTTTAATTGTTTATTCAGGTGTAATTAATTTGGAACTAAAAATATTACAATTTTGATTATATTTGGTGATATGAATGAAAGGCTATTGCTTTATGTATGAAATATAATACAATTTTTTTCATATTTATTGCAAATATTTTTCCTGGATAATGGTTTAAAATACAAACTAAAAATTAATCCATTTTTTGGATAATATTTCAAAAATAATTATTTCGAAACTTTCTAGAACTAAAATTT
Source organism: Rhynchophorus ferrugineus (assembly GCF_030347505.1). Taxonomy (NCBI): domain Eukaryota; kingdom Metazoa; phylum Arthropoda; class Insecta; order Coleoptera; family Curculionidae; genus Rhynchophorus; species Rhynchophorus ferrugineus. Next base: position 16,603,436 of record NW_027472584.1, on the reverse strand, counting down.
ATTAAATTATTAAATGTTTTATATAGTTACATTTACTGAATTTTTTGCATATATTCTGCGAAAATTTTCAAAATATTTGTCATTATATATGCAATTTATATTTAAATAATATTGAGGTGAATATAAACGAAAATAAGCATTCGCCTGATAATATAATGATAATAAATATATGTATGTATTGAATCCTACCATTTTAATATATTATTAGATTATTTAAATAAGAATTATTTAATTTTCCCCATTTTACCATTATTTTACTACACGCCAATTTTTTTTGAAAGTGATGCTTTTACTTATTTCATTTATTTAAAGTCACTACAGCGGTTATTCAGATTTGTTAGGAACCTTGGCTCTCATCTACTGATTACTAGTTGGGGAACTAATATTTAGAGCCTGGTGAAAGCCTATGTTATAGAATGATGAATGACCCATGTATGGAATTTTATAGTTTTGCATTTAAACATATATGATTTATTACCTCTTTAGTTATTTTACACTAATTATTTGATTTAGTTCAACACATAGTCTAAAAATATTATCATTTGATTACTAATTTGTAACGAATTATTTAAATCTACTTAGTATATATTATATTAATGTTTCTGTCTAAAATATTTACATATGTACACATCAGATATGTGTCGTACATTGATTTTCACTTCAGCTTTGGATTTTTTGGTGAATCGAACGTCCGCCATCGTTTGCCATCCCATGGGATGTCAATTGCTGACAATTCGTAAATCAGACAACTGGTATGACACAATCTGGATAATAGCATAATAGAAATGAACATGCTTTTCAATATTTACACTCTTACTTGTAAATCAACCCAAGTGTCTATGTCTCAGTGCGAATCAGTGAAGCTTTATCAGCAAAGATAGCAAGCGTGCGACAGTATACATACACTATACCATCGCACAGGTTAATAATAATTGAGATAAATAAAGATATAATGTATATAAAAAATCATATTTTATTTTTAAAAAAATTATTATAGCTGAATGTTTTGCTCTATGGCATTATGGCTGAAAAAGCTTCAAAAATAATGTTTAGACAAAAGATTTAGTTGCAAAAAGTACAGTACAAAATAGTTGTAAAGCCGGCATAATGTAATAAAATCAATAAACTGTTGTTTGGAACAGACAATGTTGTCATTCGATCTTTGCATATTAAACTGGGGATTATGAAACAATTTGTAAGGCTTAGAAAGGCGACAGACAGTGTTTCAGTAACTTATTACGACGGTTATTAAAATCAAATGCTGAATTAATTTCTAGTCAGAACGGTAACAAAAGCCGAACATAACCGGAAACCTCAACCTGTCGATATAAAGTAAAAATATATTTTCCTAGCTACCCTTTATTATTCGTTTAGGATATTTAAATCGATATTATCTAGATAATATAAGCTGTTCCTGAATTTTCCAAGGGTTTGTTACCGATGGTAATGAAAAAAAAACACCATTCATTAACGGGTGCCATCTGATACCCACTTCGATTAAAGTTTCTCAGATGAACTTGAACCCTTGATACGGGAGAAGATATTTAATATGTTCATTATATAATTTCATATAAAGTTAGCTGTGTATGTTTTGTTGTCTACAAAGACTAATCTACGAAGACACAGGAAAAACCTTACATTAAGTTTATTTTTTGAATGAAGTTTTTCCCTTCGAAAGGAATGAACCGTACAGGATCGTTATGATCAAATATTTAACGTGAAATTACGAGGTAAATCTAAATATTTTGTAATAAACAGACCGTTTCATAGAAAATCTATTTGCCCATATAATTAAAAACATATTAAAATAGTAATATTAAAACGTAGTAATATTACGATTTTTCTATTCATTGATACAAAATACTTATATAAACTATAATTATATATATATATATATATATATATATATATATATATACTGATTGGACACCATCTCATACATTTCTTCCTCATGATCTGAGTGGATAGACCAATCTTCTTTATACCTTTCATTAAGATCAATTTCTCGAACATCTCTTCTATCGAAAATTTTATTTTAACTGATAACCTATTTATCTTATGCTCGTCAACCATGGTTACCTGCAAACTGTTTATATCACAGCAATACTTTTATATTCTATATCTATATGCTATACCCATATTCTATATATATATATATATATATATATATATATATATATATATATATATATATATATATATATATATATATATATGAGCATACGCCGTTTATTGGCCGAAAGTAGTTGCGATGCGGCCTCCTCTGATATTGATATTCCAAGAAATATGGAGGTTCCCTCCCCACACCTAACCTGTTGAGCTGCCGCCAAATCAGAGCAGTCTTGGCACGAGTGTGGCCTGAGAAAGAAGGAAGAGTCCTAATTCAAGGGCATTTGAATAAGCTCCTGAGCTGGCTGCTCGAATAAACCATAGTAGAATCCAGTAGTTTCATTATAAAGACCAATCAATGTTATGTATCTAGATTCTATATCTACATTCAATGTTATATATCTAAATTTGCATATTTCTTCTTGTCTTGCAACTTCTATTCCTTCAGCTATGAAAATTAGTTCTAATTCAAAATTCAACTTTATCTCACTTCATCTATCCAATATAGGATTAGATCCAATAAATAGAAACCAATATTTAAACTCAGTAACTTCAAGACTCTTCTTGATCTAGTTTCTTCTAGTGTTCATTTTATTATAGTAAGAATTGCGGACAGATTCTTAATTTAGCGATCTGGCGAATTAGAATTTCGTTTTCCTAAGTAGTTTTTGCTTCACCAGCAATATGTGGATAAACATGGTCATATAAAACATTAAGTTTACCGTAATTTTACTGACAAACCTCAAATGTAGTATTTTAAGATTCTGAGAATTGAAAAACTCGTCTCTTTATCGCTGAAGCAATTCTCTATTTACAACGCTTTCTAGATTAAACTTCTTGTTGATTAGTTGATTTTTTGTTGACTAAGGTGTTTTTATTTGTGATTATCCGTAGGCAGGAGTGTAAAACTCGACAAGGAAATTATAGGATATATCCGAGACCTATGTCACTCTATGTCTGTGTATATATCGTTCAAGGTGGTCTCTAGGTAGATCACTTACACACAAATATTTAAGGTGTTAAGTTACTAAAATCCAAATAAATTATTTTCAAATATAGAAGCTAATGTTTGCGGGTTTCTATGGATAGAGTACGTTCATCACAAGTTTCTCAAAATTCTTGATAACTTTTGTTTTCTATAAATAGGGTGCTGTTATTTGATTGTTTCGGATTTAAGAAAATGCCATATTTAAGTAGTATGGCAGTAAGAAATGTCACCAATAGAGCAATAAAGCGCAACACCCCAAGTTTATTTAAAGACTATGTCTAATATTGCTATATTTTTATCAAGTTCTCCTCTGCCAACTAAAATAGACCTTTGTAAGTAACAGTTATTTATTTTTAAATAATATAGTGGAATTTAAAGTTAATTATATTTGCAAGTTAGAAAATGATAATCGGGAGTATGAGACTTCTTATCTAGGGGAGTGCAATGAAATTTGGCTAGTGGGTTTTTGATATTGTATGGGTAGGAATATCGATATTTTTGTTTGACCGATATATCGATATTTCTGTTAGCCGATGGTTTTTCGATATTTTTTCAAAAATAATTAAAGATATTTCTTAAACATCATAAAAACTTTTTAATTATTTTTAGAAAACATTTAAATTGGCACTAAATTTAAATGGTTAGTACGTATATTAATACGTATATTAACGTACTGCTACGTACGTAGGTATAGTAAGAATATTATTACTTTTTCATATATTTACAGAATATCGAGCTTTCTCTGAGCCGATATATCAATATTTTTATTTTCCCTTAAATATATCAGTATATTTCTGGTTGTTTCAGGAAAAATATATCGATATTTTTTTTCTGCTATATATTGATAAAACCAAATATCGATATTTTCCTCCGCGGCCGACATCCCTATTGTATGATGCTCCCACTGAGAATTTTTACAAACACTGTGCCTACCTCGCATTAGGGATTTCGCAAAAATATCGATATATCGATGTTTTCTAAATTAAATATCGATATTTTTGGTCGGTATTTTTTTACGGATATATCGATAGTTTTGTGAGCCGATATTGTTTTCGATATTTAATTAATTAAATTAATTGTTTTAAATAAAAGATATTTTTTTAATTTCATAAACCTTTTCATTATTTTTAATAAATATTTAAAATTGGCACTTAATCTTAAATGTTTAGAGCATTTTAGTACGTAAGGTTATTATTAGTTTTTATTATATATATACAGAATATCGAGATTTCTCTGAGCCGATATATCAATATTTTTATTTTCTCTTAAATATATCAGTATAATTTCTGGTTGTTTCAGAAAAAATATATCGATATTTTCCTCCGCGGCCGACATCCCTATTTTATGATGGTCCCACTGAGCATTTTCACAAATATTATGCCTGCCTCGATTTCGAAAATATATCGATATATCGATGTTTTTTTCAAATATCGATATTTTTGGACGATAATTTTTTTGACGGATATATCGTTAGTTTTGTCAGCCGATATTATTTTCGATATTTATTCAAAAAAAAATTAATTTAATTTAAAAACATCATACAAACCTTTTAATTGTTTTTAATAAACCTTTAATATTGTTACTTAATTCTAGAGATTTAGTGCATTTTAGTACTTAATTTTAAATGTTTATTAAAAATATCATTACTTTTTACAATGTATAGAGGATATCGATATTTTGTTCGGACGACATATCAATATTTTTATTCTTTCTTAAAAATATCGATATATCTTTTTTTGTAAAATATCGATATTTTTCCAAGTTGTTGCAAAAAACATCGATATATTTTCTCCTCCGATATATAGATATTTTTTAAAATATCAATATATTGAAATATCGATATTATTCTCGGGCCCAACCTTGCATGTAATTTTTTGTATAACCATAGTAACTACGAATCTATATTTAAGTAATTTCTATAAATCTACATTAATCATTAAATCTACAACGTCGTCTTACTCACAAGGCGAATAAGTCGGTAACTATTAGTGACGAAATATTAAACAATGTAATCTTTATATGTTGGAAAATGTATTATTGTAACTAATGTTTATTATTGGTGTATTCGTTCTAATCGATAAAAAATAGAAAAAATATACATTTTCTAATATTTTCGAGGAATTGTTACAGATTATAATAAAAGTGATTCGTAGAAAATAGCATGACGATAACCTCACGATAATTCACAGTTTCTTAAAGTAAAGTACCATTTAACACTCTTTTCGATAAAGTTCCGTGGTAATTTTAAACCCTCCTTACTAGAGAAAATATTTATTTATATTTTTTCTTTATACATTTAATTAATCTGCTAATGAATATGAACAAAATGTAACATATTTGCGTATATTTATATCTTAGTTCCAAAATTAACTGTTTGTGTTTTATTATGATATTTACCTGGCAAGAAAAAGGTCTTATCTATTTCCTTTGAGCATGATTTTGTCAAAATTGCCCTTATTAATTAATATAAACGCATTTCCACTAATTAGATTAATAAGCAATATCCTAACAGGTCAAGAAAATATATTTATGATTAAGTAAATATATATACTTTATTAAGAAGTACTCCGTTTGGTATGTTTTTTATTATTATTTTTAATAATATGTAAATATAAATAATTTTTTCAAGTATACATATGAAATAATTCAAGCCACATAATAAACAAAAAAAGGATATAAAAGTTCTAAAAAAATGTTTATGATTATGTTCATATAACAAATATATATCTTGTTTATATTTATATTTTAGTGATACTTTTTAACAATATGTAAGTAATATTAAGGTATCTTTTAAGTACACATAACAAACTAAAAGAAGTATATTTTGAAATTTTGCTAAGTTTGTCTAATCGTTTATATCTACTCTGAAAAATACGATTGCTCGAAGAATTCGGAAGCAATCACATTATGGTTAGAGCCATATATTTCTTCGGAAATTATTTTATTATAACAGAATCAGCAAACTTTAATAATCATTGCATTATAATTTTTGCAACTACGGTGAATTCGTAGTTTGTTAATTACATGTTATTCTAATTATAATCTATTTTTTTATTTATAATTCCATTGTTTTGTCACCATAGCCATGTTTTAAATATTTTCTCTTTTAAGTTGAGATAATGGGTAATATCAAATAATTATTTTATTCGGCGACGCTATCATTTTAGTGAAGAAACCAGATTGATTGAATTATTAAATGGTCTCTCGTATGCTTTGTGATACCACATATCCCCAAATTGAAAACTTAACCAAATATTTTCTTGAAATTGACATGGCTAGTTACCTTCAAATCTCAAAAATACAATATTTTAATTGTTATCAATTCAGGTCAGATGCCCATAGCCTTTTCACCTTCTGATTGGTTTATCACCACGTCCTGAACTTTTGAAATCTTGTTACAAGTGGCAAATTCAAAGTACCAGGTGTTCCGGCAAGTCGTTACCAGTTTTACTAACAGATGTCGCTAGGCTTAAATATGATGCAATGTTATGATTTGACACATATGTAACTTTATTCTGCAGACATCAAGTTTCAAAGCTATACATGTTATATATTGCGGAAGTAACACCGTCATAGATTTATGCCAGTTTGAAAATGTCAAGTTTCCTGCCTGAAAATGTGCATTTGCAGCATCACTTTTTTATTTAATCCAAAGAAAAAAGCCGCCAAAAGTCATATCAACATAAAAAGTTACGGTGAGCATGATCTAACTTTAAAAACATATGAAGAGTGGTTTCAAAAGTTCCAAAGTGCTGGTTTCGATGTGCATGACAAAGAACATTCTGATAGACCTAAAATAATTGAAAATGCGAAACAGCAACCCAAACCAAAAAACAATTAGCAGAAGCATTAAATGTGGCCCAAAAAATGATCAACGATCGATTACAAACAATAGGAAAAATGATGGAAAAATAAATCAATTGAATGACAAGCAAATGGAAAATCGAAAAATCGTCTGCCAAATGCTGCTTCAGAGATATGATCGGAAGTCATTTCTGCATCGAATAGTGACGGGTGATGAACAGTGGATTTATTTTAAAAACCCTAAGGGTAACAAATCATGGTTATCATCTGACTAAGCCGGCCGATCGACTCAAAGGCCAAATCGTTTTGGTAGCAAAACTATTCTCTGTGTTTGACTCAACCAGGGTGGCGTGGTGTGTTACGAACTATTGAAATCCGGTGAAACAGTTAATAGTGATGGCTACCGACAACAAATGATCAATTTGGACCATGCATTGATCGATACACCTCCAGAATGGGCCCGAAGACACAAGTTATTTTACAGTACGATAACGCGCCATTTCATAAAGCAGAACAAGCCAAGTAAGCGTTGAAAGTACTTGGATGAGATATATTACCGCACCCACCATACTCTCCAGACTTTGCTCCGTCCGACTATTAACTTTTCGCATCAATAGGACACATGCTTGCAGAGCAGGACTTCGCCAACTTCGAACAAGCGAGAAAATGGCTCGATGAATGGTTTGTTCTAAGGACAAACAGTTTTTATGTAATGACATTCGTAAATTGCAATATGAAAAACATGGGCAGGATATATAGAATCAAAATGACTATACTTTGTATAAATTCATTTATTTTGTCCTTTGCTTCAAAATGGTCATCAGTTTCGTCGACCACCTCTTCATTCGACGTAAATTTCTTCTAGCGAGCATTCTTTTTAGATCTGAGAACAGGAAATAGCCGCTGGGGGCCAGATCTGAAAAACACGGTGGATGAGGAAGCAATTCGAAGCCCAATTCATGGATTTTTGACACGATGCATCGTCTTGGTGAAGCAGAACTTTCTTTTTCTTCAAATGGGTTTTTCGGCGATTTCGTCCTTCAAAGGGTCCAATAACGCTATGTAATAGTCGCTGTTGATGGCCCTTTCTTTTTCACGGTAATTAATGAAAATTATTCTCTGCGCATGCATGCAATGGAAATTCCATCCATCAATGGCGCATCCCAAAATACCAACGCCATAACCTTGCCAGCCGACTGTTGCCTTTTCCCACGCTTTGGAGCGGGTTCATCATATGCAATCAACTCGGATGACTGTCGATTGGATTTCCGAAGTCAAATGATGGAGCCATGTTTCATCCATTGCCACATATCGACGCAAAAACTTGTATTTATTACGCTTGATCATCTTCAAATACTGCTCCGAATCATCAACTCGTCGCTGCTTTTGGTCAAAAGTGAGTTCGCGCGGCACCCGCTTTTCACATAGCTTTCTCATACCCAAATAATCGTGAATTATTTGATATAAACGTCCAGTTAATATCTTTAGAGTGTTTGCTATTTCATTCATTTTCAATTTACGATCATTCAAAATCATTTTGTGGATTTTCTAAATGTTTTCGTCGGTAACAACCTCTTTAGGGCGTCCACTACGTTCACCGTCTTCGGTGCTGATTTCACCACGTTTAAACTTAGCACCCTTGATGGTTGATGTTTCTGGGGCAGTGTCCGGAAACTCGGCATCAAGTCAAGTTTTTACTTCAACTGTACTTTTTCCCTTCAAAAGGCAATAATTTATCAACACGCGAAATTCCTTTTTATCCATTTTCTTCACCATAACAGAAGTTGGTTCACTTAAAATGCTATAATTCACTATTAAAACTAATGATCCGACAGCTGTCAAATTTATACATGCCTCTTTTGAGGATTAGTGCTAACTAAAAAACATATGGACTTAATACTTGTAGCGCCATCTATGTATCAGGCCGAGGACTTTTCAATTGACCTTGGTGTTAGTTTTTACTGGGGGCGGAAAAATTTTCCATTTTAGCTGCAATGGTGTAGCTTCTCAATGTTTGCAACCGGGAGTAATCATGCAAGAGGATGACTTTACAAACCATAATAAAAGGAGAAATTCTATGGCCATGAACATTTTGCACTATTTTATGAAATTTTGCGATTAATATTATGATATCATGATATATCATCTATCACAACACGCCACGGAAAACTTTTATTTTTTCTTCGTCAAGCAATCGAACCGCAATATTGAAACCATTCAAAATTACATTTTAATAGATATGTGTAATAATCATATTCCATCGTTTTGGATACTTCCTATCGCATATAAACATCTGCAAACAGTTGTTACATCAACTGCTATATGACCTAAAAGTTTTTTGAGATAATGAGCAGGATTTTAGTTCAATAAATCCTGTAATTCACTGTCTTTGAACTATTTGGGTCATTGATCGAACCAATTGTTCAATCACCACTTTAAATCGTTGTCGGCATCACCATATGTTTCAAGTCAATCAATAGAAATAATTATTGCCGAAAATACGTTTAACGATTAGAGTTTGCTTGTACTAAGTACATCGATAATAACCATTGTAAGAAATAGTTTTACTTTTTGATAAATAAAATACAAACGTCCAACAAAATATTATAGTGGTCACTACCTTGACAATATACAGGGTATTACAATGGTGATTACAATAACAATTCATCTAACAACTACGCCAGCAAGATACTCTTCGAGAGATTATAAGAAACTAGTCAAGGTGCCGGCCAAAAACTGTACAGCTCAGCATTTTCATCTCTTGATCCCGATACCACGTTCGTCTCTATTAGCAAATGAGTCATCTATGTTAGGTTTTATAGCGCCGATAAAAAATATCGACAGGATAATTTGAAAAAATAACGATATATCGGAGAATTTTTTTTTGCAATTTATACTGTTAAAATTACCAAAACACAGTAAACCTTTAAAATTAACTACGAATTTAAAAAGTGTATTAAATATAATTATATGGTTTTTTATAATGTTTAAGAAGTATATTAATATCTTTGAAAATCATCGAAAAATATCGGCTAACAAAAATATCTTCACCCGTATTGATATAGATATAGTGTATCGAACATTTGTTATTTGTATGTGTGGTCTAATCGTTATAAAGTACAAAACATAAATTTTACTAGAACTTTACATAGAATTACCTTCAGTTCTCATTTCAACTGAAGAGCTTCAAAAAATACGGCGAAAGCCTCATTAACAGGTCTCGAAAGCGATGTGACATTTGACAACCGTTAAATAAAAATATAATAATATATAAATAAACCCTCGCTCTCTAGAAAAATATTTAATTAATATATTCCACTTAAAAACCTAGAATCGATTAAACAGAGACTTTTTTGTGTGTATTTTCTGTTTCCTTTTTCCTTTTTTTTTTTTGTAAATGTGTCAGGGTAGATAATTTTATTTGGGCTACCCTGTGAACTGTTCGATATTAGCCGAAATAAATGGATACTGGATATTGATTTTATTTTTATGTGTTAGGTAAAATGTAATTACAGGGGACACCTCAAAGATTCTACGATAAAATCTTGTTTAATCAAAAAATTCTTTTCTTCTTCGTTTAGTTCGGTGTTTACTTTACGTCGAATGATCTGTTTATTTTTAGTATTAGTTATTATTTAGTGAATCTATATATTTGATTTAAATCTAGAAGAAATTAATGCGACGTTTCACGGTATTTTCATAGAGTTCTATTTATATAAGATATTGTTTTTTAATGAACATATTAAACTACACAAAAATCGTAGTAATATTATATCAAGAAATATGAATTTACCGCCCGAAGACACAAGTTATTTTACAGCACGATAACGTGCCATTTCATAAAGCAGAACCAGCCAAGTAAGCGTTGAAAGTACTTGGATAAGTTGTATTATCGCACCCGCTATACTCTCCAGACTTTGCTCCGTTCGACTATTAACTTTTCGCATCAATAGGACACGCGCTTGCAGGCCAGGACTTCGCCAACTTCGAAGAAGCTACAAAATGGCTCGATGAATGGTTTGGAAGGACAAACTGTTTTTATGTGATGACATTCGTAAATTGCAAGATGAAAAACATGGGCAGGATATATAGAATCAAAATGACTATACTTTGTAAAAATTCATTTATTTTGTCATCAGTTTCGTCGACCACCTCTTCATTCGACGTAAATTTCTTCTTAGCAAGCATTCTTTTGAGATCTGAGAACAGGAAATAGCCGCTGGGGGCCATATCTGATCTTGGTGAAGCAGAACTTTCTTTTTCTTCAAATGCGGCTGTTTTCCGGCGATTTCGTCCTTCAAATGGTCCAACAACACTATGTAATAGTCGCTGTTGATGGCCCTTTCTTTTTCAAGGTAATTAATGAAAATTATTCTGTGCGCATGCATGCAATGGAAATTCCATCCATCAATGGCGCATCCCAAAATACAAACACCATAACCTTGCCAGCTGACTGTTGCCTTTTCCCATGCTATGGAGCGGGTTCATCGTATGCAGTCAACTCGAATGACTGTCGATTGGATTTCCGGAGTGAAATGATGGAGCCATGTTTCATCCATTGCCACATGTCGACGCAAAAACTTGTGTTTATTATATTCTACGATAAAATCTTGTTTAATCAAGAAATTCTTTTCTTCTTCGTTTAGTTCGGTGTTTACTTTACGTCGAATGATCTGTTTATTTTTAGTATTAGTTATTATTTAGTGAATCTATATATTTGATTTAAATCTAGAAGAAATTAATGCGGCGTTTCACGGTATTTTCATAGAGTTCTATTTATATAAGATATTGTTTTTTAATGAACATATTAAACTACACAAAAATCGTAGTAATATTATATCAAGAAATATGAATTTACCGCGAAACTAATGTATTATCTAGTTTTTGCGATAAATATCATAGGAAAGTATATAAGGTTAAGGATTTCAAGGAAAAACAAAAGTATATTACAATTACAAACAATTTTAGGAACATTTTAAATATTCTAAATGTATATTAAAAATAGGCGTTCTTTACCGTTATCTTTAGAAATATTACACCAAATACTGAGGAATACTCGATATATTAGTATTGTGTTAGGTACTTCCATGTACTATGATTATATTTTTACTTTAGGAAAGCCTTTACGTAGGAAAAGCCGTACAATATGAATCACGTATGCACTTATTCAGTATTTCCAAACAATCCACCAACCAGGTCACACTGCATCCATCTGAATAAGTGGTAATCAATAATGCTTCACAACTATTATAATCTGTGGTCGAGTATTCTCATTCAAGATAATGGTTTTATGATTATTACTCAATATGGCTGGTCTTTTCTGAAGCAATAAGTGATTCTATTTATCCAATTAACGTTGCTAGACATATGACGTTACATTTCTAAATTCATTACACCTTACTGATCTTACGGTATGCAGAACAAACTTTATGGTAATCAATATTACTATTCGGTGTATACGTGAATTACTTTTTTCAATTGGGATTGCTGGAAAATTCCAAACACAGAAACCGAAATATTGAAACTATTCGAAATGGTAATTTTCCTCAATTCTAAACATTTCTAAAAATTTTTGATAGACCTCAACAGCCTATTTCTAAAAATAAAATAATAAAACTAGTGCTCAACGTCTATATAAACGACATATCTCTACCTAGGGCAATAGAAAAAGTACAAGTACAAGTACAAGTACAAGTGGTGGTCAACAAAATTTACAAATAGACGAACGATTGGAAAATTCAACTTAATAGCTCCTAATCTATCCATGTTAATTTTGCATTGCGGCGAAATAACAAAAACTTAATTATATCACTCAATGGATGCCCGATTCCTCAGGCAGAATAAACTAAATACCTTGGAATCCATCTTGACGGTAGATTAAATTGGAAACATCACGTTAGATGAAAAGCAAAACACATTAGAACCAAAATAAAACAACTATACTGGTTAGTCGGAAGATAATCTCAACTTGATCTAAAATCAAAGAGGTTGATCTATGAGACTATAATTGCCTAATTTTGACCTATGGGGTTGCACTAAAAATTAAAATTAACTAGTCATACAACGCTGTCAAAACAAGGTTCTTCGATTGATTACCAATGCCTATCGCTACGTAACCAACGAAGATCTTCACGATGACCTGGAAATCAAATGGATTTGCGAAGTTCCGAATCCAAGATTTCGCCTTGAAACACGAAAGAAGATTACTAAATCACACTAACGTTGAAACAATACAACTGCTGGACAGCGCACAGGATGTCAGGAGATTGAAGCGAACCAAACCTTACGAACTTATATAAAGTGTATACCTTTAGTGTAAACTATAGCTATAGGTTATTATAATTTTATTATTGAGGAATACATATTGATGTATTTTCTCGCACTTGTTTTGCTTGTGAATTAATCCAAGTACAAATGAAAAGTAAATACTAATACTATAATGATAAGTAATAAATTAATGTATAATTAAGATTGTACCAACAGTAAAACGGATAGTTATTTTAATTCTGACTGCGGTTTTTAAAAGTAATTCGCATGGTCTTTTTCAAAAATGCGGTTTATTTTAAGTTAACATAACACCAATAACATTCCTATAATTTTTCATTTCATTTCATTTCATTTGAAATATTGATACATAAAAAGTAGATTCTATTAAATTTGAATATCCGACTAATAAGATAAGAGACTAACTAAACCTACATTCACATATTTACAAAAATATATTCTGTAATGAAGTGGGGTTATATATTTATAAACCATAGTGACGAGCTAGATTAATTGTTCGTAAACAATGTATATGATCTGTTTGTTTTATTAGATTACGCTACAACTGAACATAAAAGAAATAAAAATAATCTTAAGTTTTACTTCGGAAAACTGGTATATAAAGAAAAAATAATATGACAGGATATTTTTACTCAATGTGCATCTTTTGAAATTTATTACAGTTAATATAAAGGTTTTCAATAAAGACACTATATCTTTTTATTGTCTTGTTATATGTTATTATTTCTTAGTTATCACCCAAAAAAATCCATATTATGTAGTTGGGCAGTAAGTCCAAATTATAAAAATTATCATCGAAATATCTCGTACAGAGATGTGTTAAATTGGTCATCGAGATCATCAGATTCATCAAAAATTATATCACTCAGATCCATATCACCATGAGCATCAACGGCAAATGCTTGAACGATGTTATATTCTATATATAAAAGCATACGTGGATTCTTTAAATTAAATCTAATTTCCTTAACACCTCAGACTCAACCTTTCATGTACTATAACTATTCCATTGTTTACAGTTATCCCCTTAGAATATTACAACAAATGTTTTATTGAAAAAACACATGAACTTTATTACCGTTATTATCGCAATAAAAAAACTAAAGATACATATGGTTTTAATATAATTAAGTATAAACAAGAAATGTTTTATTATTATTTCTGAAAACAAAATAAATTGAAATTTATGATGTAATGGGTTGTAAAAAATTGATATATGCTGTAATAAAAATATAGTTCATAAAATGCTTCGTGAAATATACAGTGTATTGGATATAGAAATAAGTTTGCGCCTTTTTCAGAGAAGTATCGCTGTTGCTACATTTAAGCTTTTATTTTCATGTTGCAAAATTGCTTTATTTTTATTTCGATGAGCGCATCGCAAGAAAAACTGTTATAGTTTACAGAAACACCCTTATTTCAATTAAACAGAAAAAGCCCCATGATTATATAGGGTGGGGAAATAGTCCCGCTTGTTCTTGTGGCGTATATTTATCCACAATAAAATTTGGACCTCTTCACAACACAATGGTTAAAGCCAAATTGAGCTAAACGTCGCATAACCAAGATGGCGAGCAATCAAGATAGTAGCGGAACTTTTGCCCCATCTTAGTGTCAATCAATATGGAAGCGGGACTTTTGCCCCGACTCTATATGTCTTCAGAAATATGACAGTAGATGATGTCAGTAAGTATATTTTAATGTCACAATACCGGTATAAACTTATAATCTATCCAAAGTAGGAATGAACACAAGTCATCTCAACTTCAGATGTCAAAACGTCCCCATGTTGTCACATTAACTTTGACTTTTAGTTTATTTTAGCTTTTATTTATTACAACATTCGAATACAAATAAAATAGTAAAACAAAAATGTTGTAAAATATCATTTATTTTAACATTATAGTTCACTGTTTACTGCGATTTTGGAAAGTCTATATATTAACAAGGCCCTCTATCGTCAAGCCCTGTTACCATTTATAATTAAATATATGTTTTCTACATAAGTACAGGAAATGTCAATTGCATTAGTTAACATTGGGCCAAAATATAATACAATATTTTTATCAGAAATATCACAGTTTACTTTGAGAAAGCATCACTTACAGAATTTTTCTTATATTATTACACATTCAAAGAAAAATGTTTTTCAGAATGTCCTATATCCAGAGTAATATGCAAGAAATGGTTTAGATAAAAACTTGTCCGAAACGATCATATACATACATATATATATATATATATATATATATATATATATATATATATATATATATATATATATATATATATATATATATATATATTTATATATATTTGCACCTGGTTTTTTAAAGGAAAATAGCGAAAATGGAATAACAGACACAACAAACTGTTTCTGTTACACAACAACGCTATTATGCTAGACCCCACATTGAACTGCCGATCAGAAATATTTAGGAGGATTGAGTTACCAGACATCGTTATCTTTTTTTCTCGGTTCGTACAATGTTTAATTAGCAATAAAAAATCGCATAACGAATAGATCGATTTAAAAGAGCTCTACTTTTCCTCTAATAATTTTCCAATTTTAAATTGAAACAGAACATTGTTTTTGATAATTTGGATTTGTTTTAATGAACCTATTAAATCTATTGTTAACATAAAATATATTTGTCAAATTATGCACTTCTATAACTATATTCATGTCAAAACTCCGTCATTGGGCCTTTAAACTGTGACATAATACTGAAGTGTAAACACACCTCAACTCCTAGATTCTCAAAATATATACAAATTAATAAATCTCTTCTTGCGGGGCGTTCTACGGGTTCTATTTATTATAAAAAAAAGTCTTATTGGACATTTTCGATCCTATTGAGAACTTTGATGAAAATATTTTACCAATAAATTGATTATGTATGCATGTATTAAAGCATTATGTGTGACGATTAGTCTTAATTTTGGTTTATAAACTTTCTGTTGAAGCAAGCAATATATCTAAGCGTTTACTGGTATTTGTACAGTACGATTTTTGTTTTCATTGAAAGAATATTCCGATAAAACGTCAAAATTACTCTTCATACAGAAATGGCAAAAGAATTGTACAAAGTGTTTGGCAAACTTCCAGTCAGGCACTATGAAATTATTCACTCGTACTCAATGAACTGTCTGGATATTTTAATTTATTGTTACTGTAATGCGTTACCACCATATTATAATATCTGACAATGTTACTTATACCATAGATATAGCTAATTGGTATAAGTTGTACAATATATACAGAGTTCTAACTTATTCACAAGATTATTATATAGTGTATATGTTCCGGTAGGTCGTTGTTTAATTCAAACTCATAACATAATCGCATTAATGACTTTAAAACCAATAACAATCAATCAATCGAACAAATGCTTTCCCTGTCAAAGTTCAATTAATGCAATTTTTATTGAAACAAACAATCGGTAGTAATGTGCGTTGCCTTGCCGGAAGAATACCTTTTCATTGTCATACATTTTTTTCTGAATGTCAGCTTTCAATCGATCGAGTAAAACCATGTACTATTTGTTGTTAATAGTTATTCCCTTTTCAATGTAATATATAAATATTCTACGCATATCCTAATATGAAGGTTGTCGTCTTATTATATCATTAGTTTAACATTTAGGCCGAAGATAATCAACAATAATGTTTAGAAAAATTTTGCAGATATTTAACAACCAGACAAGTTTTATAGGCTAATTCCCTTACATGTTTTGTTTAAAAAGCTAATTTTTGTCCAGTGGTCCGACTATACATTACCTAAATATAATATCGGGTGTACCCCGCGATTGAAAAATATAATAGGGATCATATACATCAGTTGCAATCCTTCTGGCCCAAATCTAGTAGAGTAGGTACACATTCGAGGGTATTCGTGAATTGTTAAGTTATTCTCTTTTCTTAATGAATACATTTGATCGCAGTTAATTAGATAAATTCAGAGAAAAGCACCCATAACCTCCTTAGAATAATTTTATTGACCACGTTAATGTTTGTTATGTATAAGGAAAACAAGAAGAAGCTACTCTATAATAAATGAAGCTAAAGCAAGAGTACCACAAGGAGGAGTACTGGGGGTAATGCTTTATGCACTCTACATTTGTGATATACCACAAATGGAGAATATTGCGATGACTACATTTGCTGATGATAGTGCGATTATAGCTGTCAGAGAAAATAGTGAAGAAGCCACGGGAAAATTACAATAGGCAAGTAACAATACAAATAATTGGACACAAGCTTGGAAAAAAAAATTACGAAAGTGAATCTGTGTATGTGCAGTTCACCTACAATTAGACCGTACAAGCACCAATAACATTAATAATACTATCATCCCATATAGCAACAACGCTAAATATCTCAAAATGAATCTTAATACAAAACTTCGCTGGAAGGAACATATAAAGAAAAAAAGAAAAGGACTGGAATAGAAATATAGGAAAATGTATTGGCTAATTAGAAGAAAAACACAATTATGACCACATAATAAATTGCTATTATATAAGCAAATATTGAAACCTATATGGACAAATGGAGTTCAATTATGAGGATGTTTTACAAAGAGTAACATAAATAAAATACAAATTTTTCAGAACAAAGTCCCGAGAAGTATTGTAGGCGCACCCAAATACTACACGACTAAGTACCTACATCGAGACCTTCAGATACCCAGATTCACTCAAGAAATCAAGAGAATTGCAAGGGAGAATGAGAAAAGACTGCATTCTCATAAGAATATTGAAGTATTGCAAATTTTGGATACCACCAGAGCGGGACACAACTCAAAAGAATCAAACCATCTGATCTTGTGTAGTGTTGTGTAGTGAGGTGCATGTAATAAAAAATACTGCAGTGACATATATAAACATTATTTCATCAGAGACTGAGATAGGGCCGATGGGTCCTGCTAGTTATATACCTAGATGTAAGTTATCATAAAGACAAATCGTAGATTAATCGGAAATGACTATTAACAATGTAATAATTAAAGAATAAAAAAAGAAAAAAATGTATATGGACGAACCATATTATTTAATTGGTTAACTGTTAAATAAATTTGTATTTTATTTCTCATTTATAAATAGGCTGAGAAAAAAGAGAGCTTCCAAAAATGCACAAATTATCTATTACACTTTTATTGGTATTTGTTTGAATTTTATTTGTTTTGATGAAAGAGTTTAATTGTTGTACATTTTTATATAGGATAAGATAAGATTAGATAAAGTACATTACTCACAGATACGATAAGAAAGCATTGTTACGGATTAATGGCCGTAGATTCATCAACATATCTGTAAGCCCTTTAAAACGCGAATATAAATTTCGATTATTACTATGAAAGTGTTTCGTTGTGTATTAATTAATCGTACAATTTATATCTATAGATCTATTATAAATCTGGGTAAATTACAAATGCTTGCAATGCATTCTAATATTTATACGTTAAGAAGGTTTTCATATATTGTGATTGTATAAATGTCGCATTTCTTCATTGTTGTATAATAGTAATTATTAAGGGCTTGCATCATTTTTAACTTTGAAAATTCTAAAATCATAAGAATTGGTATATTATATATTAGTCACAATATTTAATGCTACAATCACTTTCTACAATTTTCTGGGAACATGGTGATCCTGTTGTGTGAAAGATTCCAGTTAATAAAATCACTTATCCAAAAAAAAGTGGTCAAAATTACATTTTTGGCCCAAATTCATTTTTAACGAAATAACATACATTTTGTTATTTCTATCTTTTTTCCTTATATTTTTATATCTCTTATCTCTTTTATTTCTTATATGCCTCCTCTCATAAATGTAATATGACTTCAATATTTTCATCAAGATACCGGTTTAGGTACCACTATGATACCTAAACCGGCATAATATTATAGATTGATGATTTGAGGAGCAAGAAAAACCAAAAGTTTCAAACAATTCGTATTTTAATTCGCGTTGGTTATTGGAGCTATGTATATAGGTGAGTTATCTTGATGGAAATAGTTCTTAAATGAACTTACCTCATTGTTAGTAAATATGACATATGTATTCTGTATTTTATATGCTACATTTATACTCAACATTCAGCAGTTAAATATTTTATTTATGAACCTTTACTTTATTCGTTATACACTGTCAGTTTACTTTTTTATGCAAATGCTTGACAATGTAATGATTTGGCCGGTATCTACTAAATAGCACATGAAGAAATAGTTATAAATCATAAAATATATCATTTTGTTTCTGGTAATATTTACTTTTGTTGTGTTTATTAGGATTTATTATATTTACTCGCCTACATATAACCATATATTTTTTCCGTAATCCTATATGGTGCCTGAAAAGAATAAAGAATCTTAAAAGAGCCTGGTGTAATAGTGCAAGAACGAAAATCCGGTCCCCCAGAGTTGCTAGAAAATCTGAAGAGCAATTTAATTCGAAAGCACATAAGTTTGTATAGAGTGCTAGGATCAGTTAGAGGCATTTTAGTTAGAGTTAGATGCCAGTTAAGCTCCTTTCTAACTTATGCACAAATAATATGAAATAGGAAAAGCAAATCAGAAAATAAACCAAAAATCTAATTTGGAATTCATTGTAGATGAATATCTAACATCTCAAATACAAACTTAAACAGAATTTGATGTATTCACTGCTACAGATACAATCCATATGAATATGTTTAAAGCTAATACTTGACATATTTTTCACACATAATTTGATTTAACCACACCGGCTTGAAGGTTTTTTCTTCAACCTTTGAGTTAGTCCAGTATTGTCAAACAACTTAATGTTGTCACGAAATCTCTCTTCGTGTTTTATTTTGTAAATAGTTTGATGTCTTTTCTGACTGTAAGTAACCTTAGATCCCTGCGGGTATTCAAATTTATAATGTACCATGGGACACTGAAAATAGTCCGAAACATTTTTTCAGATATGCTTGTATTATATGCTTGCTTGTATTTTGATCAACGAGATCTGTTGGTGAAGTCATTACGTTTGTTACATTTATTGTTTGATTTGAAGAAGAAGCAGACTTTCAGGAACGTATGATGATTTTGCTCTATTATATCTCATATCTCTCATCTCATCTCTCAAGTAAGGATTTTCATTGAAAGTTGACGACAAAGCACAGCTTAGAAAATAAAAAAATGTTCAACGATAAGTTTGCAAGATCCAAATAGAGGAAATACGCAATTTCTATTTGTTTTATTGCTTGTTAAGAAAACTAAAACTAGTTTTCTGAGGCGTATTGTGACTGATTATAAAAAGTGAATCAATTACGATAATTCCAAAAATTTATATATTAATCCGCATACATCTAAATAAAGTGAAATATCCATGGCCATGAAGTGTTGCTGTGCATATTAGTGGGATCAGAAATGTATAAGCTGCTAAAACTGGATGATACTATCAGTGCTGTTGTCTTCCGCTATTAGTTTAACAATTTTAATGACGTATTATAGAAAAAATTATCAGAAATATCGAATAACCGACAAAAATCTATCCTCTTGCATGGGAGTGCTCAGTCACACATTACAATAGTTCTGAATTATACACTATTGTAGCTTGAATGAGCAGTTGTGCCACATCCAGCGGGTTAACCGGGCCTAGTTCCTTCTCATTATTACTTGTTCAGATCGGGGCAGCATAGTTTGAGTTACATACGATTTTGAATGCAGAAGAAGTGCGAAAATAAATCGACTGAATCGTTAACCAACTAACATCGTCAGAAAGAAACATGAGAAAACGATGGATATTATTTTGGAATAATTTTTTGGAAAATATTCCTCAATGGAAGTATTTTAAATCGCAAAAATGATCAAAATAGATGAGAGCAACTAATATTGTAGTGGTATTTGATTTGTTTGTGTACAATTTAAACTTTCTTGGAAGACACCTTGTACATTCCTTTAAACCCAAATATATTCATTATATTGCTCTAATTATAATGGCTATAATTTCTTTTTCTGTTCTTTCTCTTTTAAGATTTTTGTTGCAATTTATTTAAAATTATGTACTTATCTATTTACTTTAAATCACCGTTTTTTGTTTATTTGATATTGTGGTCCTAATCTAGATGATATTTGTCTTAGTTCTTCAGTTACTGATATCCAGACTATACAATATTTACTTATTGTCATCAATCCATGAGAAAAACGACAGGAGAATTTCGAAATACTTCTCTAACAAAATAAAATATTTATACACCATCTTCTGTATTTTGCTTGACAACTGACAGCTGAAGCCTGTGTAAAAAAACCTATCGCGCTGCTTGAAAAAAATATTTACTCCAACTCAATTTGATAATGGAAAAATCTTTTCCCTGATGGTAGTTTTTTTTATTTATTAATCCTGGTAAAGAATGGATATTGTGCAAAAGGAAAAAAGCTAATGCATGTCGTGAAAATGATATATATATATATATATATATATATATATAAAACTATATATATACATATATATATACATATACATATATATATATATATATATATATATATATATATATATATATATATAACTATATATATATATATATAACTATATATATATATATATAACTATATATAACATATACATGTTACACAGCGCGATTAATACAGTACTCGATATTTTAAGAAATCGGTCTGGTGATGTAATATTCATAATTGGTCTCCATTACATTAACTGATTATTTGTGCCTTTGTTCAATAAATCGCCATTTCTGCAAAATAAAATTAATTTAAAGTTGTACAAAAGTTTTGTTTTCAAATATTGAACGTTATATAACTTGCACATACATCATCCCATCTGACAAAAATTGGCTCCAGAATAAAAAACTAATGTTCTTTGAAGCAATTCAATTCCCCGAATAGTCCAAATAATTATTCTTATGCTGCAATCGAGATAATTTCTTCACAGTAAGTTTCAACAAGCCAGCGACGACTTTCTCCAACAACTTTATTTTGAATAATATATAAAAGTTACGGTTTCGCGCAAGTGCTGTTTTACTAGAATATAATTGGATCTTGTTATAGGATACAAAAATAATTTAATATATAAATATCTAAATTAAATATAATCACCTTTAAAAATTTCTGACGTAATGAACGAACAATATATTTATTTCATCATATATATTATGCACACACTGTATCATAATCCGTGTTGTCAACATGTATATATATATATATATATATATATATATATATATATATATATATATATATATATATATATAATATATTTATTTGTAGCGCAGATTACACAAAAATCTCTTGTTCAGTAACTTGTTCTTGTTCAGTAAATATATATTTAGTAAGTTAAAATAACCTGGCTCCATCATTTCACTCCGAAGCCCAATCGACGGTCATCCGACTGGATTTCACATAATGAATCCGGCTGGCAAGATAATGGCGTCTATATTTTGGGATGCGCATGGAATAATTTTCATTGACTACCTTGAGAAAAGAAGGACCTTCAACAGCGATTATTACATAGCGTTATTAGACCGTTTGAAGGGCGAAAAAAGAAAAAGAAAAAGAAAAAGAAAGTGCTGCTTCACCAGGACAATGCACCGTATCACAAGTCAGTGAAAACGACGACAAAAATCCATGAATTAGACTTGGGAATACATGGAATGTCTTCCTTGTGCACCATATTCTCCAGATCTGGCCCCCAGCGATTATTCCCTGTTCTCAGATCTCAAAAGAAATCTCGCCTGGAAGAAAGTTTCGTCGAATGAATAGGTAATTGCCGGAACTGAGGCCTATTTTGAAGCAAAGACAAATCGTTCTACAAAAATGGTATCGGAAAGTTAGAGGGTCGCTTAATCAGTGTATCAGCCCTGAAGGTAATTATGGTGAATAAAAAAACTAATTTTGACAAAAAAATGTGTTTTACTTTGGTAGGCCGGGGAGTTTTCAATCGACCTGTTATATTGATTTTAAAATAGTATTATTTAAATTTAATTTAAATATCTTCTAAAACTTTATTCAAACATATTTCCAACCAAATAAGTTAATTTAATCCAAATTGATAATTGACAAACCGTTAAGTCTAACATTAAATCTAACGATCCTCAATAAGTAGTGTTTTAAAAGTGACCCCCGACATTTCGACGAAGTAGGGAACGTCGAGTCGAGAGGAATTTTTTACAATCAATTTTGGTAAATTAAATTTCCAATATACGATCTTTAAAGCTAATAAATCCCTTCCTATTGAATTGGGAAAACTTTTAATGTGGTGAATGGGAAAACAAGGCAAGTGAAAAACTTTAATGTGGTAGTAGGAAATCTTATCAAAACATAGTTTGTTTGGTTTTTCTCTTTTTGAAAACTTTCTAAACTTAATATAAGTGATATATAATGGTCGAGTTAGTTTTTCTGAATAGTTAACAATATCAATTATATTCAAAAGTGACTAACAAAAACAATTTTTGATTTTCTCGAAACTCTTAAATACGTTTTCGTGGAATATGTTTTATATTTATATTAATATTTTCTAGATTTTCAAGTATTATTATTACATTACTTCAGGTTATTGAGAAACTCACGGCTAGAAATTAGTATCATGCCTCAACAATAATTTAATGTAATTAATTTTTTTTCTAATTTTCTCTCCTTTTTACCAAGTAAGGACTTTTTATCTGACCTATTGCCATTGCTTAACGTGGGCATCGAACCATGATCCTTTGTGTCCCACTTAGAGACCATTCCAGAGACATCCGGTCATAACCAGCCTGGTTATTTGCGTGAGCATCCAAAGCTCTTATTATCTTTGGCGACAAGGCGAATGTTTTGATGAATTGTTAATTAATATAAACAAACATAACAATACCTATGAACACGAGGTCCACTCAGATGGTAATGTATCCACAAGAAGTTTTAACTGGCAGTAAATATTTTTTAGAAAACGGTAAGGCTACCATAGTCAACACAGAGTATTATAGATACGAAGGTGACTATTTATATTTAGGGAATTGGTAACACTATTATTATGTGAGTCCATCTGATGGTTCCATCGTAAAGTTTTACATTTTTGACGATATACGGACCCAGAACATTTTGTCGCACGGACCCTATTTATTTATTTTATATTTAATTGAAAATCTCGTCTCGGCCAAAAGTGAAACTGAATCGTGCGATGAATTTTAACGATTTTCGACGTGGATTATCACAACAAGAGTCATCACTCAATCAACTTAATTTGACATTTAGCCATGAAGCTCCATCAAAAACTACCGTGTATCGCTTGCTTAATGAATTCAATCGTGATCGTAGTTCGTGGTAGGTTCATGTATCATGTTGTGCCAAAAAACATCGATGCTCCGTGCGAAATGATTAAGCAAGATCTGTATGTTACCTATTGTGAGATTTGGGCATCCCTAAGCATTAGTTCAAACAGCATGTATGCGATTTTATATTAACACAGCTGTGCGAAAGTTATGTTCGTGTTGGATCTTACAATTTGACAATCGCTTAAGAAAGGGTTCGTGTCGATTGGTGCAAAGAAATACTTAAGAAATTCAATCCCGGTGCTTCGAGAGACGTTTATAAAATCGGGTCAAGTGACGAATCATGGATATATTCGTATGACCGGCAGCAGTCGACTCTATGGGTGCTAGAAGATGAACCAAATCCAACAAAAGTTGTTCGCGTACGAGGCACTTCAACGAAAAGGTGGCCTGTTTCTTCGGGAAAACTGGTCATATTACAACAGTGCCTCCAGAGAATCGTAGAACTTGAAATTCTGATTGGTACACAACCATTTGTTTGCCAGAAGTCTTCAGTGAAATAAAGAAATCAATCGAAAAATTATCGTCTGTCATTATAGAGTAGTAGAGATTTTAAGTGTAAATAGTATTCACAATATCACTATGGAACGTTACTTATTAGACAACTACATGACTGGACATTGTTTTTAATAATGAAATAAGAAATTCATAACATGTAATCTTATTTATGTTAGAATAATTGTGTGACATAGTGTTATAGATGGATACAAACTCTATATATACTCTATACAAATTGAAGGGTCAGTAAAATAAATATACAAACTGAAAATATAAAAATAGAACAAACAACCATGAATTTGTTCTTAGCTAAAAATAAAAAATTCATTAACAAAAAATAAATATCAAACAAATCGAAAATTTAAGAATAAAAAGTAATATACAGAACAAGCCAAACATTCGTTTGCGAGACCTGGATATTGTCAAGAAGGGATAAAAGCACGATAAAATCAGTAAAAAGTAAATACCTCAGAAGAGTCAGGAGTATAACAAAGATGGATAGGATGAGAAGTAAAGATATAAGAAAAGATCTCAATATTAAACTCGGTGGGGACACTTGGGAACTTGGGGACCCAGCATACGGAGGACAAAAGACAGCTAAAGAAAATTTAGGAAATAAGGCTTTATTCACCACATATTGTTTCTTGTATGTTCAGTTAATAAACAGTTCTCATTATCTGACGCTATTAATATGTTTGACACAGCAGTCTTAAAGATTAAAAAGAAACAAAAATATATTTTTTTTAACAAAAGACGAGAATAATTAAGAATGAAATTAATAATATTAAGAATAATTAAACTTATTTGCTCAAGTAAATAATTTGTTGGATTTCAACACTTACATGTGATATGGCTAGAAATTTAATTTAAACTTTTTCAAAAATTTACATTAAATAAATCCAAATAATTTTAATTATTATCATTCAAGCCAACATATATATTGAATTATTTTAAGCAATGTTAAATCTAATATTAATACGAAGGTGCTATTAATAATGCATAATCACAACTAATTGGATGAAACTAACATGTCCACAACAATAATTCGACGCACCATCACGTGGTCAGTGGCAGCAAACTTAAATTATTGCCACTATTAGCATAAGCAATCTCTCAATAAATATTCATTTCGTATATCACGTAAATACCAAGGCTTTACTCCTGTGGAAGTTTTCATAAATACAGTATTTCACACCATCCATTAAATGTTATGCTGGCAAAACATTTTCAACTTGGTGTTACAATAATTTTAGTTACTTTTAATAAAAATTTCTGATCTATTTTGATAAGTATATATTATACCAATATATTACTTTTAATAATTAAGAAAGTAAAAGGTTAACTGAAAAGTCCATAGTGTAACACATCTTTTTTGGCAAAATAACTTTTTTATTCAACATAATTCCCTTCAAGGGTGGTACACTGATTATAGCGACCGTCCAATTTTTCGATACCATTTTTATAGTAATTAATACGGTGCATGAGGAAGCAATTCGAAACCCAATTCATGGATTTTTGCCATCGTTTTCACTGACTTGTGACTCGGTGCATTGTCTTGGTGAAGCAACACTTTCTTTTTCTTCAAATGTGGCCCTTTTTCAGCAATTTCGTCCTTCAAACGATCCAATAACACTATGTAATAGTCGGTGTTGATAGTCCTTCCTATTCCAAGTTTGTTAATGAAAATTATTCCATGCGCATCCTAAAATATAGACGCCATAACATTGCCAGCCGACTGTGGCTTTTTCCCACGATTTGGAGCAGGTTCATCGTGTGTAGTCCACTCGGATGACTGTCGATTGGACTTCGGAGCGAAATGATGGAGCCATGTTAGGAGCCGAATCATCAACTCGTTGTTTTGGTCAAAAGTGAGGTTGAGCGGCACCCACTTTACGCAGAGCTTTCTTATACCCAAATATTCATGAATGATATGATGTACGCGTTCACTTGATATCTTTAGAGTGTCTGCTACTTCACTAAATTTTAATTTACGGTCATTTAAAATCATTTTGTGGATTTTTTCGTCGGTAACAGCCCCTTTTGGGCGTCCACTGCGTTCACCGTCTTCGCTGCTCATTTCATCCCTTCTAAACTTAGCATAACAATGCTTGTTGGTTGATTTTTCTGGGTCAGTGTCCGAAAACTCGACATCAAGACAGGTTTTTGCTTCAACTTTATTTTTTCCCTTCAAAAAGCAATATTTTATCAGCAAGCGAACACATAATTTTATTTTCACAATAACACAAATTGCTTCACTCAAAATGCTATAATTCATAAACTAATGATCCGACAACTGTCAAATTAAAGACGCATCTTTTGAGGATTAGGGCTAACTGAAAAACATATGGATTTAATTCTAGTAGCGCCATCTATGTGTCAGGCCTGGGACCTTTCAATTGGCCTGTTACAGGTATTAGTACATCTATTAGTGGCTACATTAACAGTTTTCACTTGCCAAGTCTCGATTGTGAGTTTTCGATTGGGAGCATCATCAATTAAATATTGAGATTGCCGGCTTCGTTGGCGCAGTAGTCAAGGAGACCGGACGGTCCTCCTAATGTTGCGATAGTCGCGGCTTCGGATTCTACAGGGACATAGGTGTAATTTATCTTTAGGATTGTAATTGTAAATGTCTTTATAGGCAACGGTGGAAAATGGAACAACGAATCCAGTCACGCCAGTAACCAGGCTGGGTAAGACCGGATGTCTTCTGGGATGGTCTCTATGCTGGTCACTGGTCAGTCGGTAGACTTAATGCTGAGGCCAGTTCAAATAAACCCTCGTTGGAAAAAAGGAGACTTTAAAATATTTTAATAAAATAAACTGTAAAACTAATCATATATATAAGAGAACCCATCGGTCCCTATTTAGTCTCTATAGAAGTAATTTTCACGTCTTAATACTGATTTCTTGAGTAGCAGTTTATATCTGAAGTTCTCGGTATAAATAATCATTCCTAAAGAATATAGGTCATTTACCATATCTCCTAGGAGTGTGTTCTGAAAAACGTGTATTTTATTTATGTTACTTTCTGCATAACATATGAGATTTTCTTCCAATTAGACAATAAATTATTTATTATTTTTTATATAAAATTAAACATTTTATGTCCACTTCATTTCATTTGATTTTAATGCCCTCCGGCCTCAAATGTGGACCTGATGTGTATCTACCAACATTTAAAATACAAAATTCACAGTACCTATATTTGCAGATATATATATATATTGCGAAATCTGACCATACGTCCATACGTTTTGACCAATCAAGTATAGAAAGTAACACGGGTGCGGAAGAAATACTTCAGTATATCCCAATTTAAGATTAAATTATATTAGCTTAATGTATAGCTAAAACTATACACTTTATACAAGTTCGTGTGGTTTGGTTTGCTTTAATATTCTGATTTCGGGTGCCTTGATCAGCAGGTTTATTGCTTCCACGTTGGTGTGATTTAGTAGCTTCTTTTCCTTAGTTACTTAGAGACAAGTATTGTTAATTACTCGAACATATTGGCTGTGTTTCTATAAGCGTTGTATTAGTAGTCAATTTGGCAAACAACAGCAACTTAATACAACCCAATATTTATCATCCATAAGTGCAAATAGGCATTAGACCGAGTTAAAAGTGTCTCTCGAACAGTTCATAGTTACTTAGTGATATTCAAAACAATTTCATGGATATATCAGTTAGCCTGATAGCCACAATGGTAAAGGAATTCTTCTTTAGGGTACAGGTGCGGTTAGATAAAGACAATATATTCGACGATTTATTTCCGTACAAATGGAATATAATGATATGCAGAAGAAATATTTATTTCTAGACGAGCAGATATTAAACAATAAACCAGATATTAAACACTAAACAAAATCACACCATAAGAATATAAAAAGAAAGAAATGCACGTGGCAGGGTTACCTTCACGTGTTACGAACAGTGGCATGTCTGACCACTCTCATAGTCGGGAACGGAAAGAACTTCGAGGCGTCGCGTCATCCCCTAGCTTCACCACCCGAGGTTGCCACGTTGTACCCTCTGTCAGTACCACTTGTTGCCACCTCACCGTAGGTGCTAACTTCAGGTATGTGCAACGCCTCGAGTAGATCTGTGGGCTGCTGAGAATTGCGGGAAGATTCGAAACATCTGAAGGTCGCTACACTTCTATCTGAGGACTTCTAACTGCAGATTATGCTTAGAAACATATGGTTGCGAGTGTTTGGAATTATAAATGACCATGGATAAGAGTGTAAAATTCAATAAGGTAAATCATCACAGTCATGTCAGTAAGCACATGTCTTCTGGTATAGATTATTAAAGTAATGAACCTGACCAAATAATGATAATATAAACTCCCAACTCAGAAAGCAATGCAACGATATAGATGAGAAAAAGCAACTAATACGTATACAAGAAGAAAGGATACAAGAACCCGGGAGTGAAACAAGAAGAAATCCGTTGATAGGAAGGTAGGAGGCTTTCTAAAAAATGATGGTAAACATAACAAACAACGAAATACATGTAGTAAAATTTATACAATTTGTTCAAATACTGAATACAAAAATATAAATAATAAAAACTGACACTTGTTCTAGTATTTCTTTGAATCGGAATATCTGGATAAATAACAGAGATCCAAAAGATATTATAATCATATCTAACTGCTAAATTGATCATAACTAAGGAAGAGAGAAACCTGGAGAGGTACAGTAATAACGGTCAGTAATTTTTAACCGAAAACCAAGAAACACTAATAAAATACGAAAAAAAGTAGTCAACAAGTGGAAGGCAAGAACGTTGTTATAAGCTGGAAAAATGAGAACTGGACACAGACTGATCCGATCCAAAAGATCTAGAAAGCTCCTTTAGATGAAGTTTTGTCGCTTAGTGGGGTGTTTAAGCCACCCCTATATTTATCCTAAGGGAGTCCTCTAAATTTTTCATAATTATTATATCAGGGATTTCAAATAACACTGAAATAATATTAAATAAAACCAAATCGCTAATTATATACAAATCAGTATTATCAGATTATAAATCTAAAAATAATATACCTAATAATATTTGGTGAGTTAATTACAATCGAAGGATTAATATTACTTAAACATGATACCGTTTATAAAGTCAAACCCCTAACATAAGTAAAAAAATCTTTAAAAAAGTAATAGCTTTAAGCCAGAAGACATAAAAAAACCTTTGCAAATATTAACACACCATATTAAAAGAGTTTGGAGGAGATTTTGTAAAGAAAATTATTTTTATGTGTTTTTTTTGGTGTATCCCTCTGACCCTCGCGTAACATGAACAATAAAAATGACGCTCGGGTTTTAGAAATTCTCAACTGTTAAAATATTTCTCTCTGAATATTAAACAGTATATAAAATTTGAGCAGTTGTAGCAATTGTTAACAAAATCATAATTGAACGAATAATGTTTGCGAAATTATGTTTATAATATTAGTGTTCTCATATTTTAATATATATTTCTAATTAAATAAACAACTTTAAATGATATTTTAATATTTTTAATGTGTTGATATCAAAATAGCTATTTAAATATAATTTTATAATTCAGCAATATTTATTTATAATTATTTCTGAATAAAACAAAAATAACGCGTATACTTACGGTATAACTGTCAATCGTCAAATTCAGGTTTCTTACATTTTTATTGTGCTTTTTAGGTTCTATAATACAAAATGACCTATAAAATGAATTTGGGGAAAAGTAGCCTATAATTTTATGATTTATGACTCCTGATACTAAAACACACATTTTTCTATATTAAATAGATTTGTTTGGTTTGTGTGTTTCTACCACATCAATAATCATTCTATTTTGATTTTTCCTGGAGTTTTTATTCTTGGATAAATAAATTTAGATAACTTACTTCAATGCTTTATCCGACAAATAATATGGGACATGTTTTACTAGACACAAGAATAAATACAGGAGCGATTCAGCTGTTTTTTAATAATCTACGTATTTTATTTTTCTCTTATTAGTGTTATCTAGTAAATTTAGTAAATATCTAACTCAATTAGTCATGCAGTTATTTTATTAAATATCACAATGGGTAGACCAAGTAAAAGTGCAACCCGAGGGAGAAAAAATAGGAATAAAGAAACAATAATTAAAAAACGCTTCAGGCCCCGGAGTCCGCTACCTGGTCTAGATTGTTGTTCTAGTTTGGTTAGAACATTTGTCAAATCTTCTAACCTAACTAGAACAACAAAAACTCATTGTCCCCGCCGGGAATCGAACACGCGTCCTCTGCGTGTGAGCTGAATTCTCTAACTACTACACCATAGGGGCAGTTCCTGTAATTGCCGGTAATTGTAATTGCCTGTATTATATTTCTGCGGTTTCTCATATGATATGGTTAGTGCTTAAGCTGAACGACTTTGATAAACAAACCCTTTCTAAAGTCTCCTTAAGAACCCCTCAAGGATATAGTGGTCCGGTC
The DNA here is from genome assembly GCF_030347505.1 of Rhynchophorus ferrugineus. Taxonomy (NCBI): domain Eukaryota; kingdom Metazoa; phylum Arthropoda; class Insecta; order Coleoptera; family Curculionidae; genus Rhynchophorus; species Rhynchophorus ferrugineus. The sequence continues at coordinate 16,571,996 of NW_027472584.1, read as the reverse complement.
CCTGCTTTCATCATCAGCTTAGCCTAATAACTTCAAAGTACACATTTACTTGTCTGTACATCACCATAGTATTTTAAGAAACATCTTCTAACTCCTAATTGTTGAGGAGTCGTATCTTTCGTCAAATCAGCTCAGCAATTACATTATACCCAAATATTTGATTATTTTAGATAAAAAAATAAGTGAAAACATTGGGTGAACCTTTGAAATTTGAGGATTTCCCTCGATTTCACCATCAGATCCTGACTTGGTTCAAATGGGATTACCTCGAATGTGCACTCTTTCGACTAAAAATAGTATTTTGGTAATCCGTTCACAATTGACGGGGAAATCGCTGAACATACATTAAAAAAATATACAGCCGAACATAGAACCTCCTCCTTTTTTGAAGTCGGTTAAAAAAGAAGCTAAATCATTTATATTTTAACGCTGCATGAATCTAATCCGCGATTAGTTTCAAACATCATAAACTAACTCTTGTTTCCTGTGTGGCTTATGAGCTTATTCTGAAACGTCTATGTCCATATCAAACTAAGTTTGTTAGGTAACCAACTAAATCTACTAAACAAATATTCATTAAACTAATTAACGAAGTTGCAATGGTTTTTTATTGTTGAAACTTGTATTTCCCCGGATATTGGATAAGCGTACTACGTATAGTAATCTGCAGCTATATGAAAATCGTTAGTATTTCGTTGGCTAATGGAAATTTAACCTGTAAATTATCAGTAAGTTTAACAAGGGAAACTCGGAAACTTACCTACAAACATTTTGTCCTATTATCTAGTAAAACCGAAATAATAGTTTCTATAACAGAAACAACAGTGAAAATATTAAAACGGAATAAGCATCTCCCTTTATGTAATTAAACTAATGAGATAAAATGAATAAACGAATTGAGAATGCAATAAAAATTTATTTCTAAACGTATCCGTACTATTCAAGGACCAAACTCAATATTCATATTTTATATTAAATTATTTTTCATAGATAACACTGTGTTTTAACTTAATAATAGTTGTTAAAAACTTTGTCTATTGATATGGTTATCTAACACGTCACGTTCCTTAGTAATAGTGTGAATACTATTTACGCTTAAAAGCTGTATTACTCCACAATGGAATCTATTAACATACCTTTTGCATATTCAGTGATTTTATAAAAAAAAACAGGGCGGTTTCACGAAATATTCTTGTTTTCTATTTTTGTGGGACAGCACAGACACCAAAAACCACTATGAACTTAAATATTAGCCAAAAAGAACTGACACTGTGGTAAATCAAACGCTAAAACCCTCTTATTCCACAAGAAAATGTGATTTTTCCACCTTTACATATAAAACTTGAAAATTTTGTCAAGGCTCTGGATAAAAATGGTAAAGGATTTTTGTAATTGAAAACTGTTTTCTCTAAATTAAATGATGTTAAATTAAAAGAAGGCATTTTTGTTGGCTCACAAATAAGGAAACTTCGGTGAAAATCTTACGGCAAAAATATTTGCGGCTTGGTTATCTCTAAAGATAGTAAGTTTCAAGGGTTCTTTCACTCAAGGGTTTTTAGGCAATCTTAAAGCTGAAAATGTCGAGTTTTTAGTGAATGACTAGTTAATGACTAGCCATTCTCTAAAATTCGAAAGAATTCACTAAGTGAATGACTAATGAAGACAAAAATTTAAAACCATGAGGTGCAGAATGTCCTTAAAAATACATTTCCTGCATTCCCATTTTGATCCCCCCCCTATACTTGGAATAGTGAGTGAACGCTTTCACCAGGATATAAAACAAATTGAAGAGCGATATCAAGGTAGATAGTATACTAAAATTTGTGTTGGGAACAATCGACTGAAATCGACTATCGACTGTTCAGTAATTGACTACTTTTTACTATCGACTATTTCAGTCGCTATTTTTATTTCGACTGTTTTTACTAGTAACTGTTTTCAGTCGCTATTTTCGGTCCGACTGATTTTGTTACTATTTACTATCGACTGTTTCAGTCGTTTACTTTTAGTTACTATTTTCGATTCTACTAGTTCATTCGACTGTTTTTTAACATTCTGGCTTTCCGTCCTAGCCGCGACCGTAAAAGTAATGCGCCGAATTTATGCTTATATAGATCTATATATGTAATATATGTGGTTTTATGTTTTTTTTTTGTAGTTTGCTTGTGAATAACTATATATTGTAAATTAATATAGCAGCATCTTGGAACGCTAGTTTTCGAGGGCAAAAAAATTAAATTGTAAATGATAAATAGTAAGATACTTTTGACTGGCATAATAGGTAATACTTTGGACTAGTATAATAGGTAATAATTTTTTGATAAACTTTAGGATTTTTGTTCAAGCGTCTTGTTTCTTGAAACTTTTTTCCTAAAATCTTGAAAACTTTAATTAGGTTCCAAAGGTTTCAGAAATTGCATAGATCCAAAAAATTTGAAGAATTTTTTACAGTAGCAGTTGTTAAATTTCTTTTAAAAATATTAACCGTAAAGAGGTGAATAAACTATATTAAATATTTTTAATAAATACATTTTCTGATAGGAAAACTCTACTTTAATATTAAACAATTTATTTTGTTGGCTATTAAGAAAAGCACCACAGTTTGTATTTGTTAACGAATGGACTATCTTAACAGAAGGTGTTCAACTTTTAAAGTCCATCGAAATAATGACCACCGTGTTATCTGGTGAAAGATATCCTAACGATGTCTTTAATTATACGGTTAAAAAGAGGACTGCAACATTCCATCAAATCCAGGATTTTAACAAGTGAATGGGGAAAAATTTACAAAATTGTCTATTAGATGTCATCAATAAAAAACTGGCAATTTTAGAGATGAGTACGATATGCCGGAAATCCACATTTTTAGATCCTAGATTTAAAAAAACCGGATTTGGTATTGTAAATAATGCTGAGGCGATACAAAAAGTTATTACAAAAGAAGTATCGTCGATTCTAACTTCAAAAAATACAGATATAGTAATACAACTCGAAATTCGAGACAAAAAAATAAAATAAAATAAATAAAATTGATTTACAATTTTTATACTGTCCTTATTTATTTATAATAATTTAATTGATCATAAGTTTAAAATAGTACGTGCTACAAAAAATGTATTTAAGTTTTTAGATTCAGCAGGTACAATTTAACATTTTTTGAAAAAAAATAGTAATTTTATTTAATGTTATAGAACTGTTATAGAAAAAAATGTGTCACAGCGTAATTACTTACTAACGTAGATTTAACATACTAATCCACCTTTTTCGGTGTCAACCACGATGTTTTCTACACATTTTATTTTTCACATACAGATTTTGCGATTAGCCTGCAGTTCACAAAATGTTACTCGGTCTATTATTTTTTTACCTGACAATTCAGGTGGAATCCAAGTAGAGAGCTCCTTTTGATTGATTTCAATTTGACTTGAAAAATTTCATTGGCTTTTACAATGATTTTGATGCTATGCAAGCAAACCAATTTTGACACTAAGTACGTATTTTTATATCCTGAATATTGGGGCTGTAACCTACAAACATATGGCTTTATTGAATCTTAATTACTATAAACTACTTTAAAATCATCGATTAGTAATATATATATATATATATATATATATATATATATATATATATATATATATATATATATATATTAGCACTAATATTATGGATATAATACCCTTCTTGTCACTTCAAGCTCTTCTGTATAAAATGTTTACATTATCATGCAAATCACGATATATTGGGATTTTTCATATTGAGTTCTATATAGGGCAAGATATAGAAAGCATATTAAAATATTTTACGGCGTGTGGTATGTGCCAAAAGCCAGATGATTTCTTGAAAAAAATGAGACTAGCATTGCATATTAGATTTAATAGCTATACAATACGAGAATTAATTACATTTTGAAGAGCAAATATAAAAACGTCTAGTTAGGTATAACCCCCTAATAAAATAACTAATATTCTTTGTTACCATTAAATGTTAATTTACCTTGGTAAATACTCATCCTATAATTGATATTATATGACGTCTAGTAGCGTAATTGCATTGCATTTATTAATTAGCTTGTTGATGTTTGTTTTAGTCAAAACTATCTTAATTATCAAGCTATTATAAGGACCCCAAAATCTATTAATTATTACACTTTTTTTAACATTATAAGATAACTCTATACTAGAGTTTCAATAGGTCCAGTTAATACCATCACGTTGTGTATCTTTTATGTTTATTAGTTTAATATATGTAATTTCGCTAAAACTATGAATTAGAACGATTATATTAACTCTGCAGTAATTCTACAGGATACAAGTGTATCCCACGTTGTGGCGAAACATTTCTGTTTCAATATAGAAGCTAATATAATAAGTATCACCAATAACGTTGGGATCTGCTGACTGAAAATTGTAGAAACAGTCGATAGTCGCAAAATAGTCGAACTAGCCCACATTAAAAAAACTGATGACTGAAAATTGTAATTACTGTTTCAGTGAAATGCACACTTCTACTATTTTTCTATTCGTGAGGACAGACGGAGGTATACGAATTCCTTCTAGTAGTAATTTTGAGACAGGAAAAGACGGAGATAATTGTTTGATTCTACGTGCTATACAAATCAGTTAATTTTAAATAATTAACAGATTAAGTAATAGAGCGAGAAATTAATAGAATATTGATTCCAAATGTACTTGTACTTATTTAAATATTCAGAAAGCATCAATGACATAATATAATAAAAGTAATTGTAAAGTATTTCATTCCAACATGCGGTTGATATTTTTTTCCAAAAGTGCCATAAGTGGAACAGAAATGTACATATTTCCTTTCGAATTTTCTTGTGCACAGAAAAGGAAAGAGATTATTACTGTATTTATTACCTTCAAAATAAGAGTTTCATTTTGAATCATTTTTATCATTCATATATTTAACTTGATTGCAAAGATCAATGGAGCAATTATCACTAAATATTTGTATCGTATTTTCTCAATCAATATTTATCAACTATTTAATCATTACACCATTTTTAAATAAAATAATAATTTTGTTTATCGTTAATAAGGTATATTTTATAATTATGAATATTATTATATGTTGAAAGTTACATGTAAAAAGTTTTAACTTTCAAAAGACTTGAATGAATATCGAGAGACTTCCAAAAAAGGTTTCCAAAATAACATAAATGCAGTCAAAATTAGTTTTCTATTTATCAATTAAAATGTTCTTTTTATCATATTACATTTAAAAATGATTTTGAAAATAGAATTCCAAATTGCTGCTATATTAATGTATAATACATTTTTAGTTAGAATTATATTACAAACAAAACATAAAAGAATATATATTACATGTAAATCTATGTGAGCATAAATTCGGCACATAATTTTCAAGGTTTCAAGCCAGAACGTTAAAAATTACTCGAAAAAAACCAGTTGGTCCGAAAATAATAACTGAAAGTACACGACTGAAATAGTCTATAGTAAAAGTAGTCAAATCATTAGAACCAAAAATAACGACTGAAAGCAGATGACTGAAACAGTCGGTAGTAAAAAGTAGTAAAATCAGTCGGCCCGAAAATAACAAGTGAAATAGTCGATAGTAAAAAGTGGTCAATTACTAAACAGTCGATAGTAGTTTTCAGTCGATAGTTCCCAACGCTACTTACAAAACAAATTCTGTTATGTCTATACCACAGTGCAGATTCGTCGTTTTTGCGATTAAAGTATTTAAATATGTATTTTGTTTACAGTTGAAGACAAGCGTACCTTCCGCAACTGTATATATTCGACTTATAATCGTTAACATACCACAGATACTTGATATGTTACATTCTCCAGTATTTTGTAAAAATATATGTCAGTAAGCAGGACATTAATTTGTAAGTTTTTATGTTAAAAAATATTAAAATTTGTACAGTCATTAAAACAAATAGTATAATTTCTATGCAATATATTAACTTTGTCCCAGAAATATTACGGAATATTAACATTATTTTGATCAGCGAATTTTTTTTTGAGAGAAGTATGAGAGTAGTAATGAGAAGTATCAGCTTAAACTACTGCTATCTAACCTAACATAATAATTATATTCAACTGTTTCTCTACATAAAATAACAGTTTCCCAATCAGTACCGTTGAACTATTCCAATGTGTAGACGAGCGAATCATAGCAACGCTAAAAATTTAATGTTCTTTCTTTTACAAACATCTGTAGAAACTGGTGATGTTCTGCCATTATTAGCGCCAAGCCGCCTATAATATAACAAATCATATTGATTACGTTATCTTGGATGACGCTATTTAATATATCACTGACAGGATGTTCATATTTACCCAAAGCCCTAGTAGTGCTGAATTAGTGTTTACGTTATTGGAGATTTACGATAAGTCCAGGGAAGCAAATGTGCCCCGTTGATCTGACAGACAAGAGTATTAAAAAAGGTCTAATGATACGAGATCATTATCGTTCCACGCCTTGTCGAGGGCCCTTCTCTAATTTCTAATGAAGAATTTAACTTGCATCTATCCTATATGATTTTGATATAAACGACAAAGAATGCCCTGAATTACCAAATAGTTGGACCAAAGAATTTTACTGAAAACCTATCTCAAACGTTTAGTCAACTTAGTCAAAGTTCTAGCATATGCAGCGTACTCACCGGACTTGGCGCCTTCTGATTGTCACTTGTTCAGTTTGATACAGCATGGCTCAGTTAGCATACGGTTTTGAAATACGAAATGAGTGCGAAAATGTATCGATGATTGGATTGCGTGTTCTTTCTCCACGGTATTCTCATGTTGCCCAAATGATAGAAAAAAGTCGTAGAAAATAATACAAACAAGTTTGGTTACATGATGAGAATACATGCAAGCATCTAACACCATCAATTCACTGTGTAATTTTTGTTGCTGAGTATTCGATGTAAAATAAGATGCTTTTATGAAAAAGCTGTCGATCGATCAGTGCTAAGTTAGAATTTCAAAAAAGGTTGAAACAAATCAATCTCTGGTTATATGTACCAGAACTATCGAAGTCAAATATGCTGAAAGCTTTTAAAGTCATATTCCGCTTAAATAATCAATAAGGTTTTTTTTATATAATATTGTTCACGCTTACACTCGTTTATTTCACCTCGGTTAAACCAAATTCATTTTTTATTCTTAATATATTTAAAAACGGCCCAATTTCATGTCGGTCCTTTTTACAATTCGCATAAAAAAGATGATGTAACTTTTTTATGATTATAACATCGCACCCAAACGTTCAACTTATTTTTATATCCAGCTTTTCGCAAATAATTCCAAACTGTATTTTATCAATAGTAACTTATATAGCTGTGTTGCAACATGTTGATGTCAAAGTTATCCATATAAAAATACTTCGCAATGCAGTATGTAAGACATTGACTAAATGTCTCCATTCCGACTTCTAGACAGCTCTAATAAAAAAATCATCCCATGAATTTCGAAACTACCGTCTTCGGATACGATCTATCAAATTTTCATCTCCAACATTCTATATTGGATAATATTATTTATAGAAACTCTGCATTTAATTGAGAAAATATTTTCTGATGATCCTAATTTTGTTCCCTAATGAAAACATTTTTAGATGTACTAGTGTAGCTGTACTACAGCAAAAGATAAATTAAGGATAAAGTAATCATTTCAGTTTTTTGGAATACTAATGGAATTTTATTTGTAAATTATCTCAAAACTGATAAACAGCCTCTCAGATTCTGATCACACTGTTTAGATCCGTATACAGTCAGTTAATTAAAGCACGAATTGTTTCAATCTGACTCAGTCTAACGCCCTATGACTTCTGACTCAACTCACACTTAAAAATCATTTTGATTTAAATCGATTTTCATTAAATAAAACCGTCTCCATTTCATTTCATGGTTCCTAGTTAGCCAGTTGGCTATCAACATCGGTTATGAGCACCATCACAGGTCTGTTTTGTCGTTTCTTCAAAAATATGGTACCTTTTATCTTTCTTCTTTATTCGTTCTTACAGCCTCTCTTCAAACAGTCAGCTATATTGTCATGGCATTCACACCTAGAAATCCACAACAATTAGTATTCTTCCAAAAATGCGAAACTCTCCACTGCTGTGTACACGAAAGTAGAAACCCGTATAGAGCTTTCGACCAAAACGGTTTCTTGGTCTTCGGTCGGTATGGGTGTATTTTTAAGTTTAGCTTAAGTGGTTTAGTTGTATTTTAATTTGGTAAATGCATATTAATCCCGTACTCGCCTTGCTTGTATATTAGTGCAAGTACAACAGGACAGTAGTAATAAATAAATTTATAAATTAAGATTATACTAAGCATATCTAATAAAAACAAATTAAATAACGTTATCAAACGGTCCAGAGCTCCATAGTTTATCCACGGCTACACACTTAAATAAAATCAGTAAACTGAATTTGTAAAATAGAAGCTTATCATTACGGAGTATATAAATGTAGGATAAATATAGTTATATTAGCAACAACATAAACTGTATAAACCATAATTTGTTTTTAAATCCATCCAAATTAATTAATTTTTCTATTAATTTAATTTGCAGTATAAATCACATAATTATTATTCTTACTATTAAGCAAAATATACAACAGGATTGACTTAAAAAACACTATTATAAACATTAAAACTGGTTGCAACTAAAATTATCAAAATACAAAAACCCAAATTGTTTATTAAGATACAGGCTTTAAGGGATGACTCAGAAGGCGAACAAGAATATACGACGTTATATGGAGACATTACCATCATTAATTCAGTATAAAATGGATTCCATGCATTTGTAATCGCCCACATGAGAGGACAAAAGCAAATGGGCAGAGGAAAACCGCAGAACCCCAAACTCCAGAAAAAGAATAATACGCTGAATATTGACGATTATTTGAAGCCATTAGTTGAGACAAAATTAATATGATACTCATCCGGAAATATCTATTGATCCATATATTTCCGGCTTCAATCAAAAAGTTTGTTCGGTATAATAATATAATATTTGTTAGTCGTTGATAAAAATTGTTTAGCTATTTGTAAAAAGTAAATTTTTGAATAACACATGTTTAATTATTCATTGTGTAAAGGTAGAATGTAATGTAGACCTATTCAAAACATTATGTCATGATGATATGTTGTAATATATATATATATTTCACATGCCTGACCTGTTCCCTGTTCCTCCCCCTCTACCCTCCCCCCCCCCTAACTACGTAACCATACACACTTACAGTCACATACAGCCACTATACATTTCACAGCAAAACTAGACATTCTCTGGTTGCTCTGCTTTTCAAGCTACTACTACTTGGATAAACTCTTTTTCTAGAAATATTTTCCATAAATATATGACGATTCCGTTTCGGCTTTTCCGGAGTTTTTCGTTGGTCGATGTTAACTCTGTTTAGTTGTTTTGTCGATACATTTCCCACTGAAATTCCTAGGAAAAATCGGACCACACGAACATTTTAATCACATATCTATTATATTTATATATTATATTATATTATATTTGTGTATAATATAAAATATTTTGGCGCACCAATCATGAATATAAAAATACAATTAGTAGTAAATAATTATATTATATTATATTTAAATATTACTATAAAAAACATAATAAACTATAATATTATTTTAAGAGTACTTAAATTTATTTTGACTTAAATTTAAGTTTTTATTTTACCCACTGTTATATTTGGAAGTCTTCTCCATCCCCATATTTTTCTTGGTATAATATAATCTTCGGATAGAAAAAATAACTATAGACTATGTTGTATTGATCAATACATGTGGTAATCGCGGAGAACAATATCCGATGAATACTACAAGTGATTAAGACTTACTTACAAAGCGATTTATGTAATTTTTCACAGGAAACGTTTTTGGTGAACTTGAATGATTGGATAGGATAAAAAGATATCTGGAGTAGGAGTTGTGGAGAACGGATGGCGAAAAAGCTACGGGAGGTAGAGTTAACGAAGGTAATGTGTAAAAACAATGCTGTAAGAAGCGGAATTATAAATATCATGGGGAATATAGTGAGGAGAAATTGCAACAACAAAAAGTAATATCACGGGAGCGATTGAACAACAAGACACAGTGGACATGCCATGAAAATTAATGCCTAAATAATATAATGTAATAATATAATATAATATAATGTAATGCTAATGATGTAAATGTAATAATGTAAATCGTGACGTGAGTCCTGAACACTAGCTAATAAGAGCTATGTCCTTCTATACAAAAAAAAATGTGTGGTAATCGCCTGGAACAATATCCAATACTACGAGTGTAGTAAAACTTATAAGGCGATTTATGTAGGTTATGACAGATTTTACAAAAGAATGCATATCTTGTTATATTATACAAATACCTTATGGCTTTTGTAATTGTATAATGGCAGTTTTCCTAAATATCGGCAGAATACTTCTCTTGAACATATCTCTAACAATCGATATCAACATTTCATCATTGTTGAATTGTTAAACGCAAATGTCAAACAATTTATTTTCTCACTTCTTTGCGTAAATTAATGTAAAAAGACGAGTTTGCTTGTTTAAATTAATAATACACAAATTACATAAAATGAAAGATGTTAAATCTATACGTAATCTTGAAAGAATCACAGGAATTGGATGGACTACTACTGTTCTGATCTTAAACCTCTAACTTGAGTGTTCTCGATTATTTTCTTCCTACCCTTCACCTTTGACTGTTGTTACCCCCATCAATTCTTGACTGTTCTGAAATTTATTTGTTCTTAATTCTGTCTAATTATGTTTTTCTCGCTGATTCTGTTCTGGCTGTACTTTTTCTGTTCTTCTCTTTTCTGGTTGAATCTCCCGGATAATTTTGCTTTTCACTGTAGGTGCATCATCTTTTTATAACGCGAGTTTCTTCCTTGGGTTCTTGGAGGTGACTGAGAAGATTATTTCAAAAAAAACCCTTTCCTGCATCCTTTGTTAACCATATGGTATTCGTGTTCCTCGGTACTCTTCAATAGTACTTACAATTATCTGCCCTAACCAAACATTCGATGCAACACGATATTCTATATTGTCTCAAGTCAAAATTATTTTCGAATGTGTTACAAATATTATAAACAACAGTTATATGATCTAATAAATCAGACCCCTAAATTATACAAACACATTTTAATTTTCCCTCAATTTAATATTAAGCAAATTTCTTAAAAATAAATAACTATAATTGCGTCGCAACAATCATTATAATATTTAAATTCAGCTTGAACTGAGTCACTGCCATTGGATGTATTTAAATTTCATAATAAATAATAATTTAAAATTTCTTGGGTTGAAGAGTTCCAGGCGTAACGTAAGACGTTTTTTTTTTGTTCAAAATTGACTTTATTCATCAACGCAATCTCCATCAAGGGCCACACAATCATTGCAGTTAAATACTGCCCTAACATTTAAATACCACTTTTGTAAAACGATTAATTATTTTGCCTCAAAATAGAGCTGTCACCAGTTGCTGTCCATTCAGATGACGAAAGTTTCATTTCGGCGTGAAGTGATGGATCTATGTTTCATCCACTATCACATATCACATATCGATCGTCTTTGTTTTTGGTCAACAGTGAGCAAACGCGGCACCCATCTTGAACAGAACTTTCTCATACTCAAATGCTCATGCAATATAAAACCAACACGTTCTTTTATGACGATGTTAGCTAAGTCACGTAACTTCACTTCTCGATCATTCAGAAATGATTTTGTGGATTTTTTTAAGTTACCACCTCATTTGGACGTCCACTGCGTTCTGCATCATCGGTGTCTCTACGATCACGTTCGAAGTCATCCTACCAATGTTTTGTTGTTAATTCTGATGAAGCAGAGTCTCTTCAAGTCATTGCTTCGCTTGAACTATAATTTTCCCATAAAAAAACAGTGTAAAATTATAAAACACAAAATCGTTTTTGATCCATTGTTTTAAAAATAACAAAAGCAGTGTCACTCTTAGCACAATAACTTAGAAACTTATGAGTGGAATATCATGAAATTTTAACAGCTAGTAACTTGAAGTAATACTGACTGAAAAAGCGGCGACTGCAATATCACTAGCGCCATCTATGCGTTAGGCCTGGCGATTTTCAGGTCATGTGTTAACTATGTATTTTTGAATAGATATATAATTATTTGAATATGTATTTTCAGTAATATATTAGTTTTATAATACTAGAATCACTCTGGCAACTATTATAAAATATAAAACCATTATTTTAAGTATCAATAGATAAAGGCCTTCCTCGTCGATGGGATATACCAATTATTAAAAATAAAGATTTAATTAAATTTTGAAAAGTCGGCAGGTTTTAGGAAATTAATTAATCTATGAAAATTTCATTTAATAGTTCCTTAAATTGGGATCGAGGACGAAAAACTTGACGACAATGATTAATAGATGGAAGCAATACAGCAAAAAATCCTCATCCAATAAAACTTTTAACTAAATTTATCACCGCTTTCAATCGCAAACTCTCCTGAAGTATTACTGGTATGTAAACATTGACAATTGTTTTGGAACTTTCCACAATCTTCCAGTATTTTGCAAACTTTTCCTACGAAATTAGTCACTCTTTTCTAATGGATCGAGATCGGAACTTTATCGTTAATATTGATACAGTATTATATATTTTTAAATATCATCTATATTTTTATTTTAATGATATTATACCTGTAATTGTTTACTTGGTTAAATTTAAAAGTACTGTTCTTCAACTTCTAAGAATTAAATATCATTTGTAGACTTTACAGGTTCTGCTACTTATTCAATAAGTCATGACTTAACTGTGGCCTCTGGCATCTTTTTCAACATCTATTAACATGAGACTAAGTCTGGCATATAGTACAACGGGAATGTGGCTTTATTCTTCAAATAAGAGTTAGAGCTTTGTTTTACAGCTTTGTCGCATTTGTGTTTGTGTAATTCTAATTTCATTTCGCTCAAACACATAAATTGCAGTATACAACAATCTTCATTGATTTTTTTCTGTTTAATTTTTCATCACTTAATGTTAATTTAAATAAATCACGTATTATCTATCATACATGTTATCAAATACATGTTGCTGGTTCGAATATATCGAAAAAGAATAGTATCGTTATTATCGTGTCTTCGCTTCGGTATCGTCGCTTCTAAAGAAGCGTTCTATTGCTACTGATGAAGCTAATCCACAACTACAATCAAGATAAAATATGGTGCTTAAGCTACAACAAAATAACACTCCATAATAATACACCCCAATGACAGAATTTTGACATGGATTATGGCACCCATTTAGGGTGTTAGTACAATAAAACTTTTAAATTTGTTCACATGTATTAGGTATATATGTATATTTTGATCAGTGGTCTCTACTGGTGAAAATGCAAATTTAACATTTTGGTTATGTCGCTTATACTAATACTTCGCATTTTCACCATTAATATTACTGATCAAAATATATGCACATAGAACTGAAATTAACCTATAATGATATATAGAGAAACAACTGCTTCTAATTAGCTTTTTTATAAAGTTTGTTAAGCTAATATTTAAATTGTATTGCTTCCTATTTATTAATAATAGATCATAAATAAAATAAAGCAGCAAAGATAAAAAGGCTATGATAATTGAAAATCATGTTTAAATCTATATTACAATATACTATATTACTTATATATATTTTTATTATTTTTTTAACCATGTAGTTGGTCTATTACTATTATACTTTTTACATATACTATAACAATACATTTATCAAGTAAACTAAGAAAAGATCCTTGAGACTCGACTATTTTTAAAACTGTCCTACTATTTAGCAATACGGCCAAAATTACTTTTTATTACTTATTTTACACAATCTTATATCAATAAATTGTAACCCATCAAAAAATCACATTCCCAAAAATTTCAAAAGGTTAAATTTTTTAGGTCCGAAGAAACCGTCATTGAAAAAGTTAAATCACATTAAAGTTTAATAAAATACAAATCATATTTCAAAACGTTTTATATTCAGATACCGAAATAAATGTTTCATATCAAAAAAACTTGGAAACCCCTTGAAAATATTCACGGATAATCGATAACGAATATAATTTATATCATCTTAAATTTGTTCGCAAATTATTTCAGATTTTCGTTCTTATCTCTTAGCAATACTCCTAATAATTATTTTCGCTTCAATTATCATTAATGTCAATCGGTGTTATTTGTCTAGAATATTTTAGCGGGAATTATCTTTAGAAATACTTATAGTATGGTTTATTTTATAAGTAGATTTATATTCGTCATGCGATTATAGAGTACCCACAAATATAGTTTTTCAATAAGAGTGGGTCGATGTTAAAATGGAATAAACAAAGTGTATAAAGGCCGGCTTGATTGGCGCAGTGCTAAAGAAGACGTTACGCTCCACCTGCTGTTGCGATAGTCGCGGGTTCGAATCCTGCCGGGGTATAGTCGTATATTTAAGTTTGTGATTGTTCAATATTTGTGATTGTCCTAGGTAAGAGCGCAAAAATCTGACAAGGAAAATGATACCAATCACGCCAGTAACCAGAAGACCGAATGTCTTCTGGGATAATTTCATAGTTGGTCACTGCCAGTCGGCAGACTTAATGCCAGTATACCACATATTTGAAATGCAGCTAATTTATAACAACTAGACATATCAGCCTCAAAATTATGAGAAGATATTTTCTAGTACGCCATAAAGAATTCGTTGCTGATGACCAGCGTCAATGCGCTTCCATCGAAAAACTTGCCTTTGCCAAACACTGCTTGAAAGCAATGCCTTTCCAATTTAATTTAACATATGACTGAAACCGTAAAATAACCGCGACCCAGAGACTTTTCAGTTGCCTTTGATTAAACCAAGCATTTAATTCAAAAAAAACTCCGAAAATGTTTCCAAACATCTCAAAAAGCGTGAAAAATATTCATGTTTATTTGTCCCTTTCTGCTTGTAACCCAGTGATTAGTGAAAGAAATAATATTTTTGAAGTAATATTAATCGCTTTATTAAAAAGGTAGATGCTCACTTTTTTTACAACTAGATATATCACTAGGACCATTCTTGGCAATCCTATGCATATCCTAAATTCCGTTGCTATTTTGTTGGGAAAGTAAAAGTTGTTGGCAGTTACTAATCGACCAAGTCGAAGAAAACGCATGTATTTTGTAAACCTTTGCTCGAACAATGGTTTATTTCAATCTTGTTTATTTTTACATACTATATTGATTTACATCATTCAACATGAATGAAAGTCTGACAATACGAAAGAATAAAAATCTTATCTAAAGACACTCAAACTAAATAGATTACAAACGTTAACTTCCAAAAATTACGCGACCTTTCTAATTCATGTTTCAGAATTCTACCCTGTAGATACAGTTATTTTAAGTACGCATACGGCTTTGTTGAGAATTTGTAACATATATATGCTTCCGAACAAGAGCAGATAAAACTGTATCTTTAAATAATAAATGCTCTTGGGATTATAATGCTCTTTGTGGCGTGGTATGTTCTTTACGATATATAGAATAAATTCAGTTACATGACACTTAAAGATATTTTTCTCCTCTCTATCTAAAAACATTTGCATTCTTACTTAGATTGTCTGGTTTATTTCAGGTTTAGAAAACATTTCTCAGAACGTCAATGCTACCTTGTTATATAGAAGGTTATTTGAAAGAATTTGCCTTAGAATTTATTGAACTAAAAATATATAACATAAAATATAATACAATATACGACATAATGATTTTAATACAACTTAACGTGAAAGGTAAGTGAGTTTGTTACTAGACAATAATATATGATATCCAATAAATAAGTAGTTTAATTATCATACTCAATTAAAAGTTATTTTACTTTAATAAGATACAGTTAAACCGTTTATCCGTTAACTGACCAGTTAACTTAATTGTGACATACTTATTATTGTTATGTAGGAAAATCTCGTTACAAAATAATTAATAATAGTGAATTATCATTAGATAAAATATAAGGTATCTTCCAATTATTTATATTGTACTTTCCTGTTTGATTTTCGTATAGCTTCTTCAGTATTGTCTCCGACAGCTATAATCGCAGTATCATCAGCAAATGTAGCCATAGTGATATTTTCCACTTGCGGTATATCACATGTATAAATAATTGACCATAATACACTTCCTGGTGGTACACTTGCTTTAGTTTATTGTATTGTAGAGCACTCTTCCTCTTATTTGACCCAGTCTGGATGTAATCTTTAATAGTGTAGTGTATTGCTTCGATAACATATTCCATAGCTTAGGCTATTCCTTGCGGATGGCTTGTGAACATGTCAGAATGTACCTTCTTTTATTAATCTATTAGAACGTTCTCAATCTATCCGTTGGCAAGAAGTATTATTATATGATTTCCGCTATATAATATAACCACCTTGTAGAAGATCACTACAGTAAGTGATCTGCTGTATAATTTATAATCCAAATCTTATTCTAGATACTATTCTAACTTATTTAAAAATCCATCCTAACTTATTGTAAAGACTATTCTAATCAAGTCTTCCTATTCGAGCAACTCGTAGCGAATGTGCTTCCTCATGGTTCATTGAAGGATTTAAAAACTGAAGCGTGTTGCGTCAGATATAGTTGGTCTTGCGTCTGTTAAGGTCATTTTGGGGTTTTTAAAAGCCCATCCATTTTTTCTGTTAAAGTAGCATTTTGGAATATCTAAAATCTCAAATTTATTGAACCGAACGGTATGACCACTTTTCAGACAAACCCGACTGGACAATGTGTCCATATTTCATAAATCGTTCTTTTTTATACGTGTATTTATCCTCCAGAGTTACAGAGCATCTGTAACAACTTCCCGTATTGTTTTTGAATATAACATTGATATTGTGTTTGTTTAGTACTATTCCAATACGGTCTATTATTCCTTAAGCAAACGGTACGAAAACTGCTAGGTTGTACCATCTCCTGATTCCTTCCTTGTGATAGGTAGGCATTGAATCTTATTGCTCTTTAGAACGAGAGAGATTTTCTTTTTATATCCCCCCAGCTCTAGCAATTTAAGCTACAACAAAATAACACTCCACAATAATACAGCCCAATGACAGAATTATGGCATGGATTATGGCATCGATTTAGGATGTTAGTACAATTTAACAAGTATTAAACTTGTTCACATGTATTAGGAATATGTGTATATTTTGATCAGTGCTATCTACTGGTGAAAATGCAAATTTAACATTTTGGTTAGGTCGCTTATCCTAATACTTCGCATTTTCACCATCAATATTACTGATCAAAATATATGCACATAGAACTGAAATTAACCTATAATGATATACAGAGAAACAACTGCTTTGATCCAAAATTACTTCTAATTAGCTTTTTTATAAAATTTGTTAGGCCAATATTAAAATTTTGTTGTTCTTTAGAACGAGAGAGATTTTCTTTTTATATCCCCCCAGCTCTACCAATTTTGCGGAAGAACACGCCAGAGGAAGAAGATATGGGGAGTAGCGAATTATAAATGAACGGGTTCAGGAAATCAGGAGAAGGATAATGGTGTGAGTTGTCCTGGGGAAAGCTGTCTCTATGTGTTAATTTCCTAAGAATTTAGTATCCTAGTTGACCATGGTTCTTTGGCCTAGTTAAAATGTCTACGGTCTCAGAATTATGTTCGGCCACCATGGTGAATTGAATATTTTTAATTAAAATCCAGGTGAGTTAGAATTTGGTTTCATTTGACTCTTCCATCATTCCAAATAACAAAGGTGTCGTCCAGATCTCTAGACCTCCCGGAAGACTTTAGAGGGAGATGGATTCAATTTGACTTGTTTTCTAGGTGATTTGAGTTTTATAAGATGGAAAACGTTGTTTGTTTTTGTTTGTATTTTTTTAAGTTTATAAATAATGTTGATGTTTGAAAAGATATACCCAGAAATGAATTAAGTGAGAACCAGTTTTCAAAAAAGACTTTACAGAAAATCCCAGCCATTATTGAAAACTTCAATTTACATGAAAATAATTCAAAATAAAATAATGATCTTTATATGGTTAATACCGTACCTATGAGTCTGAAAATACAATTTTTATAACAATACGTAGATAGAATTTAACCATAAATATGATAATAATATCCCTTCGGTTTCCAGTTATATTTAGAATTCATTAAATTTGACATCATTTGGAACGTTTATTGACGCAAAAAAAAAACAAAGACCAAACCACGACATTTACTTGATACAAATTATATTTGCATTTTAATGAATTTTAGGAAACTTAATATCAACCATTACGAATTCTTTGCTGCCATTTCCAAGAAAGACTCCCCTTTAGCTATACGATATCTTAAAGCTGATTTGTTATACGATAGCTTTTTCCGTCCAATCAAATTTGGTTATGGAACTTACTCATTTAAATATTTAATTGTCAATTATACAAATATATAATTAATAATATATATATATATATATATAATATATATATATATATATATATATATATATATATATATATATATATATATATATATAATATATATATATATATATATATAATATATATATATATATATATATATATATATATATATATAATATATATATATATATATATATATATATATATATATGAAATAATTCTGATGATTTTAGTCATCCTTTATTGTCAAAAAGTTAATATCCCATGAAGTTTGTTGAAGTAAAGCCAGGTTTGCTAATAGATCATCTAAAACTACAGGAATAGAAACACAAATTATGTAGCTGTAACTAGCGAAAACCTCCATAAATGTCTATAACTAAACGGTGCAATTGGCAGTTAAACGTTTCTATTGTGTATAAATCAATTCTCTCTAATGTATATGTATTTATGTGAATACGTATTTATATTATGTATGATAATTTCATATATTATTTTCATTAAAATTAGCTTTATTCTAATAATGTTATCAAAATTATTTGTTATGGCAAATTAATTATTTAAAAGATTTACTACTACATAAATAAATATTATAAACTACAAATTTCTGGCGAATACAATAACTGACTATTGTTATTTAGAATTAATATTTAGCTTCGCTTCGATTAACACCAACACTATGGAATATAAAAGCTCATCCTAGGAAAATCATAAATAAAAGTATAGTTATAAATAGAGTTGCATTTTTTGAGGATGATGCATATTGACATATTACAAAATTTTGGCTATGTATGGCTATAGCTTCATTGGATAGTAATCAGCAAAAATCAGTGTATCATCCTTGGAGGGAATTATGTTGAATAAAATAAACTGATTTTGCCAAAACAATGTGTTTTGCTATAACAGGCCGGAGACTTTTCAATTAACCTGTTATGGTGAAAATTGAAAACCAAATTAAGTGAATATTATAATTTAGTTAATTACAATCACATCCCTATAAATCTCAAATTAATAAAAACATTTTATATGGTAATTATTTTCTTTAAAGTGAAAAAAAAAGAAAAATGCCTGTTATTTAAGGCAACTTTTCATCATATAGAAAATAATATAAATGCAAATAATTCCAAAATTGAAAATTAAACATCACAGAGGAGCCGTAGAGGCAAATATACTGCCAAGGCCACATCTTAAAATATTACCAAAGAAAAACGCAGAAAAAAACATAAAAAACATTATTAAATTTGTATATGACAAAAGCATAAAAAAGTTTTACTTTACATTTACTTTCAAATCGAAATGCCTTCATAGAATATATAAAAAACCGAAAAACATAATGTAAATAAGTTGGTATTAAATAACAAGAACAAGATATATCGAATATAAACATAAATTTTAATCATTATATGGACCTCTATGAATATATAACACATAATTTTTATTTTTGAATGTTTTGTGACCCAGCTTTCTTATTTATTTTACCAACACATATCGAATATAGTGATATTCCAGAAACATTTAATAGAAGTTTATTTTTGTTTAAAGAAGTCTTAGAATATATGAGTCTATATATGGTTTATGCATAGATTTCTATGTATGCTACTATTTACTTCTATAACAATATGTATAGTGTGAATTACTGTTCTTCCGATAGATTTCTTGTAGATTTCAGAAATTTACCTAGATGATTGAATTCTAGAGAAACCAACTGCTTCATTAAAGAGTGGTTGTTTGAAATGGTGTTATGAAAACAGTCACATTAAACAGATTGCACTCTAGAAACATGTTAACTGAGTTTTTGTGATACCTATCAATTATGGACCAACTTCGGTTTCAACACGATGGTTCAATGGCGTATTACCAGGTGTACCGGAAAGTCATAAGCGGTTTTTTTATTACAGTATATTTTTTATATTAAGTAAATAATTTTCAAGAAAATGGATAAATGAATTTACTCAGAATATTGGACATTTGGATTCTATAAATCTTGCTTATCTTTCATAAAAATTATGGGTGCCATCCCAAAAAAAACTGTTTGTCTATTGAGCAATATTATTTATCGAGACATTTTCTAACTGCTTCGAAGTTCAGTGCTGCTGCTCCCTCTCTCTCTCATGGAGGGACAAGGTCTGGTCAGTCGGGGGTTGCGATAATATGCGCCATCCGAGTCCTTTCGACGCTTCCTTGACCGGTTTTGCTTAATGAGATGGCGCGTTATCGTGCTGTAAAATCATTTTACAGATATTACTCGATATTAGGTTAACTTGTAAACATCATGTTAGACAAAAACCAAAGCAAATTAGACTCAAAGTCAAGCAACTGAACTGGTTATTCGGAAGATACTCTCAACTTAACCTAAAATTAAAGAGATTGGTTATCAGTCAATCATAAAGCCAATTTGGACCTACGGGGTGCAAATATGGGGATACGTTAAAACAAAAACAAACTAGTAATCCAGCGCACCCAAAACAATGTTCTACGACATATTACCAATGCTTGTCGCTATGTAACCAACGAAGAAATGCACGATAACCTCGGAATCAAATGGATACGCGAAGTGATCCAAGATTTCGCCTTAAACCATGAAATAATATTAATAAATCACAGAAACATGGAAGTAACTACTGTACATCACACAGGAACTCAGATTGAAGCGCACCAAACTACACGAATTTGCTTATTGTTAGAACTTATCTTGTATTTAGCTTAATTAGATAGTGGATTAGTTTTATTTTTATTTTGAAAATACACACTGATGTATTAATCCCTTACTCGCCTGGCCTATGTATTAACGCAAGTACAACATAACAGTAGTAATAACTTAATTTGTAAAGTGAGATTGTATTAAGCATATCTAATGTAAGATGTAACTAGTAAAAAAATTATTTTCATTTTGGCATAATAATTTCAAAAAAATACATTCCATCTATGAATTACTTTGATGAAATAATATATACACCTAAAAAAAGATAAAAAAACTAGTTAAATTTTTATAGAGTATTTATGGAATTATTTATTCTGGCGATAACACTATCCAGATTGTAGGAGCTATTAAAATCTGTGGTTTTTTTTAACTCTCGCAAGGTATTATAACCTTAACGAAATATCGCTATGGTAAAACAGGATGCATTAATGCGAGAAATTGTATCCATTCCCGTGCTATTCACTTCCAACTTCCAACAACAGCTGCAACAAATTAAATTAAATTCAAAATGCAATATCTTGGCGATATAGCACTGATAATTAATACGAAGAAAATATATACGCGCCAATTAGAGCTCATATGCTCAGTTGCTCATAATTCGAATCCTCAAAATAAATGATATTACAGTAATCAATACTGGAGAATCATTATTGGTTTCAAAATTTTATTCGAGATATCTAGCGGTTTATGAGAGGACATTCTATATAACAAGAACCGTTACTATTGGTACCTTTTCTATTCAATATTGTGGAATGTAAACTCGAAAAGTGAATTAAAAAATTGAATAATTTCACTCATGAACTATATTTCTTTTCGTGTTATTTTTATAGATTGATATTTCAATTATTATAGATATAAGTCCTGTTTATCAACCCGAACAGCTGGCACAAAATGTAATAAGCATGTTAACATATATATTTAATGCCTATTTGAGACTGAAGCATGTCCCGGAATGTCTTAAGGATTCTCGAATAATTATGCTTAAAAAGCCTGATAAACCGGAAGATCTTGTTGAATCTTGCAGGCCTATTTCACTGCTATCTGTGATGTTAAATTTATTTGAGAAACCAATATTAAAACGTATTAAACCATTTATGGAAATACCCAATTTCCAGTTTGGATCTCGAACTCACCACTCGACAGTCGACCAAGTGCACAGAGTAAGAGCGGTTGTTGAAAAAGCATTCGAAGAAAATAAATAATACCCTGCATTATTCCCAGACGTCTCACAAGCTATTGACCGGGTATAGCATTTGGGATTAATCATCAAAATGAGCAAATTGCTATCACGGAATTACGGTCGACTGCTGGAATCATATCTTTTTGAAATAAAATTTTGAGTGTCGCATGATGGGGCATTCTCAACACTTAAACTTATTTCTGCTGGAGTTCCACAGGGTAGTGTCCTAGTATGTGTAGACCACTCTCTTATCTGCTCTATATTACTGATATCTCAACAAAAAAAAAAGAAACAGTACTTGAAGCATTTGCCGACTACACAGTTATCATGGCAAAAGATGAATATATGTCTAAGGCTGCAGAAAAAGTACAACTAGCAGTCAGCAGCATCTACAAAAGGTCTAGAGACTAGAAAATACAGCTAAGCTAATTCTATAACTTGACGAATGTAATCAATACTAGAGAATTATTATTTGTTTCAAAATTATATTCGAGATATCTAGCGGTTTATGATAGGATAATCTATGTAACAAGAACCGTTACTATTGGTACCTTTTCTATTCAAAATTGTGGAATGTAAACTCGAAAAGTGAATTAAAAAATTGAATAATTTCACTCATGAACTATATTTCTTTTCGTGTTATTTTTATAGATTGACATTTCAATTATTATAGATATAAATCCTGTTTATCAACCCGAATAGCTGGCACAAAATGTAATAAGCATGTTAACATATATATTTAATGCCTATTTGAGACTGAAGCATGTCTCGGAATGTCTTAAGGATGCTCGAATAATTATACTTAAAAAGCCTGATAAACCGGCAGACCTGGTTGCATCTTGCAGGCCTATTTCACTGCTATCTGTGATATCAAAATTATTTGAGAAACCAATATTAAAACATATTAAACCATTTATGGAAATACCCGATTTCCAGTTTGGATCTCGAAATCACCACTCGGCAGTCGACCAAGTGCACAGAGTAAGAGCGGTTGTTGAAAAAACATTCGAAGAAAATAAATTATACCCTGCATTATTTCCGGACGTCTCACAAGCCTTTGACCGTGTATAGCGTTTGAGATGAATCAACAAAATGAGTAAATTGCTATCGTGGAATTACGATAGACTGCTGGAATCATACCTTTTTGAAATAAAATGTTGAGTATCGCATGATGGGGCATTCTCAACGCTTAAACTTATTTCTGCTGAAGTTCCACAGGGTAGTGTCCTAGTATGTGTAGACCACTCTCTTATCTGCTCTATATTACTGATATCTCAACAAAAAAAAAAAAGAAACAGTACTTGGAGCATTTGCCGACTACACAGTTATCATGGCAAAAGATGAATATATATCTAAGGCTGCAGAAAAAGTACAAGTAGCAGTTAGCAGGATCTACAAAAGGTCCAGAGACTGAAAAATACAGCTAACCTAATTCTATAACTTGACGAATATAATCAATACTAGAGAATTATTATTTGTTTCAAAATTATATTCGAGATATCTAGTGGTTTATGATAGGATAATCTATATAACAAGAACCGTTACTATTTGTACCTTTTCTTTACAAAATTGAATAATTTCACTCATAAAATTATATTTCTTTTCGTGATATTTATATAGATTGATATTTTAAGAAAATATACATGAACTCAATGTCCTGTTAAAGAATTTTTTCATCATTATCCTATCAAAAAAATATAGGAAACATGTTGAATTCCAAAAATGTCAATTCCTAATGGTTGCCAGCTTCTTACTTTCTGACGGTAGGAGATTAAAATATATACCGTTTCCTTCAAAAATATTTTTAACAAAAATATTTAACCGACTACAAAATATAAATAAGGAACACACTAAAAGTAAAAAATAATCATACTTAGAATTTTAACACAGAAAAAAAAATTTAAATAAAATATTTACATTATAATCGTTGCAATAACTAAACTAAAATAGTCTAAAACGTTATTTAACCTATCTATGTTTATTCTATATTTTACTAATAAATTATTTAACAAATTAGATTTAATTTTGTTCGTAATTTAATTTTGTGTCACAAAAGTATGTTATATTATTATTATTGTATTGTTAGGGAACTTCTTTTTTTTCGTCGGTTAATAAAAATAAAAGTATCTGACTTGAAAGTGTAGAGAAGTGTACATCAATTTGAGCATGTGATGTGATGTGATGATTAGATTTTCTTTCAGTTTCTATACCCAATTTCTTATCTTTGTTGAAAGGAATTCTTCAGTTAACCAGGACTTTCTTGGTTTACTGTGTTAAAATCACCACATCTACTAAACCAACTCTGAAAATTTTAAACTAAAACTTATTATATTTTGTCAGCCTTTTTTTGTATATATTTTAAAGTCTCCCTTTACCAAGTATGGGTTTATCTGGAGTGGGCCTAAAGTTTAACCTGGGCTCCGAACCACGGTCCCCAGTATTAAGCTAACCGACTGGCGAGTGACCAACTTTAGAAATCATCCAAGAAGACATCCGGTCTTACCCAGCCTGGTTACTGACGTGACTGGGATCACTTTCCTTGTCGGATTTTACACACTTGCCTAGAACATTCACAAATATTAAACAATTACAAACATAAATTTACGACCATGCCCCAACAGGATTCGAACCCGCGGCTATCGCAACAGCAGGAGGACCGTCCCATCGATTTTACCACTGCGCCACCAAGCCGGCTTTGTCAGCTTTTATTACCAAACAAGGATCATAGTTACAGAATTATCTGTATATATAACTGCATAAGTTAATCAATTTAAGACGAGTTTTGTTTTTTTATCAACATTATTATTTACATATAAATATTACGTCGTGAAGCCATTGCGACACTGCATAATTCGACTAATTCCATACTAAAATGTTCTTGTGGGTGAATATATATTATATATTTTAATTATTATATTTCTGTACATTATAAGATATAGAACAGATTAATTTTAACAAGTCTCTATTCCTTCTTATTGAAGTTAAATATTTTAACTTAATTAAAAGTGTCCCGCCATCATAGATCATAATAAAACTAATATGTTGAAAGCTTAAAAATTAATTAGAAGTTTATATGTGACTGATGCGTGAACTTTATAAGGTGACTGAAGCTGACCTAAATACAATAAACAAAAAGTTCCGTTAACTATCTAAGAATGGCATATGATGCCACAAAAAAGTTTAGTATAGAATTTTTTAGACGCTGTTTGGTATCAAATGGCCGTATATAATAAAGACAACTCTAAAACAAGGCCCCATTCATTGTTTTCAACAGCAATGTTGTGTAAAAAGAGGAATCTGTAAATTAACCTTGTAGTTTACCAAATTAGGCTTTTGACATGCGACAATAAAAGGGATTAATGCAAAATATCCCCATTGTATTTGACAATATAATTAATTGCTATGGGGTTATATACTAAAGCTATTCATCCGTATCTCGAAAGACAGAAAGGGAAATTGGATTTATTAAAACAAATTTATCATTTATTTATTTGTTCTTTTGCTCAATAAATTTGTCCTTTATTAAAATTAAATGACAGAGATGATGTTTTGGGTGTTTGTTAATTTATTTGGTGATATTTTTGTTTTCGTTTCATTTCTCTTATCTCGATATGTAAATTATATGGCTTGTGTTGACAAATAAATATAATTTCTGGAAAATCAACAATTTATATTTGTTTTTCTTAATACGCTTCAAATATTCAAGCAAAATTAGGGGCTGATATATCGAATATTTATCAATGAAAATTCAAGATAATAAAACTAATACAATTTTTATAGATTAACCGCAGATAACCATATTACTCTAAAGATAAATTGATTAAAGCGTCTGATTTTGATAAATAGCATTGGCGTATGACTAGTCGTGGTCATGCTCCAGAGAACTTTGACATAAATATTTGAATTTTAAGATAAATTGTGCATCTAAATCACGGTGTTGTAGAGAGCAGAGCCACCAGAAGTTGTTCACTTCACTAATAAATATAACAATGCTAATCATCAAGAACTACTACGACTTCTACAGTATGCTATCTTAAAAGTAAATATAATCATAAAAACAGCTTATCGACCTTAATTTAATGATCTGAAATTATAAAATTAATAAACTTATTATCGATTATCAAGTAAGAATAGGAATTTTATATGTGATATATAGATTAATAGAAAAATACCAATACATATAACCATTTTGGATTGTAAATCCTTAACATCTTCGTTGCAACGTCTTCTTTTCATTAGCACTATTCTGTACATCGAATACTTGAAACCACACGATACCAAACCAGTAATGACCAAAATGTAATATCTGGTAGAAAAAAAAATTAAAAATGCTCACTGAACTTCAATGAAATGTTGATTGATATGTGATGAAATTTCTTATAATTTAGATTTCAACATCAATTATAGGATGATGATGAGGCAAAATTTTTGTAATTTTTTTCAATGGGATTTTAAAAAAACTTTGAACTTATCTACCTACTTATTATTGTATGTTAATTAATAAGAAACGCAATAAAAGGTTTACCTCAGGTAGAACAAAACAATATTAGTTGGCTTGGTTGGCGCAGTGGTAAAGGCGACAGAACGGTCCACCTACTGTTACGAGAGTCGCGGGTTCGAATCCTGCTGGGGCATGGTCGTAAATTTATGTTTATGATTGTTTAATATCTGTGATTATCCTAGGCAAGAGTGTAAAATCCGACCAGGAAAATGGTCCCAGTCACGCCAGTATCCAGGCTGGGTAAAACCATGTCTTCTGGGATGATTTCTATGTTGGTCACTCGCCATTCGGTTGGCTTAATGTCCAGGATCGTGGTTCGGAGCCCACGTTAATCAGTAGGTCCAGTCGAGAAAACCCCCCGTTGGTAAAAAGGAATCTTATAAAATATTTTAAAAAAACAATATTAATTTTTAAACCCATACCAACAAATACACTAGAAATGCCAGAAGTCAATTTCTAAATCCTATGTAGCATAAAATTTATTAGTATTTGTGTTTGATATATTTAGAAAGTATTTTTTCGCTTTTTCAGTAAATTCACCAAAAAATATAAAAAATAAATCATTCATGAAATTTAAAGACAAGCTACTATACTAACATATACACTACGTATTGTTTATTATACAATCGATCATACGTTTAAAGTGGAAGAGACGTATATCTCCATTTCCAGATGTATAAGAAAATAAAATGCCTGCTGATATTTATTAATAACTTACCTCAACATGAAGAAAAATTAACGGTATTAAATCGTCTTTTAGTGTTAATATTTATTTAGTAATTAATAATAATATTTTTCTCAAAAATATATTTCCTATTCATGGTTTTTGATTTTATATTTATTATTTTAATTCATTTTGAATAGATGAATAAAATAAGTTAACTGTTACCTAGCCAATTAATTCACAATTATTTTGAAAGACAATCAATAATTGGACAAGAATATGGAAAGATAACATTAAACAAACACAGGAACTATATTCGATATAAAATTCCAATACATAATTTATCTGATAACTGAAGAATACCTTTGTTCCAAATATATAAGAACTAATATATTATTCAAAGGGAAATCTAAAAATAACTAATGAAAATATCAATATCGTCCTTCCACAACAAAAAATCATGGTACGTTAATTCTTCAAATATAAATGATTTTAAACCACGGCAGGAAAATCAAGTCGGCTGTGTAATAAACTGTGATAATCATGGCGTGATCACAAGTATCTTAATTTAAAAAAAAAGGACCAAAGTTATGAACTCAATAATATACTAATTAAGAAAATGTTACAGTGTAAGAGTATTAGTTTTCAGTTAAATACATAAAAGTTAAGGTTTATGCCCTGGCTAGGATTTTAATTAAAATGTAACGTTATTAATTCTGCTGGGGCTTGAACCCTTTTAATTTGTTTAAAATTATTTCTAGATGAACGCCAAGAAAATTGCAATGGTACACAGTTAATTTTATTATTATTAAATGTTTGTAGCACTAATTCTACAATTGCTATAAAACAAAAAGGAACTGACTAATAATAATTAAATTTAGTATTTCACATAAACACCTGTTGTGGGAATTTTGGTGTATTTAATTTAATAATGTTATTATATAAAACAACAGCAAACTCTCTTATTTTTAATTTCTTTCATTTTTAGATATGTTATTTAGATATTCAGGAAAAATAGAGCTATTGAGGGATAATTTGATACGACGATATGAAATTGATATGTGACATTCTGCTGAATATAACATATGGTCATTATTATATCCACCCATATAGTTACTTCACGTTCATATAGCATTAACGGTAACACAAAATATAGCATCCTATAAATCCACAATACTAGATTGTCAATGCTACAATAAACTATATTTCTTGATATAATCTATTTTACTTTCATATTAACCACATTTACATTATAAGACATGTTTAGCTTCAAAATCAGTGGGATATTGGAATAATAAAACTGAATTTTCAAACTACCGAAGATGTAAAAAGCAGTTCTTAACCTAATAGGTCAATTGAAAAGTCACCAGCCTGACGCATAGATGGCGCTACTAAAATCAATTATAAAAATAATAAATCTCGTATTTTATTTAGCCCTAACCCTCCAAAGATGCGTATATCAATTTGACAGTTATCGGATCACTAGTTTGTGAATTATAGAATTTGAGTGAAGCAACTTTTGTTATTGTGAAATAAATGGATATAAAAGAATTTCGCGTGTTGACAGAATATTGCTTTGTGACAGGAAAAAATAGAGTTGAAGCAAAAACTTGGCTTGATACCGAGTTTTCCGGCACTGCCCCAGGAAAATCAACCATCAAGTATTGCTATGCTAAGTTTAGACGTGGTGAAATGAGCACCGAAGACGGCGAACGCAGTGGATGCCCAAAAGAGGTTTTTACCGACGAAAACATTAAAAAAATCCACAAAATGATTTTGAATGACCGTAAATTGAAATTAAATGAAATAGCAGACACTCTAAAAATATCAGCTAAACGTGTACATCATATCATTCCCGAATATTTGGGTATGAGAAAGCTCTGTGTAAAGTGGGTACCGCGTAAGCTCACTTTTGACCAAAAACAACGACGAGTTGATTATTCGGAGCAGTGTTTGAAGATGATCAAGCGTAATAAACCCTAGTTTTTGTCGATATGTGACAATGGATGAAACATGGTTCCATCATTTCACTCCGAAGTCCAATCGACAATCACCCGAGTGGACTGTACAAGATGAACCCGCTCCAAAGCGTGGGAAAGCGCAACAGTCGGCTGGCAAGGTTTTGGCGTCTGTATTTTGGGATGCGCATGGAATAATTTTCATTAGCTACCTTTAAAAAGCAAGGACCATGAACAGCGACTATTATATAGCGTTATTGGACCGTTTGAAGGACGAAATCAACCGAAAACTGCCGCATTTGAAGAAAAAGAAAGTGCTGCTCCACCAAGACCATGCATCGTGTCACAAGTCAGTGAAAATAATGGCAAAAATCCATGAATTGGGCTTCGAATTGCTTCTTCATCCACCGTGTTCTCCACATCTGGACCCCATTGACTATTTCTAGTTCTCAGACCTCAAAAGAAAATGCTCGCTGGGAAGAAAATTTCGTTGAATGAAGAGGCCTATTTTGAAGCAAAGGACAAATCGATTACAAAAATGGTATCGAAAAGTTGGACGGTCGTTATAATCAGTGTATCACGCTTGAAGGGAATTATGTTGAATAAAAAACTAATTTTGCCAAAAAAATTTGTTTTACTATGGTAGGGCGAGGACTTTTCAATTGACCTCTTATACATATTTAATTTTGTGTATATATTGAGAGAAGATTGTTTTGCATGCAATTTTTAAGGTAACGTTAGAACTGAAAGAACAAAATTAATAAACTTTTTATATTCATTTTGAATATTTTACTGAAATATTGTTTCATTAATTTTTCTTTTGTAAACTGAACCAACTGTAAACAAATGAGTTATTTATATTAAAATAAAGAGCCATGAGACTGCAATATTTATATTCGTATTCTGATTTCTCTATTTGTCTGGTTTATATCTCTAATAGTTATAATTATATACAGAACTTTAAATTCTTTAACTTCAGCATACACTAAATTTTGCAATCCTTCTACGATTTCTTACCCGTATTTAGTTATTCAATTTATCATTATGTAGTTAAGAGTTCATGAATTCAAATTAAATTTTGTACCTTAAACTAAAACGTAGTTCTTCCGAAGTAACTTATTACTTATAACTGTTACATGTTGAGGTCCTTAATTAGACAGAAGTTCATTCTGAAACGTAAATAGCAAGTTACTAACGTATAATATTAGGTAAGTTTTAATATAAACACAAAACACCACATTGTAAACGAGCAACCCTATTACGCTTTCATCAGATTTTCGCATTGGATATTCTGATTGAAGATTTCAGTTCAGACACTTTCAAAAGTTGTTAAGTGAATAAACAGTTTACAGAACGGTAGTGGTAATTTTATAAATTATTTTAAAATGTTTAGTGACACGCACACAAACATACAAGATCACGAGAACATCTAGAATCATTCAATTACACTATCATGTTGAAATGAAATAAGATATTAACAAAAAAAAATATATATATATATATATATATATATATATATATATATATATATATATTCTGGAGCCCTAATCTACCTAATAAACAATCGTATATTAGTAAAGTATCCAAGTAAGGTATTTTACTTTCATTAAAGAACATATTTACGTTTAGTTTTTGTTTCCTTTGGTGCAGTGTTTCCTTGTAAAGTCATATTAATATTACTATATTTCTTCTCAGCTTGTTCTGTTACTACCTGTATTCGTCTTTCTTGATAAAACTATATTTAACCACTGCATTCTCCCTAATGCATTTGCCATATCTGAAAAACAGTTAGCATTCATTCTTTTTTCATACATTTTAACCAAATGCTCATGTATATTCTGAAAAGTTAAAAACATATATATGCATATAAATCCTTCACACTACGATACGATTTTGTATAGCTATTCTATATTAGTTATAAGCACACCTTTAGTTGTTTCCACACTCATCACCCTTTTTTTTATATTTGTCAGCATCGAATCATAATCCCACATCCAGAGAGATTTATTCAATCACTTTCACTTTCGGAATCGCTATTCATAATTAAGCTGTTAATTTCGAATCTGTCTAACGCTTGTTCACAATTCCGCCATTTGTCAATTTCTTCTACAGTCTCTCTGATAGAGTTCAGACAAACTGCTTTATTCAAAACTGTTCTTTGCAGATATTCAGACTGTTTTTGCTTGTATATCCTTCTTGACCTGCATATCTATTGTAATAATTCTTTGCCAAAGTCCATGCAGTAATAGGAAGGAAGACGTAATAATCTGTGGTCATATTGTTCAGCGATCTGATCTACTATATATCTTTTCTAGACCTATTTCTAAAAAAGTTAATTACACAAAACGCAATTAAACATTTCATTTATATTTGCCTAGTAATAATTTAAAATAATTCAGTCTTTAACATGGTTCCTTCAAAATTCAATTTATACGTTGCAAGCCATAACTTAATTTCAGCCTTTGCCGATACAGCTGTTGGGATTTTTTCCATCAGCCTGCTACGGTACAGAACATTGTCCACATCATTAACTAATAATTCCTCTAAGTTCTTTAAGAGCTGATGTAAAAACTCTGCTGGTATGACCAAACCAATGTAAAAACGTGTTATGGTTCATTTCTCCATGGTAGTCACTCTTGGACCTAGAGTAAAATACAAACTCTACGCCAGAAATAAAACCATTCCTGTTTCCAACATGAAAAACAATATATCTGCAATGATTTATGAATAGATGTTGTGACTATTGAAACCTAATCAAAAGTTTTTCCAACTTTTACCTTTTTCCATGAACTTTTGTTTCCTTAAGACTATTTTTATTATCATTTTGCCATGAGTGACCATTGGATATATTGGTCCAATTCTGAAATATCCATATCCCATCTAAATACACAAATTAAAATAATAAGGCTCCCTTGGTTTTATTATATTCTTTTAAAAATTGTATGCTTTTAAGATCAATGTCTGGAAGTTCCCTTAGACCTCTTCGGGGATTATCTTTACACCATTTGAATCCTATATTACATAATAGTGTATGAAGGGATGTTCTACTTCCCTCAAAGAGCTACATATTTCTGAGCTTTCTATGGGTACTTTCCAGACTAACAGTTTCCTTTGAAATAATTATATTAAATTATGTTTATATTGAAGAATTTCTTAGAAAACTTCTCATTGTTTTTATGCATTTCATATATTTGATTTCTGATAAAACTAACATCAAGATGATCCTGATTAGTCATCCGCTTCGTATGAGGGCGGTTTCTGGACAAATTAATAGTCAGGTCAACTGCAACACGCTAAAACAAATTTTCAAGAAAGTAAATAAACAAAATAAATAAAATCCGCACTAACTTAATATTTAACAATAAAAATTCTTATCTGTCTAACAATTTTTTTACTGGCAAGAAGTTGTTCGAAGTAACTGACTAGAGACGCAATATGTTCTGTCTGGTTTCAGTATTTTGAATGAGAGTAATAATAAGCAGCGATTTGAAATTCATCAAAACTAGCAAAGCGTTAAAACAACGTTTGCCGGTTTATAACCTGTAGTTATTACAACTAATATTTTGAAGAATTTTGCAGACGTTTGACAACCGGACGACTTGTGCAGGCGGAATCGGTTATATGTTCACACGTATCATAAGATATTGTGTCTCTTTTTAACTAGAATAAAATGAGGGGGAAAAGTAATCTACTTACTGGTATCAAAGTAAAAATTCACCTATTGTATCAATATCAATGTTAAGTAACGTAAAATTGTTCCGATTTTTTCGATATATTTTAGAGTATCCTTTTTAACAACTAGGGTTTATTTGAATTGGACCTACCATTAACGTAGCCTTGGAGCTACGGTCCTCAACATAAAGATCATATAATGGAGTAGTTGAAATAGTTTTTCCTTGTCAGATTTAATAATGTTGCCTATCAACAATCACGAGTATTAACAATGGGCTGTGAAGTCGCCCTGATAGGATTATCGTAGCACTAGAAGGAAAAAGCATCACCAAGTTGCCTTAAAATCTCGTATCATAAGATTGGTCGTATTTTCACAACACAACCAACCAAGTATTACCGATTTTGTATCAATATCATGTTTTTAATTCTATTCCAGATACAAGTCAAATAGTTTGGGGAAACTTATTTACTCTACAATTTAAGTAAATATATTACAGTTATCATTAAAGTTATCGTTCCAGAAATACATGGAAATGCTAATTTAAATGAAAGAAGTTGTTGCTAACAGTTTCAAGAACTTGACTAATCGTATTCACCGTACATTGACCACTTCTTCCAATTAGCACTTACTATAGACAATACTATTACATTGTGATGTTTCTTTTTGTAGAATGATCATTTATTTTTAAACATTCGACTCAATTCATTAGTACTCGTAATTCTTCGTTTATAAATGTTTTCCCAGGATGTTGTACATTTGTAAAAGAAGTAACATATAAACCTCTCGCTAAACTAAATACATGCTATCACTACTAAATATAAATTTATAAGTTACTTAAGTAAACAAATAAAATATAATGTAAACACAGTGGATCAAAAAATACATATATAAGGAAATACATAGAAGTTTATTTGTAAATGTGATGTAAACATATTCTTCAGAAACTTTATTTTAAACAATGAGTTGCAAGAAACGCAAGAAATATTTCCGAAAGGGACCAGCGGATTCCTTTGTGTAACATTGAGATCACGAAAGGTCAAAATTAGACTTTCCTTCAGGTGTTGCCACCAGCATTATGCCAATAATGTCCTAAATTCTCCTATTTCCGACTTCTGCTCCAAAATAACTTAATCCCAAAACTGTTTAAAATCTTATAAATCTTTAGTTAATTAAAGTTGTTTCATTTTCGAGTACATACGTACATACATTTATATATACATTTATTGAGTTTAGAAGGGAGGAAATTCGTCAAAGTAGAACTGTTCTTGCCATTTAAAAAGTTTTTGAATAAATTAATTCTAAATTAGCAGTAGCAAATATAATTAAAATATACTAGAACTCCTTTATAATTTTATTCTATAAGTTTTTTTTTCAACAAATGCGCCCGTCGGTATTTAAGTGGAATGAAACAAGCTGTATATATGTTATATCGCGCGACTATACCTTTGAAGGTTTTAATAGCAGTGTATTTATGTTAGCCTGAAAGATATGATGAGAAAGACGTGTAGACACAGTGGTTTGGTTTATATTAGAAAAATGTTAAGCTGGCAGTATCGTTTTGGTATTGCTTTTCAAGCAAGTTGCAGCTTCTGTCCCTAAAACCAAATACTAATTTTTAGTAACTTTTTAGGTACACAATGCTACCTAGTGAACCTATTATTTTAAACTATCCATTATATCTATTAAACACAGCAATTCGTCCAAATATCTGCCCCCTCATCCCTAAAGGTAATATTTTCGGTACATTACATTCGGTACTCTTATCGAACACTCATTCTAATAAAATATACTGAGTCATATAGTACTAATTTGGCATCAGTGACCGATGAATAACAAATAAGAGTTTAAACAAACATCTCCAAAAAACATGACTCCATAAAACTGCCAAATTTTGTTATATTATTTAACATCATATAATAATAAAAATATAATGAACATTCGTAATAATAAATAATCCTTACATAATAAATAAAATATAACTTAATTAATATTTTCTTATTCGCTATCTGTTTTGATAATTTTTATCCAATCTTAATTTTTATATTCTATCGTCTTATGGGCTATATAATCCCACTTTTTCCCATCCAATATTTAATATTTTATTACATATATGTCTGAACACTCCTTAATAAGAAGTTGGGTTATATTATTACTAAACCAAATATTCTTAAATATTGTTAACAGTTTAAAATAAATAAGTAAAATTAGGAAACATTCTCTGACTTATTCATTGATATTACTTAATATTTGAAAAAATTTAATAAAATTAGAATTAGAATTTCTTATTGAAAATAATCTTTACGCCTTGATGCAATATTTTAGTCTTATATTTGGTCATATATTATTATTAATTGTCAACTATTTAATATTTTTGGTGACTGTCATCAAAATGTTGGAGGCCAACATTGGCTTGAAGATCCAAGGTACCACTGTAAACTTTTTTATACAAAATAATAGTTCTCCATTTAATATTATCAAGTTATTCAGTGTATATAGAGGATAATCACGGAATGATCAAAATTGCATTTTTACATTAATAATTTTGATTCTTTAATTTTTAGAAATCTGAGACTGTGATGAAATCTGAAATCCGTTCTACTTTTCTATTTAAAAGTGGTGATTTTGATGTCACTAACAACAGATGGCCTAGAGGATCACAACTGGCCAAATATAATGAATTGCAACACTTAATTAGACAAAGACCTAGCTCAACTCCCAAACTCTAACAGAAAGCTTAACAATTGAAAAAAAAAACTGTATCCAAACGTTGGCATGCGATAGGAGATAATCCAAAGGAGAGAAAATGGCACCCACATGAAATGAATAAAAATTGTATTTCCAACCCTGACAACATTGCGATTTCATTGCATGTTAGGAAAAATAGAACAGTTTTCTGCGAAGTATCATGAACGCTTATGCAAAGCAAAGCTACTACGACAATCCGAAAGCAAAATGTTATGAGTTTGTCTAGATATTCATAACTAAAATTGTACTTGACATTGACAAGTATTAGTTTTTAATCTCTATGATAATATACTGATACTGTTAATTTTGATTTGGTTGGGTTGCGCCGGGCAAAAAGAAGGATATTTAGACAATTCATATGATTACAAATTATCAATTTTAGTCAACCAATTCCTTCGTAATGATCGAAAATCAGAACATATTCATGTCGTTAAATTATAACAAAACTAGCAAATAGTAATAAAAATCGAAAATATAATAGTTTATTTGATAAATATAAATTAGTACTTCCAGTAAAGTACAGAAACATGTGTTAATTTTCATGCTATAAAATTTATAGATTATTGATAAAACTAATATCTTAAATGGAGAGATAAAAGTGAATCCTAAAAAGAAATAAAAAAGTTATCATCAAAGTTGGAAAATACAGTCGACTTGACACGGTGTATTTTATAGGGCTGCATTCGAACTTTTAAATATACCCCATAAACTGTAATGCCCCCAAAAAGGAAGCTTTATTGCATCACAATGTAAATCCAAAATAAATAATAGCACAGCTTAAACTGTTGGAATTTTATTCAGCCGCTGGTGTTGCAATCGAGATTGAACCATGTTTACCACGGAAAAAAAAAACCCTATTGGACCAATAGAACTTTTATTACTTTACGAATGTTGAGAATCATCGGCTACGTTGTAATCTTTGAACATAAAACTAAATAACAATCATTTAAAGACGACGATATTCGTACTTAATGCATTTATTTAAAACTATTAATTACTTAAACGTTAAAAATTGTATTTAATTTAAGGAAATGGAAAGCGACTTGTTAAACGGTGAAACAAAGCCAAACTGAGAGTTTTGATCTGTTAGAAAACAGACCAAACCCTTCTCACTGGTTTACCATTCAACCAGTTTTAAAACAGATAGCCCTAGTCACAATACCCAGGACTGTAACGGCTACATGATATAACACATCCCTCATAAAACAATGGACACAGGGATGTACGTGATTGTTCTCCCGTTAGAACAGCATATAATTGTAAAATTGTTTCAACCCGAATTTTCATAGTCTATCTTTCTATTAAATGCTTTTGATGACTACAGATTCCAATAGTCTACGGCTGAGAAACTGATATACCACAATCCTCCTTTGGTGATTGAACTTAAATTGCAAGCTTCTTTCCATATTCCAGTAGATTATGTTAATTCACAACAACTTTGAAGACCCACGAACTATGGCTATTTTCAGGCCTTAAATGTTTTTTATTTGTAACAGTTTATGTATTTGAACACCTTCAATCTACCTATTGTGACCTTACAGCTTCAGCTGCCATACTTTTGTTCGAACTGCACTTAACTACATCAAGGAGTGCTTCGTGTAACTTAAGATCTATTGCCAAACAAGATTATCAAATATATAAGATACGTGAACGTTTGACTATTTATATGCGTTGTTTTGATCGGTGAGCTTTTGCCATTTTTGTGACTAAACTATAATTTTCTCATAGTAGAACTTCTGAGATTTCTGAGGCAAAAAATAGAACCAAGTGGATTTCACTAAGCTGTTTTGAAGACAGCTTTAATCCACTACCATATTTTTACAGAAACCAGACCAAATGGTAGCCGGACAGACCAAGGTTCAGGCTAAACGGTGGATACATCATAACATCCTAACCAATCTCTCTCGATATTTACCATTGAAGATATATGTTGCCCAACATTGTGGTAATGGTGCTTTTGGAGGTTGAAGTTAAACATATTCAATTTATAACTCTAATTTCCAAATCCAAATCAATTCAATAATTGGCTTTCACTTTGGAGTATTCACGATCGTAAACATAACATCGTTGTTGGTGAGATTTTGTTGCCTTTTACCTTTCTTGAATCTCTATTTTTAGCTATTGATCGAGTGAACGGATATACTTAGAATATTCAATTAACTATTACCTTTCAAATGCCCTAGAATATGACTTCCTTGAAATACTACTATGGATATGCGACTTTAAAACGGTATGCTGTGCTAAAATATTTTCATGGTCTTAGAGTTTATGTTGTGTATCGCAAAAACCTATTGTTATTCATGGCGCTATTTTAACTGTACGCTGAAAACACTACCAAATCTCTCAATTATTGTTTTCGAGTCAAATGTTCGTGCATTTGGCAACATGTGATCAAACATTTTGATATTGCAACATTAGCATATGGTTATGATCCTTTTATTCTGATTTTCTTTCAACACTAGGTGTATGGTGACACAATGGATAAATCCTGATCTTTAAACATTTTCAATTAGCTCCTTTAACAAACGCAGGTACATACAATAATAAAAAGTTAATTCCGAATTCAATACTTCGCTATAACTTTTTTGTGAATATAATGTCAACATTCAATAGCATTCAGTAGTGTCACTTGTTTAAACTAAATATAACAAAACAAAACTTTTCTCAAATCTTAATAATTAGTTATAATAATAACAATAATAATACATAATTTACATAAAAAAAATAAATTATTTATTGTGTTATCATTAATTAAATAGTTTTAATCACTATATATAAAAAAACAATCAAAGAACCAAATATAATTGGCTTTTAAAATGAACATAACCCTTAAATTAAACAGAAAAAACAACAACTTGATTTAATTAAAAGCATTTTCTACTATATTGTATCATCAATTGTAAATATTCATAAATATATCAAAGCGTATTCATATAACAAAAAATAAAGTAAAACTCAATTTAAATATTCTAGAGGTAAAAAATTGAAAATTTGATACTGCAATTAAATATTTAGCAAATATACAAAAAAATATTATTAAAAAAATCGTTATATTTATTAAAAACAAATATATTCGTGTATATAATATTAAAAGTAATTATATAATATTAAATATATAATTCAATAATATAATTTAAAATACAAAAGTTAGGTTTAATATTTACCTCTATTCTAAAACCGCTGATATTTTTTATATTGTAAAGTCTCCTTTTTTACCAACGAGGGTTTATCTGGATTGGACCTACAGTTTAACGTGGGTTCCGAACCACAGTCCTCGGCATTAAGCCTACAGACTGGCTAGTGACCATCTTAGAAATCACCCCATAAGACATCCGGTCTTACCCGGTATGGTTAATGGCGTGACTGGGATAAATTTCCTTGTCAGAGTTTGCACCCTTACCTAAGGACAATCACAAATGTTCAATCATAAACATAAATTTACGACCATGCCCCAGCAGGATTCGAACCCACGACTGTCGGCAATAGTAGGAGGACCATCCTGTCGCCCTTCCCACTGAGCCAACCAAATCCAAGTTTATTTTTAATTATTATAAATTTATATAAAGATTATTACTTAAAAAAGAAATATATTACTTAAAAGTCATAAAAATACCAAAACATTTAGAATATTATTAATTGTTTGTGAAAATTATATACAAATATTAAAACATTATAACCAGTGATTGACCAATCTGGTGAAAACAATTAATTTATTATGTATATTTCGTTAATAATTTATTATTAACATAAAATTCTTCTCTATTAGTTAATTAAAATTATTATAGTTCCATATTATAATCACGATCAACACGATAAAAGAAGTGGAGAAACACCTTTCTAGCTTTGGATGACCATAAAGTGGTAAATTACCATTAAGAATCAGAAGTCGAAGATACTTCACTCAGGTGCATTGTTCGCTGAGGAGAATCAGATTATCTTGTATTATAAAGTTTCTGTTTCTATAATTGACTTTATTTCAAGGTCCAAGTGAAAAAAAATCGGTTATACACAATCAAATTATTTCACGGTTCTAAAGAAACGTAAATTTGCTTTAAATAACCAGATAAAGGCATGGCAGAAAAGTTTAAGAACTGTTCAAAGTGGCATGATAAGGCAGTTGACTATGTGACATGTCCGTAAAAAATTAATAACCTCCTTTAATACTAAAAATTTAGCTTCCCTCTATAACGGTAATATACAGGCGTAAGGCTGTTATATCAGGAAACTAATTTAATTAAATCCCAATTATAATGAAGCAATTTATAAATATATTTATGAACTAACAAATTAAAGTACAATATTCCATTAGAAGATATTTTAACTTACAAAGAGCGTATATTATTAGCATGAACAAACATAACACAACGGTACAAATGAGTATTTGAACAGTGGAAACAAAGAAGAGCGACCAAATATAAATTACCGACAGGTAAAAAGAATGATAGCTATCAGAAAAAAATTAAACTTCAATTAATTGTTTCTGTTGTTTTACCCCTACCATTAATGGAACATTGATCCTTTTTCATATTCGAAAGGCAACAAACAATATATCAATTGTAATTTTGTTAAATCCTTTTGAAATAAAAAATTGATTTGCCACACCACTGATCACGTTAATAATTAATATTCCCCCAACTTCTCGTAATAAAGGGGTGAATGTTTGATATATGTTTGATACATGTAATCATCTTAATGTCATGCCCTCCCATGATAGCAAAAATCTAGATTCTATAAAGAGATATATATTTAGCCGGCTTGGTGGCGCAGTGGTAAAGGCGATAGGACGGTCCTCCTACTGTTGCGATAGCCGTGGGTTGGAATCTTGTTGAGGCATGGTCGTAAGTTTATGTTTGTGATTGTTTAAAATTTGTGAATAATCTAGGCAAGAGTGTATATTTATATAAGAGATATATTTATTCTTTCTGTTTTAAAATTTGTGATGAGTTGAAGTTATTTTGAAGTAATATCAAAAAAAATTATCTCTCAAAATTTGTAGAATTCAGCTGGTAAGAAAAATATCCTCCTATTGGCCGTTATTAATTAATTTTATATAAATATGTTTTTTATATCTCTTGTTTGGGTACCCTGTTCTGATAGAGAACAAACTTGTGATGAAGATGAACAAAAAAAGGAAAAGAGCTATTGAAAGGCAGTTTTAGATATAGTGTAGATAATACTATAATTAGGAATCCTAATTTCCTATAATTAGGAATCCTAATCCTAATCTAATTTAAGTGATATTAAGAAGCTGGTATGTTAAAAGACCGTAATATAATTAGTAATAAAATTCTCAACTGAGAGCACAGAACAATATGATAGCCAAGATCAACAAATCTCAACAAATCCCTGCACCAGTTCCTCACACATCCGCCTGGTCAAATCAAGGAGGAAAAAGACTAGATACTCAGAAGAGATCGAGATCGAAAATATTCTGCCTCATCGATTAGTTTCATCCCGAGCAAAAAACCCACGACCAATTTCTCTTACTTTAAAATCCGGCCATTCATGTAACAACTTCCAAAAGGCCAGTTGTCAGGGCGGCGGCGGGGAAAGAGATTACCGCAGGATTTACACCAGGTAGACTGTTCTACTGGAAACCCCCCAGATATGCTAGCCCTACATTATAGTCATTATTTATGTGATTTCTCACCTCGCCTCTGATTCACTTCATGGTCCCATTTAGTTAGCCAATTGGGTATCAACACTGGTTTTTAACATCA
Organism: Rhynchophorus ferrugineus; assembly: GCF_030347505.1. Classification (NCBI taxonomy): domain Eukaryota; kingdom Metazoa; phylum Arthropoda; class Insecta; order Coleoptera; family Curculionidae; genus Rhynchophorus; species Rhynchophorus ferrugineus. The sequence continues at coordinate 16,530,406 of NW_027472584.1, read as the reverse complement.
CAGGTCTGTTATTTTTTGTATTTCGCTGTTCTTACGGCCTCTTTTTACGACAATCAGTATTCTTGTATACGTCGGTAAAACACCGCATAGGGCTCTCGCGTCCCAAAACGGTTTCTCGGTCTTCGGGTACCAAAAATTTCTCTGGCTTTATAATGTATAAGTGTATTCTTAACTTTAGCTTAAGTAGTTTATTTTTGTTTTAATTAGGGAACTATTTATTGCTGAATTAATCCCGTACTCGCCTTGCTAGAGTAACAGAACACCAGTAATAAATAAATTTGTAAATTAAGTAATTTTTAACTTTTCGGACTAATATCAATAAGAGAGCTCAGGCAATATTAGTCATATAAATATGTAACAGATATTTCTTTTAAAATTCATGTTAAGCCTTGAATTCTATAGTGACGATATAATTTTAAACACCACTTTTATGTAAAATAATTTTGACATTTATCGATACCGAAGCTGGTTAAATTACCCTCAATTTTCGTGTCTAAAAAGGTTGAGCTAATCATAAAAAGTTGCTCGTCTTTTACCGATTTAAAACAATTCGGAAAATGTTAATTTCTTTTCATTTTCGACAAATTACCGATCTTAATTAAATTAAAATCGGTCCACTTCTTTTATTTTCAAATTCAGCCATTAATCAAAGTTCGACCCAGACAGGCGCAATAATCGATATATCGATTCTGATTCCATTGAATACTTTCAAATAGCAGAAAATCCAAAGTGACTTGTTGTATAAACGGTCAGATGTTTGTATGATTAATAGTGTTACAATATTTTTTTGTATTTTGTAGGAAATCATTTAAAAAGCGATATATTATTTTTGGATTTTTATACAATCTTGAATTAGGACTGCTGATATTTATACGAATATTAAAATAATACTATCACATTTAAGTTTTACCAATATCGGAATTCGATATATGTGAATTTACAATCATTGAAAAAGAATAATAGGTCATTCAAGAGTGAATATGGTTTAATTAAATATATTTATTCATTATTCATACTGTTGGCTACTGAGCCTATTTATAGTATAATTTGCTACTAAATACTAAATACTAAATTGCTATTAATCGTCAGTATTACTAAGACTGGTCTCTATAAGATCAATTGCACATTAAGTACCCAAATGCTTCAACGAGATACATTTTTACGTTAGCTGCAAGTTATATTATGAACATTGTGAGCAATTCATTGTACAGATCGCTTTGTCGAATCTTAAGCAATGCAGAAATCAAGATAATCGCTTAAGACACGACAATCAGTGAATAGTTGATACAAAAATCCGTAGGCGTAGATTACAATAGTTTGGAGATATTTGCCCAGAACACGAATGAATAATAAACGAACTAAACCAATACTTCTGTAAGGACACCGACCTTTAAGGTGGAAGACGCAGAAAACAACTCTGAAAAGGGCATGGAACAAGATCATAGAAAGCAATATGAAATATAGGAGACGAAACCTGAACAAGTTGAAGCCAACAAGTGTAAGTTTAGGTGAAGATTGTTGCATCAAAACTGCACAAAACTGAACACATTAGGATCATCTTATTTTCAAGAACTAAATTATTGAATTTTGCGCCATAATCTATTAAATATAAAGAATATTATAATATATTATAGGAAACTTTAATAAATATTATGTTTGTATGATATAAATTTTATATTATGTGACTTGTGATTGACTGATTATCTCTAAGTAGGTCAGTCGGTAGGCGTGTCGTCGATAACCCTGGTTTGAACCCTATATTAAGCTCTAGTTTCATACAAACGTAAAATTAAAAAAAAAAATTAAATTAACTTTATTATACTAGGCAAGTTTGAGAAATGTTTTACAGTCCGATTTATTTTGTTACATTTTAGTCACCTTTTTACTAACTAGGGTTTATTTGGACCGAAACTACCTGTTTCCAGTATATATCCGATCTGGTATTTTTCCGTGTCAAATTTTACACTCTTGCCTTTTGGATAATCACAATTACAAACAATTAGAAACATAAATTTACGACCATGCCCAAGCAGGATTCGAACCCGCAACTATCGCAGCAGTAGGAGAATATATTTTTAGAAATATGTAAGGCTATAAAGCTGCTTTTATTATCAACAATAAGTGTTCTAACTTCATCCTATTTATTAAAAGAAAATGTATCGGATATGCTTTTTGATTTATAACGTTTTAATACTACACATAACAGGATCTAACTAAATTTCCAGAAAATCCTAAAATAAATGTTTACAGGTTATTGTTCCTGATGTAAATAAACTGAGGCAAATAAATGGTAGCGATCAAGTAATACATAGAGAAACTCTTACTATGCACTAATTAAATTAAATTTGTTTCCGTTTTCACTAGAGTAACTTTGTTAATAATAAACTAATATAATATCTTCTCTTAAACCTAACAAGACGCAAAGTAGAGTGAATTCATAAAGTAGAAGAAAGGAGTAAAAGAAACAGACAATTGTATTGGCCATTTGATCTATATCTTTGTCAGCGTAAAATTTCTTAGAATGTTGGATGAACCAACTGATTCTGACAAGATTTTTTGAGCCTAGATTTATACCTCTAAGAGAGTTTTGTAAACCGAAGTAGCAATTGTCGGACGAGATAAAGTCCAAGCTATGCGGTGTATCCATGAGAGCGTTCAAGTCAACCACCCTCATTCTTTGCGTTGTCATCTAACATTGTGGTAATGGAAAACAACATATTTCTTGTTGATACATTTTAGCCATTTTAGTTGATAAATTAATTGTCAGCTTCAATTGCAATGATCGCTAACAGTAGAGCAGGTAGGTAAACTCATATGATTTATACAGATGAACTATACTGAAGAAATTAGATCATATTCACACATGTATTTATACTCTATAGGGAACAAACCGTTTGGACATATTATTGCTCTTTTTCGTGTAATTCTTTTTTACCGGTGCACCTTGTTTAACAACGCCGCTCGATTTCTTTATACATATCTTCCGACAATTCGAACCAAAAATTACATTCGGCCTTTCTCTGGTTATTTGAATAGCCGATCTGGGCTCGGTGAGAATTTGGAAATTTCTGTGTGATTCTTGTTTCAGCGCCTCTTCAATTTTCTGGCGTAGGATTGAATCACCTCTAATTATATAATCAATATATGAAGACGACCTCCAAATGGCAAGTAACGTGTCTAAGTCAAGCATTCTTAATATGTAGCACCACAATTCCATGGGTAACTGAGGAATGACAGCAACAGATGCCAAAGTACATGAAAAGAACTTATACATTTTCAGATATTTGTAAAGCAACATTAGCGGGAAAATGATCCATACGCCTATTTGTGGCAGCATATATAGTTCAAGATGTGCATAAGACCGTGAAGAAATCATTCAGGTGTAACACGAGATGCTACAGCATTATGACATTACTTGACTGTCTATATTTATTGTCAGGTGGTAATTAAGTATTATACCATGGTAGTAACACTTCAAATGAATATTGTAAAAGGGTAGGTCCTCTCAGATGATCGATGCAGACGAAATAGTACTTATATATCTCTTAATGAGACTACATTCACACCTGTATTTATACTCTATAGGAAACAAAGCGTTTCGATATATTATGGCTCTTCTTCGGGTAGTTCTTTTTTGCTGGTGCACTTGAACTTGGAAATTTCTGTGTGATTCTTGTTTCAGCGCCTCTTCAATTTTCTGGCGTAGGATTGAATCACCTCTAATTATATAATCAATATATGAAGACGACCTCCAAATGGCAAGTAACGTGTCTAAGTCTAGCATTCTTAATATGTAGCACCACAATTCCGTGGGTAACTGAGGAATGGCAGCAACAGATGCCAAACTAAATGAAAAAAACTTATACATTTTCAGATATTTGTAAAGAAACGTTAGTGAGATACTGATTCATATGACTATTTGTGGCTGCATATATAGTGCAAGATGTTCATGGAACCGTGAAAAAATCATTCTGGTGTAACACGAGAAGCTACAGCATTTTGTCATTACTTGATGACTATAAACATTTTCTAATTTTGCAAATCCCGATCTACTTTTTCTGTAACACATTGTGCCTATCAAATATTCTATTTTGTGAATACCCATATTCGACAGTTTTTTCAAGTAAAATTCAACACGAAATATGGTTCACTCAAAAATATGATGGTCTTAACACTCAAATATAATATAGGAGACTGAAAAACACTTAATTAAATATATTTTCTTAATTATTGTTAACAGAGCGTAAAATTTCATTTAATTAACATTGTATAATGTGTTATTTTATCTACGGAATAAAAACGTATATGTCTGTTAGTTTGCATATTTGTTAATTTACTCAATATACGAAGCTATAATTAATATACTCTACGAAGGTGTGGAGAAATTGTATATAAAACCCGGATCGATATTCTTAATCTTTACATGACAGGATATCCCCATTTAAACGGAACGGTTAATTTGAAATAACATGAGGATTAGTACGGGATCAAATAATATTACATCGATAATCGATTTTAATTGCTAATATAGGACTGAGTTCATAAGAATATAAATAACGAATTTACGTTTATTTAAAAAAAACTATCTATTACCATAAAATCTATTATGAATTATATATCTATTACAAGTACTGCTTTCACTATATATCTACACTTAGTTGATTGCTAATTAATTTTTATCATTCATTTTTCCTACTACTGTTCATCTTTTTTAAAGGAATATTGGGAAAAATTTTATTGGCGAGATAGAATCGATTTTATGACATGGAATAACGTATGTCAAATTACTTTCCATTAAGAGCAATAAATTTTTATAACGTGATTCTTTCCTATACGCATTTATCAATTCTCGTATTTGACAATAAAAGATGAACAAAAACCAGTAATTTTTGTTGTTTTTATCGGTGTAGATTAATATGTCTCGGTGTACTATGTACGGTATATAATCTACCTTTCGGTTCGTTATATATCTTGTTATAACCTCAATTCAAAATTATAAATATGATAGTGCTTTACGAAATCAATAGAGAGTTTATATGTTGGGATAAGAATAGATCTTTAGTTTTGGTATAAATATCTACTGATATATTTATGATACCTATTATCTCTTGAAATATGTTCTTTTGTATCTAGATCAGAAATATATAACATGATAATATCAACCTATAAAAATATATTTGTGGTTTGCTTTCATTATCGAAATTAAATTATAAATTCAAATATTCATGTTAAATTAGTGTATATACTCTTAATATATAACAAAGTACATGTACCAATATTAATAGGGGTACAAATAATTATTCACCTTCAACAAAAGAAGACGTTTTCCTCGGCCAAGACTTTTCCTCTTCTAAAATATTTCATAGCAATTAACTTGCAGCCATCATCAGTTGTAAATACAACAGGATAAATTTGATTGTTGTTGTAACTATCTCCATCGTCTGAGTTTTATCTTATCTTTGTATTCTTTTGCTGATTCAATATTAAAGTCTTTTCTTATTTCATTACTTTCTCATACTGTCAAATTCTATTATACCTCTTCCTCCGTATTTCGTTTCTGCTGTTTGTATTTTACTTCTATCTCTCTTTGATAATATTTCCGTCTCACAACCGAAAAGTTAACACTGCGAAACTACAAATCGCTTTGTATTCTTACCACTTTAGTTTTATTTTATTTTGTATTTGCGAATTTCCTATTTATAGGGAAATAAAACTTTATAATGTTTCCTTTCTTCTGCCTTTTTCCCTTCTTTACCTTTTTAAAACTTTCTATATGGATTTTAGGTTTTCTTTACCATTTATTTCAATTTTTTTCCAAATTTTATCCAAGTTTTGTTACTTTGTTACTTTTGTTTCATTTATATTTTTTTCTTTTGTTAATACCAGAGGTCATTTTCACTCCACCCAATAATGAATTCCCCATCTTCGTTGGTGCAATAGTCAGGGCGACAGTATGGCCCTCCTACTATTGCGATAGTCGCGGGTCCGAATCCTACTCTGATATTGATATACTTTATATTTGTGAGTGTAATTATAAATGTCTTTATAGGCAACAGTGGGAATTCCGACAAGAAATAACCATCTCAGTCACGCCAGTCATCAAGCTAGGTAAGATTGGGTTTCGTCTGTGATGGTCTCTAAGTTAGTCACTGGCCAGCCGTTACACTTAATATCGAGGAACATGATTCGAAGCTCACGTTAAACTGTAGGCCCAGTCCATATAAACCTTCGTTGGTAAAAAGGAGACTTTAAAATATTGAAGTGAGTTCCTAAAATAATTCCAAAACAAGAGAAGAATAAAAACAATATGTTGCAAAACATTAACTGATAATGATTTTGGAGCATAATCGCCTATCAAGCGTCTTAAAAGAATGTCGTTTATTGAATATTTATTGATTAAAAAACGTATATCTGAAAAATATTTATTAATTATTAGTAATTAAATAAATAATATACATTCAAATTTTTACATATAATAAATATATGTTCTACATTTTCAAATACGCAGTAACAAAAATAACATTATTCAAATGTAAAATCCGTTCATAAACTTCATCTTCAGAAAAAGTAAGGGCCTAAAATACCTCGCGCGAATGCTTGCATTTCAAATTCGTTACACTCCACTAACGGCAGTTTTGCTTATTTACGTGTCCATTAAGATGAAAATGAGCTTCATCCGAAAACAAGATGTTGGCAAAATGAAGCCTCTAGCATACTGGGGCGTTTCGTTCTTGCAACTATTGAATTTTGTAGGGGTTCAGCTTTAGGTTTTTGCAGAAAATGTGATGTAATGACGGTTTATTTGTATGTAAAGCGCCAGCTCCATCATCCTTGGCTCCATCGTTTCACTCCGAAGTCCAATCGAGAGTCATCCAAGTGGACTGCACACGATGAACCCGTTTCAAAGCGTGGGAAAACGCAACAGCTGGCTGGCAAGGTTATGGCGTCTGTATTTTGGGATGCGTATAGAATAATTTTCATTGACTACCCTGGAAAAGAAAGGACCATCAACAATGACTATTACATAGCGTTATTGGACCGTTTTAAGGACGAAATCGTCGTAAAACGGCCGCATTTGAAGAAAAAGAAAGTGCTGCTTCACCAAGACATTAACCGTGTCACAAGTCAGTGAAAACGATGGAAAAAAATTCATGAATTGGGCCCTGAATTGCTTCCTAATCCACCGTATTCTCCAGATCTGACAAGTCGTAGTACAAATAAGGTATCGAAACGTTGGAGGGTAGCTATAATCAATGTATCACCCTTGAAGAGAATTATGTTGAATAAAAAACATAATTTTGCCAAAAAATGTGTTTTTTTGACCTTATAGGACATCACTATCCATTTTAGTTGTTGCGTTTGTGCAAACCACTAGAAATATCTTTGTTAACTTAATATAATTATATATTTAACTATATTTACTTTACAGCAAAAATGCATTAATATTCTTAAAATGGTTTCTATTCTCGGTGATATTTATTACTAATAGGAGACAATCAACATACATAAATAACAATATTTCTTTGAATTTCCAGTGAACATAGTGTTAGAACCATGGTTGTATTGCGAGTTTTCCCAACACTTTCTGGATTCTAAACAGCGGTAAGTTGAACACTCAATATATAATTGGGTCATCACTGTATTTTACCCATACTCCAACATATTCTATAAAATTAATTCTACGTTAATCAACATTAATGTAATTCGAAGTATTGTATATTTAACTTACAAAATATTTATTTAAATGATATTAAATTTGTTATAATATTGTATCACACTTTGGTTAAGAGCCATTTCCATTTTATCTCTACATCAGAAAGTATCAATTGCAGAGGCATTATGGTAAAATTAAGGTGCGTTATTTTTGTAGCTGTAGCGAATTGTTATCGTTTACACCCATTCAATTCACATACTTGAGAAGACTTGATGATGCTACTCTAAAGGCGCAAACTATTATTGGTCTACCAGTGGTTTTCCTTTCCCAAATTTGTCCTGTTTCTATTTGAATCTCCATGTAATTTGTTTGGATTTAAATAGACCGTAGCATATTGGCCAAACACTTTTGGTTCTTATTTCCTTCCACTTCGTTTTATTGGTCTTTATTATTATCAAGATATTCGCATATTATCTGGAAACTAAAAACTTATTTAGGCTAAAGCGAATAATTGCTAAAGAACTCTTCATAAAAATAACTACTTCTATTTCAAAAATATTCGTAATAGGATTATTTTTCAGGCCTCGTATTCTGGATAAAATTTCAAAGCAGGATGATATATTTTTTTGTCGATTCACATGGATAAAATTTGATTTCAGACCTAAGCCACATATAAAATCAGCATCAAAAAGTGACAATTTTCCACGTAATTTGGAAAAACGATTCGGCCTTTTCTATATAATAAAATTACTGTATTTTCTTGTGAACTGTTTATGTTTGTCGAACATTTTATTTGATCGCTTAAAGTCTATGTTGAGTTTCTTTTTATACGAACAAAATCTTAAGTCGTCTTTTGTGGCTATTTTATTTATGTTTTAATAAGTAGTACGAAACATCAACATGCGGTATACACTACCGTTCAAAAGTTTCGAAACGACAATGTAATTAAAATAATCGACAATATAATAGATAAGCTAACATTTTAGTTAAGTTTGATAAGCTAACAAGTTAGTTAAATATACGAGGGTGGTTCAAATATGATCGAGAAAAATACTATGACACGTTTATTTTCTATTGAAAAAATTTACAAAAATGTACAGTTTTTCTGGGTATTTCCCCTCACTAGTTACGCATTTTGTCCATTTTTCCGGAAATTTTTTTGATGCCGGTATCGAAGAATTCCTTGGGCAACTCGGAGAACCATGTATGCACGAACTCCTCTACCTCTTCGTCGGTGTTGAATCTTTGACCTCCGAGACTTCTTTCAGTGGTCCATATATGTGGTAGTCGCAAGGTGATAAATCCGGACTGTAGGGGGGAGGTGTTCCAGTACCTCCAACGCTAATTCCGATATGGTGTGAGGGCGCTCGTTATCTTGGGGAAGAATCGCGCTTCGTGCCGGAATGCTCCTCAATTTTGAACGATAAGCGGGTTTCACGTATGTTTTCAGAAAGTTGAAGTAGTATGCATTAATAGTACGTTGGGTGCGCAGGCAATCGACCTATGGCACGCCCTGCCGGTCCCAGAACCTTACCCGCAGACCTGGTAGTCTTCGCTTTGACTGGCGCTACTTCCTCCTTCTTCCTTCACTCTTTAAACTACATCTTGCTTTCGGGAGGGTAATAGTATACCCATGTCTCGTCTGCAGTGAAGATTCGCGATAAAAAAAACCCCTATGCCCCGTATCGCGTCAGCCAGCGGAGACAAACTTTCAACCGCATAAATTTTTGCTCAAAGTTCAATAGTTTGAGAAACCATCGCGCTATTATTTTGCGATATTGAAGGTGTTCGCGGATGATAAACTCTACACTAGCAATACTGATGCCGAGTTCATCCGAAATATCTCAAATATTCATCCTACGGTACTCCAAAATTAGTTCTACGCGTTGTTCTACGCGGCGAACGTTGTCTGGTGTGATGACCGCGAACCAGCGGTCGATGATCACGCGGCTCATTCTGGACGGTTTCGGGGCCATCCTTAAATGCTTTGGCCCATTTAAAAACGGCAGCCCTTCTCAGGCACATACTACCGAACTGATTTCGCAAATACAGATTTATTTCCGTCTTTTTAACGCCTATCCACACTGAAAAACGTTCACGTTCACTCATGGTCATAGCACGCGCGTAAATCATGCGCTCCCGACGAAAACTATGCCACACTGTTGGTAAGGGACCCAGCTATCACATACTTAAGTCACGACCTTCAAAACATACATGCACCATCTACAGCTTTTCTCTGCATCATATTTGAACCACCCCCGTATTTAGTACAAATAACAATATTTGGCGACCCTTATTTTTTATTTTACTGTTTTTTATATAAGTTATATAAGTAAGTCTTTCCACAACTGGAAAACTTTATCCCACAGTAGTTCGATACACATTATTTGTAAAATTTCGTTGTTGCATTCTTGCTCTATAACTTTCTGACATAATTTTGACGAATATTTAGTGTCATTCTCTAGCTAAAAAACAAAATAGACCAATTAGATTCACTTCAGAAAAAATCGGAATTTTCAGAAATATTTTCATCTATTACATCCAAAATTCTGAAATTTGGACTCATTCGATTTTTGGGTTTTTAGCCCACTTCAGTTTATTTCTTTTATGATTAGTAGTGGATCGCGTTTTTTTTTTGGCTACTACGCATCCTCTCAGACCAGCATATAATAAATGTTTCTCTACAGTTGTTGAAATTTAGTTTTCTCGGGTTTCATTTGAAGTGGCAATAATTTGAAGCCTATCTCCCCCTTTTGGTTTTCATATGGGAGGTCCAGATTTCTTCCGATCTTGATTTGATCTAGTTTGTATTTTACAAGTAAATGTATAATGTAAATTTCTACATTACCTTTATGACCTTTTCTACAATTTGGCACATGGAATATCTTCTCACTTTCGTGTTAAAGAGAAGTGTGTGGCCTCTTTGCAATTTCTTGCGCTTATGAATTGTTGTAACTATTACATGTACGTCAGACGGTGCATTGAACTCTAGACGAATTGTTTTTGAAATGATAAATCCATATTTTTAACGAAAAAAACACCAATTTTAGATATCACCAATGGGCAGTGTAGTAACATTTGTGGTCACACCACACATGTGCCGCTCTCTTATCAAAATAAGGGACAATTGATAAGAAGATAGTAAATGTTGATTATTGAAATAAACGCGGTTGTAAAAATAATTGTTTTTTATGTCAACCAAATGGTGATTTCAAACTTTTGAAAGTTAGTGTATGTATACAATTTCACCTTTTCTATTTTTAAACTAAAATTCTCCTTCGTAATAAAATGATTGTCAGGCACTGAGTATCATAAAATATTAACACAGCATAAATAAAAATCCACTAGAAAACAATAACTTAGTCTGGGGGACTTTTATTTTAGCATTTTCATGAAAAAATACTTTAACATCGATCTTAACTTGATTAGCACCTCGCCCTTTTGAACTTCTTTATAAAAGTGTTTGTCGAACTAAATTGCCCAAGACGTTGGCTGTTATTTTTATCGTTCAACATATATATGAGATCAATTGATTCTGTTTTACTTGTTGTTACAACAAAAATTGATATTTACAATAACTCCATTTTGTGTGTAAGCAATTACTTAGTTTAAAATATTATATATTTATATTTATTATTTATTTTATAAAATACATTTATGTCGCGTACCAACTACAATTTTCTTAAACAAATTGATTAAAATTTACTAACACATTTTAAAATAAATAAATACAAAAATTGTTAATGTTAAAAATTTAAATTGATTTAAAGTTAATTAACCAATTTTTACTCAATTATGTATAAATAATTCCTACTATAAATAATAACATTATAACCTAAGCAACCTACAACTATTAAAGAATCGTAATTATTTCGTTATTTCATCAATAGTCGTACAATCTATGTAATATTTAATATTATATTAATTTATTTTACTAATTATTTTTAATTTACTAATTAATTATAATAAATTTAATTAAAAATCAGACTTATTTGATAAAATAATCATCCCTTTATTTTTATTTTAAAATAAAATTGCATCGTTGTTTACTTATTTATTTAACTATTCAATATTTAAAAGAGTAGCTCTATAGCGATGCTTTTTCCTCTCAGTAAATTTACTTATTTCAAACAGTCATTTTATGTAATATTCTGGAATCTCAGCAATACAGATAGCTCATCTTTAAGTTGTCTTCTGTGCTTTTCGTTAATCTACTGCTTTCTACCTTGCCTTTTGTCCCACCAAAATATATCTGAACTGAGTATATCTTTTGATAGGACAGACACATTAATTTGATATCCCTACATAATGTAAAATGATCTGCCGACATTTTGCTCTACAGAGGTGCCAGATTTACGTCGCATCGTAAAATTACACGTCCGTAGACGATCTACGTACAGATAATCATCTACTATTCTAAAATTGGAGCTAGCAGCGGGCAGTGGGTCGACAGGTCCAATGCAAATAGAGCCTAAAATATTTGTTTAAATATTCTGTCACCTATCTGACGGCTATTTCGGGTCGCTTGATTTGGGCGTATTCCGTTCTATTGGAATTTACTTATTTGTAGGGCATATCACACAAAAATTTTAGGCCGAAAAATTATTCCCTCGTATAGGCTTTAATCGAGCCAAATTTCACGGCTTTCGGTGCTCTCGTTTTCTTCAAAAATGGAGGCAAAATTTTCGCTTTTTACTGTTGCGATAGTCGTGGGTTCGAATCCTGCTGGGCATAGTCGTAAATTTATGTTTGTAATTGTTTAATATTTGTGATTGTCCTAGGCAAGAGTGTAAAATCCGTCTAGGCAAAAGGAAAATGATCTCACTCGCGCCAGTAGCCAGGCTGGTTAAGACCTTAATTCTGAGGACCATGGTTCGGAGCCCACGTTAAACTGTAGGTCCAAACCAGATAAATCCCCAGTTGGTAAAAGGAGACTTTAAAATATTACATATATATTTAAAAAATACATATATAGATTAATCAATATTCAATTTTCCATATACATTGTTTTTCGAAATCAAAAATCGCTTATTAAAAAAATAATAAATTAAATTAGTCATAATTATTTTATAATTATGAAGCTTTTATTTTAAATTGATTCGAAGCTAGTAACGCTGACGCTATCGGATTTCGTATTTGTAGAACTCGCCGTTTAAAATTTGGGAAAGCCGCGAAAAAAGGAAATAGTGGAAAAACAAAATCAAGTACATGTAATTCTATACCATCCTTTAATGGTAGGAAGAAGGCAAACATCTTCGTAAATTTTATATTTGACTGCTAAGTACGGCATCAGCTTTTAAATGGAAGATAGATTGGGGTCATTTGTGTTAGTTATATAAATTCCTCGGCTTCGGCAAGTCGTTATATAAACTCCTATATTTTGCTTTTATTTTTCGTAGTATAAATATATCTATAAGAGAGAAATCTAAGATGTTTATTTTCTATCTATAATAATATCTATTACACTCACAAAACTGTTATTTGTTACTAAATAAACCATTCTCTGAATAATAAACTAAAGTATATTATTGAATACGAAGTGTCATTGAAACAACTTGTAAACCAACCTAACCTAACTGATTAAATTTGATGATTTTGTAGAAAATAACGGAAAATATTAATATAAGTTATGCAAACTTTGCTCAATATTTATATAAATGACTTTGTAATGACTTTTTAATGCTGAAACATGATCAGGATATATGCAAGGGCCCAATATATTAATTATTACCAGTAATTGCCAAATAGTCATAGTTCATGAAGTTAACTCTGTTTTTTTTATGTGAAATAGTACAGATATAGTGAAAAATGTAAAGAATGATTTCATTGCTTACGAGAGTTTACCAATTCGACTTTAGCATATGTTGTTGTCCTTAATTTCCTGTAATACCGATCAAATTAAAATTTAATGAAACATCTGAAAAAGCACAATAAACATGTCTTATTTGTATTTAGTTTTAATACAATTATTTGTTTAATTTTTTATAAAGATTTTTAAAATTAAACTTAAAAAGTTTTTTTTTAAGTCTCATTTTACCAATTATGAGTTTATCTCTACTGGAACTACTATTTAACGTGGGATCCGAACCACGGTCCTCGGCATTAAGCCTACCGACTAGCGACTGACCAACTTAGAAATCATCCCAGAAGACATCCGGTCTTACTCAGCCTGGTTACTGGCGTGATTGGGACCATTTTCCTTGTCGGATTTTACACTCTTGCCTAGGACAATCACGCATATTAAAGAATCACGAACATAAATTTACAACCATGCCCCAACAGGATTCGAACCCGCGGCTATCGAACAGAAGGACGACCGTCCCGTTACGTTTACCACTGCGCCACCAAGCCGGCTTAAAAAGTTTTAAAACGCTGTTACTCAAAACTTAAGTATAAACGAGTGTTTTTAGGTATGTAGAACTTCTAATCGTATAATCTTTATTTTATCTATGCCGTTTAACCTATCACGTACCTGGACTAAGACTCCTAATGACTGTTAATTATCAAAATTACAGATATAATTGGCAATTCAATTCTTTAGAGGTGAAAGTTAAATAATAAAATAAAAGTACCGGCAAAAGTTCCCTTATTGCTATACAAAGTATATACTTGATGCTCATTTTTGTTTAACTGACTAAAGAATATATTGTGGTAAAGTTTCTAACCAATAAAACGATACTGTAGCGACTTTGAGGCATGTCGAATTTTACATAGTGGAATAACGGTCTACAGAATACCCAGAAATATAATCCCAGATGTTGAACACGGGCGGAGTGCCAGTAGCGCCAACTAGAACCCGATAACGAATAGCTGTCCACCCCGAGACGTTTATCTGGGATGTTATTAAAGGGTATTTCCATTCATTCAGTGCTCAACCCTCGTTTGGTTTAGCCACCATCGACTGCCCAAGCCTCGTCTCCAGGTAACACCGCTGCCATCCTTTTTATCATTTGTATTTTTCACATTTTTTATATAGCCAATAAATAACGGTCACATAATGTAAACACCACTGTTTCATACCGTTTTACCTCCATTCACCGAGCCACATCATTTACCCTAAATTATAATTCTAAAGGATCTTGAATAATTTTTACAATTTTAAAATTTTATCATAACATTAACCAAATTTAATTGAAAAATAAGCATAAAATATTCTGTTTGATAAATTTGTGCTTTAAATCCAATCCATTACCATAAAAAGTTGCTTAATAATATTAAAAATTCTCATTATATCTGTTAATTTTTCCCCACTACCGAATACTGATACATTCTGTATTAATTTTGCCCGGCTTGATATGGAAATTAGCAGCTAAATAATGAAAATAAGGCAGTAAACTGAACAAATCCTTTTCGAAAAAAATGGGGAAATGTGTCGGCAGAAAAAAAATCAAAGAAAAATATTTTAAAGGATATAACTTTTTTATGGAATGCCGTCGCTTAGAGGGTGTTAAGAGCTTTGCATAATTAAAAAGGCTGTTTTAAGCTTATGGTAGAATGTAATCATATAAAGCCAATGTTGGTTATGTCGAAAGTAACAAATAACCACATCAAATTTTGCATTTCATGCATTGCTTATAATTAATAAATCATTCCATTAAGGGCCTGTCTTTTATGTAGCCAAACATCATTACGGTTTGAATATTTAATTTAACTTGTTAACTTCTTGTTATCATAACTAATTATTAATATAAGAAGAAGACGGAAGAGTATACATTATCACTATTTTCACATAAATTTATCAATATAGTTTTATTTATTTATTATTACTATTTTTATCTTTACTTACCACTTTACCACTTATTTTTCATTTTATTTATTTATAACATTTACATTTCATTACCATAAATTTAATCCCTTTCACTAAAAAAATTGAGTACCTGTTTTAGGTGGTCCAAAAGTTTGATACTCAATTGATCTCATAGGCCAAGTCAGGTACTTACAGATATCAGATATTAAAGTCACACAAGATGTGAATAACTGTGATTTAACTACCGCAATAAAGAGAGGTACATAATAAAATTTGAGTAAAATGGCAGTAGCCGATCAAGAATCTATTGATGCTCTTTGGTAATGGTGGTTAATTCCAGGACACAGTCGGATTTTAGGATAATTTACTTCTTTCAGAAAATCATACTTTGGTTGAACCTAATAGTTGGTATTAATATTAACGTATTTAAGTTTTTACCGGCTACCGTCATTCGATAAAAGTGTGCGTAGTGGACAGTATCCTTGCCCAGTCTCTCAGACTGACTGTCGGTGTCTAGAATGAATTTGTGGTTTATTTCATATATTCCATATTTCTATTTAATATATGATGACACGATGAATATTGTATAAATTTAAGCAATTGACCCTAACTTATTTTGAGTTTTATTTATCGAAACTAACCCTTCTTAGTTTAAATATTTGATTACCAAAAATACTATCTAATCTAATTATTTGCCTGTATAACAGCTATAATAATATTATTACAGCCGGCTTGATTGGTGCAGTGGTAAAAGCGAATGGACGGTCCTCCTACTGTTGCGATAGTCGCAGATTCGAATCCTGCTGTGACCTGGTCGTAAATTTATGTTTGGGATTGTTTAACATTTGTGATTGTCCTTAGGCAAGCGTGCAATATTCGACAAGAAAAATGATCCCAGTCACGGCAATAACCAGGCTAGGCAAGTCTTCTGGGATGATTTGTAAGTTGGTCACTCGCCAGTCGGTAGGCTAAATTAATTTTACAAGTATGTAATTGTTGACACTGGCATTCTTATTTATTTATTATTTGGCAATGTATTTTTTTCTAGTAACACCATATGTTGACAGAACAACTATATGTTTGGACTATATTTCGATGTATTTATGATGCATAGAAATACGTGGCTGTTACTTTCCTGTAAAGCTTTTTGACTCTTTGAAGAAATTTTACACCTAGTGAATTAATTTTAAAAAGGTTGTCAGAAAGAGACTTTATATATATATATATATATATATATATATATATATATATATATATATATATATATATATATATATATATATATATATATATTTATATCAATATTTTCTCTGAAGTAGTTTTTTTTATTAATACATACATACAGGACTGGACTTATGGACTTATATGGACTTATATCTACGACTATATTAGTCTAATTGAGATGACAATAAGTTTTGGAAGGTTGAGAAAGATTGCTATCTGAATCCAAATATGATAAACCTTTTTCAGCAGACGTATTTTGCTCCTATTCAGAACTATCCCTTTTCTACTAACGCACAAACACCTCCTAAGAGATGATCCAACGTCCATCCCATCTGTACTGAATGTAGTTTACTAATGACAGTGAGCAATGTATTGATCTAGAGTCGTTGTCTTCGTGACTCGAAACCCACTAGGTTTTTCTAACAAATGTCGCCATTCTTAAGTATGCAATGTTATTATTTGACACATATGTCATTTTATTTTACTGGCATCAAGCTTCAAATCAATATATGTTATATTTTGCAAAAGTGACACTATCATAGATTTGTACCTCTTTGAAAATATCAAGTTTAGTGACTGAAAATGTGCTTTTGCGGCACGTATTACTTTTCTTCTTTTTTAATCTGATTTTTTCTTATTTAATCAAAAGAAAAAAGTTGCTGAAAGTCATCATTTGTTGGTAGAAAGTTACAGAGAGCATGCTCTAACCTTAATCAGATGTGAGACATGGTTTAGAGAATTGAAAAGCGGTGATTTCGATGTACAAGGTAAAGAACGATCTGGTAGACCGAAAATGCTTTAAGATGCGAAACTGTAAGAACTATTGGATGAAGACACAACCCAAATTCAAAAACAATTGACAGATGCGTTCAGAGTGGCCCAAGAAACGATTAGCGATCAATTACGAGCAATGGGGAAAATCCAAAACATGGAAAAATGGGTACCATATCAATTGAATGCCGAGAAAAATCGTGTGTGAAATGCGGCTTCAAAGGTATGGTCGGTATGACAAGTCATTTCTGCATCGAATAATGACGGGTGATGAAAACTGGATTAATGTTTAAAAGCCAAAATGTAACAAATCATGGTTATCACCTGCAAAAGCCGCTCGATCGACTCCAACGCCAAATCGTTTTGGTTGCAAAACAATGCTGTGTGTTTAGTAGGGCCGGAACGGCGTGTTGTATTAAGAAGTGTTGAAACCTGATGAAGCAGTTAATAGTGATCGCTACCGACAACAAATGAGGGACACGGTAAAGTGATTTTACAGCACTCATATCGCCTCGTCTCATAAAGCAAAACCGGTCACCGAAGCGTTGACAGCAGTGGGGTGGGACATATTATCGCATCCGCCGTACTCTCCATACCTTGCCCCGCCCGACTATCTACCTAACTTTTAGCATCAATGGGGCGCGCGCTTGCAGAGCAACCAACTTCGCCAATTTCGAAGAAGATAGAAAAGATCTCCATGAATGGTTTTGCTCATAGGACAAACAGTTTCTTTCGGATAGCATTCATAAATTGCCTAAAAATAAAGGGTAAGCTATATAGAACCAAATGGTAAACACTTTGAATAAACACATTTTTCTATTTTCTAAAAAACTACGTAGTACTTTTTTTCGAAAACCCCGGTAATGACTTTACTGTAAACAAAGCTATTATACCCAAAAAATCCAGCGGGCGCTGTTTGTATTAACTTTGTATTAAGTAGCATCAGTAATTACTACTAAATAAATATATAATATATTAATTATTAATTAATTATTTATAATACATTTTTCATAAGTAATAACATAGTATAAAAGTAATATGATATATTTTAATAACAATAACAATAACAACCGTATGTTAATATATTGTACCTAAAATTATATATTACAAATATATAAATCATTATGAACTTCAACTTTAATTAAGTGTTATTTATTGACTATTAATTTTTTATATATTTTAATATTTTGCAGAAAAAAAATATTCATAGAGCTCTATCAAATTTAATATATTTTATTAAATACTTTTGTGTATTTTATTTGTTCAAGGAACATATAATGTAAATGGGAGCAGTTATACGATTCCAATAAATTTAGCTCACAACAAATTAAGTTTTCAATTCCCCATTGTTCCGCCAAGATAATTAATAATTCATTTGACTGTGTTAACGTGGAAAGTTACTTTAAATGTAATATATTATATGTTCAATTAACGTAGCATATCTGTTGAAGTTAACCTTTAAGTTAGTGATTATTTTATTGTAATACGTTTTAGCATTCCTCATTTCTAGTTTATTTATTTATATCTCTACTCAACTATTCAACAAGTTAGGAACTGTTGAGGGTTTAAAAATAAAAATTTTTATTTACTTATTTTAGTATTTTATTTTATAATAGTGGCAATTTGTTCAACAGCAAAAACAAACAATATTGACGACTTAAATATATTCTAATATAAACCAAATCCCTATGTCCAGGCGTCTTAATCATTACACCATTCAGTGTTAAAACAAATTGCGTCATACCTACGAATATACGGTTTTCCTAACCAGGGCCATAAAAGTCGCGTAATGTAACATATAACATATATAATGCTTCATGTTCATGATCATAACGTCTTGCTGTGCATATGATAAAATCAGGGAGGTGTAATATATTACGAGCAGAAACCCAATTAAACTGTTGTCTACTGATAACAATTGAACAAATTAAATTACATAGTCAAGAAAGACTAGCAATAGCGAGCGACAGGACCAAAGTGATCCTTTTACGTGACAACGATCCTCACACTTTGCAAGAGTTTTGAATTATACTCTGTTGCAGCTTGAATGGAAAGTTCTGCCCAATCCAGCGTATGCACCAGACATAGCACCCTTTGATCATTTTTGCACATCGATTCAGAAAACTTAGGTAGCACCTGATTTCAATATTCTGAAGTGCGAAATGGATCGATGATTAGATCATTCTGAAACCAACATTATTTATTTCGACATGGTATCGCCATGTTGTCAGAAAGATGGGAAAAATTGTAGCAAATGTTATTTTTTACAAATGCATATATATATATATATATATATATATATATATATATATATATATAAATATAATTAAAGTTTCCTTTTACCAACTAGGAATTTATCTGAACTGGACCTACAGTTTAATGTGGACTCCGAACCATGGTCCCCCGAACTTAACCTACCGACTGGCCGGTGACCAACTTAGAAATCATCCCAGAAGACATCCGGTTTTACCCAGACTGGTTACTGTTGTGACTGGGATCATTTTCCTTGTCGGATTTTGCACTCTTACCTAGGAATATTACAAACATAAGTTTACGGCCATGTCCCGGCAGGATTCGAACCCGCAATTATCGCAAGAGTAGGAGAACCGTCCTGTCTCATTTACCACTGGGCCACCAAGCCGGCTAATAACATTTGTTAATATAGGCTTTACCAATTTTTCTCAGCAAATGAAAAATGTTCAGAATATATGCAAGCAACTATTAAACTAAAAGTTCTGTCTTCATAACACGTTTAATAACTTAGTGTATATATAAATCAACATTAGTCACGGTACATTTACAAACACTGTTTGAATATAGGAAGCAGTAAAAATATAAGTATAAAAGAATATAGAATATAATTGTCGCTAAATAAGAGCGTATAAATGTATTTAACAGATATAAAGGTATGAATACCAATTACCTTAGTATGAATGTGCGTAAATATCAAATGATAAAGGTAGTATATCATAAATGGCCTATAGGGCGTTCAATAAAACAGTGAATGAGAGTCATCTGAATTGATGACGTCAAAATGTCGCAATGTTGCCGCATCAACTTTGAGTTTTAATTCATTTTGGCTTTGGCATACAACCAAATTCTAATTTAAAGAAAATAATGAATAAAATATCAAATATAATTTATTTTAAATTTATATTACATGCATATAACTACAACTAACAACAATAACTAGCAAAGCTACAACTTATTACAGAGTTATAATAGTTTGTAGGTTATTGTTGTATTTTATTATATGTCCACACCACCTATGAGTTAGAGTTATAGGCGCGTCTTTTATGTAATGGTATCGCCTGGAGGACCATTTAATTAACAATTGTATATCCGAGTAATGCATTTTAGGTTCATTGGAGAGCATCTTTTACGTTTAGTTGTTGTTTCCCTCGGTACAGTGTTTTCTTGTAACGTCATTTTAGTATCACTGTATTCTCCCTAATGCGCTTGCCATATCTGCAAAAGAGTTAGTATTATTTTTATCTTCACACATTTTAACAAATGTTCATTTATATTCTTAACAATTTCACATATATCTATACACATACATATATTACACTTTACAATAAGATTCCCTATACTTATCGTATATTAATTATATATTCATCTTTTGTTGTTTCCACTCTCACCACCCTGTCTTGTGTCAGCATTGAATTGTCAGCATTGAATCATAATTCCACATTCAAAAAGTTTCATTCCAGTAAATAATTAAGCTGTTAATTTCCAAACTATCCCATATTTGTTCACAATTTCTAAATCAATTCTATTTCAATGTGTCTCATCAAGTTCATCCAAGCTGAAGGAATTATTAACCATTCCTGTTTCCAGGATGAAGAATAATATAACTTCAATGAATTTTTAAATAAATATTATGACTAATAAAACCTAATCAATTTTTATTCCAATGTTCACCTTTTTCCCTCAACTTTTGTTATTTTGACATTATTTTTATTAACATCTTGCAATAAATTAACATTGGGTATATTGGTCCCATTCTGAAATATCAATGTCTTATATAAATACACAAATTGAAATTTGAATTGAAAGTTCGCTGTTTTATAACTTTTGGTTTTAATAATTAATATTTTGAAGAATTTTGGAGACGTTTTATAACCAGGCGATTTTTGCAGGCTAGTTTGATTACATGTCCGAACTTATCAGACATTATTTTGTCTCTTTTTAAATAGAATAAAATGAGAAGAAAAATATTGCCCGATTCTAAAACGAGTGTATAAAATGCGGCAGGCAATATATTAAACATTTTGATGAAGTGAGTTCACTGTTATTTTGAATAGACTACATATCTAAACACTATAAAGTAATAAAGCAGGATAATTACTAGAAACAGAAAGCATAAAAAGTATATTAAATAATTATCAAATAATTAGTCTCACCATATAAAACCAAAATAGAAACTAATTTTAAATTGAACATATTTGATTAACTAAATGTTTTTAAAAGAGTTTATTCAGACAATTTGCATTGTAAATTGTAATTAACCTTTAACTTAACTGTTCCGCGGAATTTACTCGCATAAAAAAAACAGTTTTTCGTTGTCCTTTACTATAGCATCGCCCTTATCTCCCTTTTATTTAGTTACGTATGAGAATCTTTCAGGTAAGTGTTAATTTTTCTTTTCCTCTGACAGCGGCAGTCGAAGCGTTTGGTAAATATCTCACGAATTTTACGCGGAAAATTGAATATTCTTTCTTGGCAAATATATTAAAATTTCCAGATAAAAAGAAGTGGATTCCTGATATATTTCCATATTTTTCTCTGAGGTTACGTACCATGATAAGGGAGCCCAAATTTAATCTTTATTAAATCGCGTATAAAGAAGTTCCACTAAACTTAGTTTCGTCTTGAAGATTTTCTTCTGTTTTTTTTCCGTTTTGCTACCCCTTTGTTTTTATAATGTTGCTTGCAGGTATATAATTAGATATATTCGATATCTTTATATAATAAAAGTTTTCTGATAAATGATTTTTTTTCAACTATATAAATAAATAAATATTTCTCCCGGATTACAATGCCTAACATTTAATGTAGGGACCAAGATTAATATATAGGATAGGTTCAACTCACCACTTATCCCTACTGGTGAACTAAAAAATTGACCATCAGATAAAGAAAACCCATTCTATAAACTTATTTATTACAAAAAATATTCGTACAAATGTGTGTCAATTGAAACAAATACAAAAAAAGTGTCAATCAGAATCATCTTCTGACCATTCTCCAGAAATAATAACAGTTTTTTCGAAATTTATCATCAAAGATAAACCACCTTAATAATAGAACCAACTGGCCACTATACAGAGAAGATATATACATAATCTCTTTATATTTACCATTAAAAACAGAAATAGATGATATAGAAACAGCAGT
The DNA here is from genome assembly GCF_030347505.1 of Rhynchophorus ferrugineus. NCBI lineage: Eukaryota > Metazoa > Arthropoda > Insecta > Coleoptera > Curculionidae > Rhynchophorus > Rhynchophorus ferrugineus. Next base: position 16,507,610 of record NW_027472584.1, on the reverse strand, counting down.
AATAAGCTTAAAAAACGGAAAAGACAAGTAATATCTAAAATTTAATATATTTTATATCTGAAAGAGTTGATCCAAAATGATCAAAACCAAGGGATTCAAGAATACTTGGAAAGTCTAACGCCAACTGAGGCTACAGGTTATTTTTTATGGAAAGTAACGAGAAAGCTCTAAAGGCACCAGCAGTATAACCTAGATATTAAAAAAATAACAATGGTTGAGTCACAAGTCCAGTCAGTTGAGTTCCGCAAAAAAATGTACTGGGCCCAATACTGAATCCATTATATATAGTCGATCTACCGACCACAAAATCACTAATGTGGCACATCAATCTTAGCATCTCACGAAGATCCAATAACAGCATCAAATAACCTCCAAACACACTTAAATAAAATACAACAGTGGCTAAAGACGTAGGGTATTAAAGTAAAAGAAAGAAAATCTACACATCTAACATTCACTCAACGTAAAAGAACATGGCTACCAATAAATATCAATCTTAGTGTCCCAATAAGTTCCTCAAGCCGAGAATGTTATATATGTTATCTTGATATGCATCTAAACTGATGCCTAACCTGGAAGAAGCAGATACTTGCTAAACAAAAACAACTTGTTTGAGTTAATCTATATCAAATATATTGGCTTATAGGCACAATTCAAAGTTATCATTAGATAACAAGTCCGAACAAAGTTGAATGTCATTGTCGATGCTTCGTAATATGTCTCTAGTGAATGATATGACTCTATATCCCCTAGAACCCGTAAGGAATGTAATTCAAAATGTTTTTGTTAAGCACTTAATAACACGATTAAGAAATGCTTATTGTCCACTCGGCAGATTATTAAAGGAGTAATAATTAAAAAAGTCCCTGAAGTTTTTCTGAATAAAATTAAATTAAATTTATACGCATACAGTTAATACTGATTAATAATGTGTTTTCTGATAAGTTCCTCGACTAGTTTAACTTACTAATATTAATATTAGTTTATAATCTAAATCGTCTAATGGTGATGACGAAATATCAGTTATATTTATACTTATGTCTTTTTATATATTTTAAAGTCTCCTTTTACCAACTATGGGTTTATCTGGACTGGACTTGCTATTTAACGTGGGCTCCGAACTACGGTCCTCGGCATTAAGCCCACCGACTGGCGAGTGACCATCTTAGAAAACATCCTAGAGGACATCCGGTCTTACCCAGCCTGGTTACTAGCGTGACTGGGATCATATTCCTTGTCGGATTTTACACTCTTGCCTAGGACAATCGCAAACATAAATTTACCACCATTTTTTGGATTTGAACCCGCGGCTATGGCAACAGTACGAGGACCGTCCTGTTGCCTTTACCACTGCGCCATCAAGCCGGCATATTTATGTTTTATTTATACGTTTATTGTAACTCTACTACCACTTTCATTTTAAAAATACGAAGCTGGGCCTTATAGATTATCTGTAATCTAACACAATGGGCAGTTTTATTAAGTCTAATAATTCTACATACTTTTTGATTGCTTGAAGATTGCTTCAAAAACTAGATATTTCAATTAAAATACATATTGTTTTCGAACACGTACAACAAACAATAATAAGGTAAACAATTATTTAGCCATATTAGACAAACTTGTATGTAATTCACAAAATGTGTAGGTTTTAAAATGATACTTTTTTGTTTTACTTGATAACTACTAATTTATTGCAACGACCAAACCGGAAATACTGTTGATTCAATCCATTTCTACTGTAAACCATATCCTTAAGATTTCCAATTTCTTAGAATGTCCAGTGCCATATTAATCGCAAGATGTGACATCTATCTTCTAAAGAAATATTACCGTGACCATTGTCATGTTTGGACACCTTACTAACCTACGCATATATCTTCGTCTAGCTTGCCTTTGGCAAAATTCTGAATACCACTGTTATTATCCAAATTTGCAAAGTATACCATGTATGAAATAGCTTTCCAAGTTCTGGTGACTCCAAATCCTTTGGTGGCGGTAAACTTTGATTTGCTTCTGCACAAATTCCAGTAGATTTTAGTTCACAGCAAGTTCAATCCTATTTTCGAATCAGCCAGAACTGCGATGCTTTGAATGCACAGACTAGCGACATTTTCCAGATCATAGTTGTTTGCTATATGTTTGCTAATCATGTTGTTGTTTCTATAAACTAAAAAAAAAACTCTCAAATATACCATAAAAATATTTGTAATTCTTACTGTCTACTTCTTATTATTATCTTACTTGTATTTTCTTACGTTACAGTAATAGAACAGATTATTGTAATTAAAGTATATATTTTTAATTAAAAAATTTTAATACAATTAAATTACCTTAGTGTAAAGATGATTTGTAATCATATATAATTTTAAAAATATATTAGTCAATACTAAAATATGTTATAGGTATAACATATATATAGGTAATACTATAGTAAAATATTTTTAATTTTACTATAAAAGTAGCTCTCGAATATTAATCATTTCTATGAGGAAATTTATGTCCAATATGTCCTTTTAAATTAAACAGTACAGTCTGAGTAAATGTTGGTAGCCTCAATATATATCCCCAATTTTTTGCAAAAACTTCAGGAAAAGCAATTAATTTTTCATCCATTTTATTTTATTTATTTTATATTCCAATGTGATAATAAATTATTTGGCTGGCTTTATTTTGGTCAATAATAAAATATATATTGTAATATGATGATGAATTGTAAACAAAATCCGTATATATTTTATCAATAAAAGGCAACTTTGTTTTAAAAAAATATCTGTTGAATTCCTTCTCCATCTGTTATGTTTATCATATATGTTTGCCGGTGATTACAATTTGTAATCAGACCTCAGAAAGAAACATCCGAGGAATTACATTTGATTTAATAAAAGAAGCTAAGCGACCACAGATTCACATTTTGAACTCAATGGTAAAACCTCAAGCCATCTAACTGTTTTATTTCAGAAAAATGGATAAAAAATAAATTGAAAACTTTTCGATATAATATTAAAAACATAATAAAATGTTTAGTATATATAGTGTGTGACTAAAAAATCTCAAATAGACATACCGACATTAAAATTCTATATCTTCTCGAGTTGTTTTGTAACATTGCGCTATAAATTTCTTAAGTTCTGTTTTTTTTTCTTCTCCGCATTTCTTTTCTTATCCTTCCACATAAATCCAACGAGTTTCAAGTAACGGAATGGATCCTGTCACTTACAAAACTAAAACAATGTTTATACTTTATATATTGTCGTTATAAATCAGGTGTATTTTGAAAAAAAAAAGTCTCAAAAATATTTTTATACCCGTAACATTTCTTCTTATATTAAGTAGGTTATATTTGTAGGTTATGGAGAATAATGATTTATTTTTATCATCATATACTGTAAAAATATGTTAAGTTTAACATTAGATATATAGTCTAAACATTTTATCAGCCTTTGATCTAAATAATGAAGAATTTTTTAAAGAAAAAATAATTAATTGTATTTATATCCAACATATTCTTTTTTCTAAGTTGATATAATTAATTAATATATAAGAGTCAGCTTTAACTCACAACTGATGTCTTGATTTCACTTACGGATATATCTCTTATGGAAAGCTTTAAAATTCTGTTACAGAGAGGTCAGCATCAACAACAAATTTTAAACAATACCCTGCTTATTGATGTGCTATTGGTTATGATCTCTCTTATTTTGTTTTAATTCTTTGTTATACTAATTCTTATTCTGCAAGAAACTTCTCTAATAATAAATTAACCAATAATAAAATATTTTATATATTTGAATATTCTGTAATAAATTGTTTTTAATTGTGCTATAAGGATAATCTCCAAATCATTCAACCTCAACCTCAACCTCATAATTTCTAACCGAAAATATATATCTAATATGTTATTATAAATTAAACAATATGGTATGAGTAAACCTTGTTAGCTGTCAAATATGTCACTGATTTTTTATAAAAAACTTTAGGGCTTATTTTCCAAAGAATTGTTAAATGTTAGTAGAAATAGATCGATTGGCTTAAAAATACTTTTTATTATACCGACAAAGGGAGGAGATCTTCATATAGCTCTAAAAGCATGATCTATAGTAATACTTATCAACTACTGCAATTACTGATATTACAGGAACTTGCAGAAATGATCAAGTCTAGTGGAGAAACATTATTTCATCAGCAAGATCAAAAAACATACAGCGAACATGGAAAATGCAATAATTCTGACTATATTGAAAAATGAAGATAACAAACAATCTAAAAACAATAGGCAAGATTTTCTTCTGCATTCGACTTTAAGCAAAACGACAACCGAAAGAAAATGAACATGTTCCCCTAAAAACTATGAAAACTTCTTCAGATAACTTTTATATCATCTTTTCTCTGCCTTTCAACATAGTTGCTTTTCAACAAGTAGTGCAAAAAATTATGCGAGAATTAATTAGACATTAACTACAATGCTACAAAACTTCTTGGTTAATATTTTCGCTCATGGGGTTTCAAGAATTTGTCATGTTATGGTTAGTATTGGAAACCCATATGGCTGGACAATAATTATATGGAAGAAACGAATTGACTACCCACAGTTCGCCTACTACTGTCGTCAATGTCAATAGCACTATATATAAAGCAATATATATATATATATATATATATATATATATATATATATATATATATATATATATATATATATATATATATATATATATATATATAGAATGACTATTTTTGTATCAATAACGTTTCGTAATTTTATAAAAAAATATAAAAATATACGTGCACTAAATATGGGAGATACGTGATATATTTCAAATATTAAATACTAACATCAATAAAGATTAAAGCAACAAAAATATATCAATAATATTTCTAGGGTGTTCTATAAAAAAATTATTTTTGTAAATAATTCTTCATCGTTACTACCTAAATTATTAATATAATATATAACAACTCATAACAACTTTACCTTTTCAATTTCCTAAATTAGAAGGCTGTATATAGTCAGCTTTTATATGCGGCATTTATAATACTTCAGTAAAAAGAAGAAAAACATAATTTCAATAAAAGTTTAATACTGTAAGAGTAGGCTGTGCGTAAAATTTCCATCTTTTTTATTACACCAAAAGGAATGTGTATATCATAAAATAAAATATAACAATAATGCTAAAATTGGAGTGAAGCAAAATGTTCATCTACTAATAGTGTTTTGGAGGAGTTATAGTGAGCAACGATATCATTATGTTGTTTTGAAAAATAATTAGCAATTATTTACATTACCCTTTTATGATTATTTCATTTTAGTATATTAAAGAAAATATATAGAGGTTGCATGCAGTAAAAATATATCTTTTCTCTAGTTTTGAGCATTCTTAATTAGTAATTTACTAAATAATTTACTAAGTTCTAATGATTCATTACACTAATTCAGCTGTACTATATTGAGTTCATTATGCTTTCTTGGAAAAATTGCAATAACCCAGGGATATACCACTACTGATATACTGCCCTTGGTGGTCATACATCGCGGACTGCAAACTTCTGTTTTGTTGTAAACTGTAAGTTGTAAACCAAATTTCAATAAACCAGCACTAAAACTACATTAATGCACAAGGACGAGTTTGTTTATTTCAATGAATAGTATAAAAATATATACAATTAAAGATATTAGATCGATACGTAATGATGAAAGAATTATGAATTGGATGGAATGACTTAATAAATTCTCTGTGTAGTTTAGATTAATACTGATTCTGTTATCGGGCCTAACTGATTATTGTACACACGACATATAAGAATTATATTGTTCTTGATTCCTGACTTCAATTCTTGATACCTTTTCTATCGTCTTATTTCTGATTAAATCTTTATTCATGTCCCTTGATTAATTCTGTAATCTTTTTTCTTTAGAAACCTGTTAATTCTGCTATTCTGTTAAATTATGATGGAAAATTCTTTTAATTCTGATGTTCTTCAATTCTATATTCGCTATATTCTCCTGCTGATGCATATGTTATGTTCTTAATTGTTTAGTTCTTTCTAATTATTTAGCCAATTCTATAGTCTAGCCCTGATATCTGAATTCTCATTATCGGAGATACTCGACAACGAGCTGATGAGACATCCTTTTTGTTTGACACGTGTTTTCTGTTTGCTCGATGCCTTTCTTACAAGGGCCTTGCTTCACTATATATTCCACACAATGCGATATTTTATGTTGTTTAAAATTATATAATATATAATTTCCCATGTCACAAATATTACAAAAAATAGTTAAACGGTCTAATAAATTAGACCTCTGAACTGCACAATAGAAAAAACATTGCAATTTTCGTAAACATAAAATTAAACAATTTTCTTAAATATAAATAAATTGAATTACAACTCAACACTATCCTTGGCAGGATTATTAAATTTAAGTTATTGCCATTTTAATAAAAGATGCAATAAACATAAATATACCTAAAACTTATCAGGCTTATACGTTAATTGTAAAAGATTTATAATAAATGATGTTATGGTGTAGAGTAGCTATTCTAAGTGAAGCCTGACTGACTTTCCAGTATATTCAGTATTTGGAAAGTTTTACTTTATTACCTAAATTTGAAGAGAAAGGCAGCTGAAGGTCATCGAATGCTGTGTGAAGCTTATGGCAACAATGTTGCAACGATTTCAACAGGGAAATACTGGTTACCATGTTTTAAAAGTTTTCGAAATGATGATTTTGACATCGAAGACAAAGAGCGTTCTAGACACAAAAAAAAATGAAGACTAGAATTTGAATAATTTATTCGAAGAAACCATCAATGCATCAAAAGACACAAGGTTATTCTTCAGCTTGATAAGTCTCGACTGCATGTTACACAATTGGCGAAAATGTACTTGGAAACAATAAAATGGGGCTAGCATTCATACCCGTATATTCCAGACTCTTGTACCTTGTGATTAGTATTTGTTCCGATTAATGAATCGTGACCTGTCTGAGGAGCTTTTTATTCGACCGATCGTAGATAGCCTCAAAAGATATATCATTCGTGTGAAATGAAATCCGTAAATTGCCTGAAAGATGGAAACAGTACCGGCTATCAATGGACACTATTTTGGATCAAATACAATGTACCTGTTTTTTACGAAAAGCTTCAAATTTAACAAAAAATATTTAAAGCTAATCTATAGGGCTCATATAACAATGCAAATGATTAAATTCATATGATTTTTAACATATGCGATTAAATACGTGATATATACAAAAGAAAATATACACAGAACAATAAAATAAAATTTAATATGACGTCATTGCATTATATTGTCAGTTAAAATGCCATCCAATATTCTGAAAGTTTATGCCATTCTTGTAGAAGCACATGAATTCGAAATGCATTCATGAATGAAAAGATTAAATATATTTCGAAGCAGTTCAATCTCTAACCAATTCCTCGACTTCCTCACAGGACTGCGTAAATAAATTATGAAAGTTCTTGAATCAAATAAGTTATAGTCAGAAGGAGCAATGCCTAGAGAATACAACGAATAAGATATGACACCTGAACGAGACGTTTCCAATATCCTTAAACTGACTAGCAACAAGTGGTCGAGCGTCATCGACTAAAAGTTATACTGACATGTATTTAAGCATATTTAAGCAATTCGTGCTTCTATGTTCAGTTTAATGCTGTAAATTGTTGTTTATAACGATCAGTTATAACGTTTTCAAAGTTTTAATAGCTAATAAAATAATATGCCCTTCTGATTTACCCAAACACATAACATAACTTTTACGATACGAAGGTATCGTTTCGGTATGAATGTTGACGTCAATAGGCTGAAATCTTTCTACATCATTATTAAGACTTAAGACCGGTTAAAGTTGACTCACTTTTTTTTCATAAAATGAATCTAGTTTCCTTCTGTCTGAATTACGTCCATAGTTTATGAGCATTTACTTACAGTTTAGACTTATGCTAGACCATTATATGACCTTTATTTTCTATATTAAAACGTTTATTTCTAAATATTCCGAGTCAGGAGTCATTATGCGTGCATATTTTTTTTCGCTATAACTTTTCACATGCTGCAATTACTTTCAGCGGTAGGCTTATTTTAATTAAAACGTAAAAGTAATATTAATTTAGCATAATTTTTTCTTTACATTATCTTTCTTTTCTGCTGAAATTGACCTAATTTATAGAAGACGATAATTATTCATCATTTACTTTGATGACCAAGATGTTTCTACTTTATGTAATATAAGAATTCTTAGGTATTATATATAAAATAGTGGCCAAAAGAAGTTCGAAGATAATGAAGTTTCATTGATTATCAGGCAAAAAAAGAGTTTTCTGTGGCGTATTGCGTATAACCACTTGTTCAAGTCGATCTAGCATGATTTGGCTGGCAGACGATTTCAAAATGCTGAATAAATGCGAATATGGATCGAATATTAGATCGCTGCCAAAGCAACATTGTTTTTTCGATACATCAGCAGAGAGATGGGAGAAATTTGTTGAAAATTATTGAAAATGTTTTAATTAATATAGTTGAAATACGAATTCGAAATACTGAAAAATGGAAGAAAGTTCGAAAAATTATAAGCGCGAATCCAAAAATGTCTCTAAGTGTGTCTAGATTCAGTTAATTTTGTACCTTAGTATCAAACACAGCAGGTTTCCTCAAGAAGACAGCTCAAAAACTCTACTAGTCCAATAACCTTCCATCAATTTCAAAATAAACTATTCCGAATATTAGTGTCAGATTGGAAGAATAATCTCAATCACCTAGGGTCAACATGATATTATATCGCAGACTAGTATGTAATTTTATGACGTAGATTTTAAAATAGGAAAGCAAGCGAACCGAACCTCTAGAATATGTAAATAAGAAATATGAAACATTTTCAAATAAAACCATATTTAGGGAATAATAATTAACTGTGGATATATATTTGATATTAAACCATTCATATTTCTTATACTTAAAATTTTAAATTAAATTGTTGTTGGAAATGACTTTAATATTATAAAAATAATCAGTAACAAAATACCAAATAGTTTATATTTTATGGATTCCTATCATTCCCTTCCCATTTTGGTATCCGATGTAATGAAATGTTATTTCGGTGAAAATGTGCTACCCAATAAATATCACTCGCCAGATGTGTAAAGATTTTTCCAACACATTTTGGCGAATATAGAGGGAAGGCAATAGGCCTAAAATATTAAAATATCCGAATTTGGTATACGAACGTTAGAATGAAATCAAATAGGCGGTTTAGCTTGAAAAACAATCGCCCGTATAACTTCAATTTCTATTATTTGAAAATCATTATGAAATCATAATAAATATCGATTACTGTGTGTTAATTAAGTGATATATTTATTAATATATTGTGACGTATTTGTAATACGTTTATATTTTGAAATGAAAAACACTTGGTTCGAAATGGTTTTTGTGTCCGTATCATGTTCAAAGGCTAACATAAATAGAGGTACTGGCTACTTGTGGACTAAAATATCTCCTTTGTTATTTTTGTTCTTTTCTTTTGTTTTAATATTTATCGCATTTAAGCATTTAAGCCCATTTTGGTTTAGTTCTGCGATACATTTTTCACTTTTAGCTGTTGATGAAAGCCCTCTTGCCATAACTCTAATATACATAATAGTACTACAAAATTGAAATATATAATTGCAGTAATACTAATAATAGCACAAGTACTGTTCAAATAACAGTTTTTGATCAAAATAGAGCATACTCACGTTAACAAAACCGATTTAAATGCAAAGAAACGTAAATTTATTGCCGAAGAAAAACAGTACTTTTCATGTACAGAAAATATATATACACGTTTAGCTTCTACTAGCGACGATTTAAAATGCCATCTTTATCTGTCAGACCAAAAATCCGCTTTTTATGCGTCAAGTGTCCTTTAATTTTATTTATGTCCTTATTTTCTTTTACTGATTTATAACAGTTTCACGTTGAACGTGTTTTTCTTTATTGTACGATATTGGGTTAGAGTCATGAAATAGTTAGACAGTGAAATATTACAATACATTACACAAATCAACAAAAAATTATTTTATTAGTTTTTTATTTGTAAGTTATTTTATACGAAACAGAATATTCGTTAGTTTTCTAAAAGGCACCATTAACAACGCAAATAATTTTTCCGATAAATAAAATATATAATAATGGACCGGGCATTATATGAAATATTTAAATAGTTGTTGTACTGTCCGTACACGTATAATCATAATTTTCACAAAATCGCCTAAAAATGCTTTTAAAACCAACCAACCAAAAAGGAAATTATAGTATTATATGTATATTTTACATATGTATAAATAAAAGTTGACCATAAAATAAATAAAATAACAGTAATTTACAAGTACACAATAAATTAACACTTAAATTTTATGACACAATCCAATTTCCCTTAGGAAATTCCTTAAATTATCACATGATCCTGCTGTCAGTATCTCACTCAGTGATTATCTCCTGCGCCTATGTAATAGGAAAAAGCAATCTCACAAAACATGTAAGACAGATATTGGTTTGCCACAAATTACATTGATTGTCTTGTTGAAGCTATCAGATGAGAGTGGTTACAGAGCCTATATTTTTTTGATTAAATTAAGTAGAATTATAAAATATATTTTGTTGTAAAGTTGCTTATTTTCCCATCAATAACAGAAAACATAATTTCGAGAAATGTTACTCGATATGAAGAAAGGGTTCCATACAAGATAACATATTTAACTAATTAACCGACACTTCCATTTATATTAATGTCTAAGAACGATATATATTTTCTTACTGATTCTATTAGGAGTTTGCATTTACGATTAGTAATATATATGAGCGAAAATGCAAAATATCAATGTAAGAATACTGTTAAAAAGCCAAAGTTAAATATTAGGTTCAATAGTTTTGATAATTCTCTACATGAAATAACCTATTTCCATTTAGTACTATTAAGTTATTCAGTGTATACAGATGCTAAGCATGTCGAGTTTTAGATCGTGGAATATAGACCGTTATTAAAATACCCAGAAATATAAACCCAGATATTGAATACGGGCGTGGTACCAGCAGCGCCAATTAGTACAAGATAACGAATATCTGGCATCCCCGACACGTTTACCTGGGAGATAATTTAAGGGTACTTTCATTCTTCAGTTATCCCCAGAAAACGACTGTGTATAAAATGCTAGTCCGTCCAGTCTGCCTCTACGGAGCACAGGTGTGGTATAGATATGTCTTTGAGAGACAACTTGAACTTCTCCAAGTGTTCCAATCTAAAAAAGTCCGCGCGTTACTCAATACCCCATGGTTCATCAGGAAGATCAGTACTCACCTCGAATCAGGCATCGCGTTCGGGAAGAGTTTCACGAACATGCTCAGTATAAGTTTCTCCCTAGGTGCTTTAAAATACAACAACACCTTGACAAAATCCCTACCAGTAGTAACCCAGTGTCTCTATCGTCCGCAAAACATTTCACTATCCTGAACCCGAAGCGATATCAGCAAAAGACCATTTGGTTCTAGCTGATCATCTTGTAACAAGAAAAAAATTATTTCAGTCACATTAAAATTTAAACGTTAAGAAAGGCAATATCTAATTCATAACGGACGAGTCCAGCGCTTCTTTAAATTTTTATAGAAATAATACAATTTTTTATACAATTATACATTTTTTTTAAATATAAATTCGTTAATTAATTTTATACATCTCTTAACATCAACATCCACTTATTTATTTGGTCCCAATCTCCATTCCATGAACATTTAGGAACAGCAAACGGTCAGTAGCCAGGATCTTGATTATTTGCAATTTATCCTATTTGTCAATAGTTATCATCAATTTTGTAACACAGTGTATTATTTTGAAAGTAACAAAAATTGTCACGGTAAAATCAATGAAACTTTGAAGCTAAACTATAGATTGTTATGAAATATTACACATGTCGTTTCAAAGTTATTATTACTAGGTCAATATTAATAATATATTAATAATATTAAGAAGTGGAAACTTAATCAGTGATGTGCTTTAACACACAAAATTTCTGGAAAAGCGTACTAATAGCTTGATTATTTGATATTACTAGTGGTCGAAATTCGACCACGACTTATTAAATATATCATGTTTCTCACATAACGTAATAAAGAGATTAATTTAAAAATTATAAGTTTCAATAATCAACAATGTATTGTTAAGTTTAAATTACTGCCGCACTGAACATTATAAAAAAAGAAGTATCTTAGAGAAGTATCAAAGGTAAGGTTTTTTTTTCAGAACTGTTATAAAAACTTCATCAAATCAAAAAGCATCAAATACAATTCTTTATATTTTTATGATAAATATAAATAAGAAATAACAAATTAAGTAATATAGGTTCGTATATTAAAAGAGAAACCATATTTCGCTTTAGCATGTATATTCAAACAATAATAACACACAATTTAGAAATGTATATCAAAGGAATATATTTAAAATAATTAATATATAGATATAATTGATTTTAAAATAAAATTTCAGCATGCCTTAGTATTTAATTCTATTAAAAGTTGGCCACCACACATGATAACACATAATGCCATTAGTTGGGGAAATTGCCTTAAAAAAGATATTGCAGATGGTTAGTATAGTAATAAGTGATAATCTATTATAAGACTTATGAGAAGTGGATCACCGTAAATATTATAACGACATTATTAATTTCGTTGAACTATAATATATAAATTCAACTCAATATAAACAAATATTGAAATTTGATTGAAGAGTAATCGTACGCAACCATAACTAGGTGTCTCACCATTTCGGTCCTATTTACATTATTTTTGAATTTAGGTTCCATAAACTTTCTGATCATAAAATTTTCACTATTTATAATGCGCTAACTTCATACTTTGTTTTGTTTACTAAAACTATAATATCTTCTTAACAAACCCATATTAATAAATTTAATTAATGTTAAATACACAAAACAGACCTTTACAAGAAAGGAGAACAATATTCCCTTATAACAGAAATTCCCTAAACATTCCAAAACATCGTCAGAAGACATTCATCAACAAAAATAAAAGCGACGAATATAGTTAATAGTACATTAAATTTGTAGCCAAAGGTAAACTCGAAACTTTCAAATAGATACGTGTCTTGTTTTTGAAGTATGCCCTAAACCTATCTAGAATGTAACCAGATAAGAAAAGAATTTAAACTTTCAACGTTTTCAGATGTAAAACGGCGTAACTTAGTTTACAGAGAGAGGAAGAGAAAACGAAACAACTATTCAATGCGAGAAAATGACCTTCTGATATTTAAAATTGAAAACAACAAACTATAGTATAAAATAACAAAATGAAATTAGAATTCTTGTTGTCATTTTCGAAATCAAAAATATATAATCTGTTTCTCTTTTTTTATGTTATATTAAATTTTAAAAAAACTTCGCGATCTGAACATGACATCTCTAATTAAAAATCAATTTTATGTGGAGATAACACAAAACATATCGACATTTAAAAATATTTCAACACTGCAGAACAAAAATACATTTTTTAAAAAACAAAACTAAATATTTTGTAAATTGCTTTTTCATCGTTTGGTTGATGGATAAAACTGTAAAAATAATTAATTAATTAAATTGTAAAATAAACGTTCATATACGAGGGAGATCATATACGGATACAAAAACGTTTCAGTGCTTTTAGTACACTTCACCGCACAACTACACAAAATCACATATTTTTAACAGGAGTTTTTCAAATACTTTGGACATTACTGCTAGCAGTGAATTTGGTCGATAAGTTTTTACTTCATTTAATGTTTTTCCGTATTTCACAATCATAATAACTTCACAATAATTAATTACGTTGGTGAGTTTTATAACTGCCTTTTCATGATAGTCGGGTGCTTTCCTTGGATTGATGTCAATTTTTATAACATTGGACACTTCTTTTGATATAACAAGTTTAATCCGTAAATATTCGAACTCGCTGATCTATAGATAATGTTCAAACTCAGTTTCATTTGGTGTGAAGGTATGTTCTAAATTATCGGTGCTTAAATTATAAAGCTTCAGGTTTTGTTTATTGTTGCGTACCCAATTTTCCACTAGTCACACAATTTCACAATATTCTTATTTACTCTTCTTATATAGTATGTTTCCTCGTCATCTGTTACATCTCGCAGATTATTTATGAATTCATTTTTTATTTCCAATACATCCGTTTTTCACTTTTGTGTTATATTTTTTAAACTATTTTCATTTTTAGGTATCCTACTTTATTGCCATTTTTTCGTAGTTTTCTTTTTTCACCTACAATTTGTTTAATTTCTTTGGTATAATCAATTCCTTAAAATCTATTAAATTTAATTATTCTAATTGTTTTCCTCTTAATTTTGGGGTATTATTCCAGCAGCTATCTGGATGTCCACAATAAGTTTTTATGCTTCTAAGTTTAATAGTCTTGGGTGGTTTCTTCAACTTAATGCGACTGCCGAATTCTTCTGTAAATTCTTCCGAGTATATTTGCTTAATTATTAGTGTTGGTTTCCATTTTATTTTTATTATGTTTTTACTTAGTTTGAGAATCAATGGTGAGTGATCTGAGCTTAGCTTAAAGTTTCTTCAACTTGCAAATAGTTTGAATATTTGTGCCTGGTCATAAAATCATCTAACAGGTCTGTAATTTCATTATGTGCCAATCGACAAAAATTTGACTCTCCTACTAACGTGTTCAGCAGCTGCTTATGCAATTAATTACCTTTAAATTGAACACATTAAAAATGAAAATTCTCTAAATACAGTGAATTAAATGGACAAAAGGTGCAAGCCACTCAAGATTAATAATGACTATCAGCAGGACATCAAAGAGAGTTAAGTTTAAACGAGAAAGGTGCAGTGTTGTTAGATTTTTCATATCAATGCAATAATTAAATGAATATAAAATAAAATTTGCCCACTCTATTATTATTTATTCGTTAATTTTAAAAGGTACTGCAAGAAAAAAATTACTCGGTTGCTTATTTGTCATAACATATTTATACAAATTAATTAAAACAATGAAATAATTAAATATTAATTAAATTGTTAAATCAATTAAAAGCTTTGCCTACCAACTTAATATACTCTTTATTAAGTATAGATTAATATTAGTTATAATAATTTATTTCAAAATTATATATCGAATTGTCCATATTATGACCATTTTCGCGATATAACAAGTATTGTATAAAAATTGTTTCACGTAAATAACCATATAGAAAAAGAAAAAATATAATTATTTACCAAGCCAAACCACAGATTAGGTTAGGTTGGTCATAATCCTCATTGATTTTTTGAATTTGAAATAACCACAGTAAAATTTTAGATATTGGCTGGCAGCCAATAGAAAACCTCCTATAAAACCTGCATATTTTCCTTCGACTGTTCGACGTTTTTACTATTGGTGCAATGAAAGAGTAAAATATAACGAGAGTTCTTTAATCTTTCCCTTTCTGTCCATTTGCCGGAATAGAATTTTGATATGTCCTTTGCATAATAATATAGTAAATTTTGGTTTAGTATAGTTTGCTTTTACTAAATTTTAGTTTAGTCAAAATTCGAACAAACTAATTAGAATATAAACCAAGTTAAATAAATACGGTTACAAAAATATATTAATTAATTTGTGATTCCTTAAAAATGTTATAAATTAATTTACTCAGCCAACATATTATATATTTACTATATGTAACAAACAAAGAAAAGCAAAAGTACTAGTCACTTAATTTTTAATGAAACTATGAAAATATGTACTTGAATTATTATAATGATATTTAATGGCGAAATAATTATATACATTTGGTCTGATGTCTACATCTAGAGAACAGAACAAAACAGTCTAGGAATCAAATCATGTATATACATATATATAAATAGAAATTAGTTTGTTTGTAGAGCTCTAAGAATGGACTTAAAAATTTGATGCGTTTTAGTATTTCGTCTTCCATAAATAATTATAAATAATATAACTAAATGATTGAACTCAAGTTAATTTGATAATATTAAATGGTACTCATTGCGTATGGTATTCACATTTCCTTAAGATGGAAGTAAAATACATTATAGTGCGGTTTTAAAAGGGATTAATAGGTTTTTATACATTGTCTCACTATTTACGTGATTACAACTTTACCAGCTTCATCCTAAATGAAAATAAGAAACTAAGACCCGTGTAAACCCAGTTCTTCAGCTCCGAAGTATTAAATAGATAAAATGTAATAGTAAAACTGTTAAAATCATCATTATAATTCCAATGATATAATTCAAATAGTAAACTCTAAACTACGTTGACTAAAATTCGCTACAAAGTGTTTTTTATTTGACATGTTAAAATATAACACGTATGTGACAAGAGGTGATTGCATCTATTTGAATTAGTCATGTCTATTGATGAAAATTCGAAGTAAACAACCTAACTTAACTGTTAAATTTCATGGTTTTGATAATTCTCTACATAAAATTAGAGTTATGCAAAATTGGGGCTGAAATAAGTAAATCTGAAATCGAGATAAATTATCTGCTTGGTTGTCACATGGTTTCAAAATGCTGAAGAAGATCGAGAATGGATATGAATGGATAATGAGGAATGGATTGGATCCCTTCGACAACAACATCTTTATTACAACACGGTGTCTCCATGTTAACAGCAAAATATATTAATAAAAAAATTAAAGAAAATAACGAAAAAAATATTGTGTAATATAAGGTGGGGCAAAAGTCCTACCATTAACACAATTTCCGCTGAGTGCCAATAATTGAATGATCATTTTCAATAAATATTGTCAGTGTTTCTACTCCTTCTTGTGGCATATATTTATCCATAATAAAATTTGGATGTCTCAACACAATGGTTAAAGAGAAACTGAGCTAAACGTCACCTAACTAAGATGGCGCCCAATCAAGATGGTAGCGGGACTTTTGCCCCACCCTATATATACCGTAACAACTTATCACTGTATCACTTTACAGATAGTACATAAATAAAATTAAATAAACAAATAAAAAAGAAAATGTAGATATATAATAAATAGTAGTTCTTACATTATTTTTAAATATTTTAAAGGCTCCTTTTTACCAATGAGGGTTTATCTGGACTGGGCCTACTGTTTAACGTAGGCTCCGAAACACGGTCCTCGGCACTAAGACTACCGATTGGCCAGAGACCAACTTAGAGACCCTCTCAGAAGATATCCGGTCTTACCCAGCCTGGTTACTGGCGTGACTGGGATGGTTATTCCTTGTCTTGATTTTGCAGTGTTGCCTATAACGGCATTTACAATTACAATAATAAACAAGCAGTACATCCATGCCCCAGCAGGATTCGAACCCGTGACTATCGCAACAGTAGGAGGACCGTCCTGTCGCCTTGAACATTGCGCCAACGAAGCAGGCTTATATATAATACTTATTTTGGTTTTTGCAAAATTAAATTTTTTACTAATTACTAATTGAATAATCTCACTAATTTTATTGAGCAGAATTTTGTAATAAACGATATGTAAGGAAGTGTGAAGGAAATTAAAAAAAAACTCAAATTGACAATAAGACCTCATTTATGATCATTTATACAGATAGTAGACGCAGTCTTATATTGACGTTTTCCAACCATTCAAGAATCACTAATTTTTTATATTATATGTTCACGTTCATTACCTTCGTCACCATGGCGTAGCTCTGAATCGACTGAGAATTTTTTACTGTTGAGTTTTATCACCTTGCCCTTACCTCAGTCTACCACATAGTCGGAAATTGTCCACAACTCACCCAGCTTAGGCCTATGTATGGGCTACACAGATTTAGGAATTTCTTAACAGGAGAAAATACAGACACTCCTAGAATTTCTACGACAAATCGATTGTCTTGATAGAGTCTACCTTTTGCTGAGACAAGTGTCGCTGACCAAATCATCATTACCACGTCGTTGTGGGTGCTAGTGTGTGCGTTCTGGATTGACTCTCTATTTTGTCATGGTTGTATTTGTTGACTTGAATTTGTGGTTATTTTATTTATTATTTTATATATACACTTTATATATGTTATATTTCCTGTTTCTATTATTACTATTTTTACATATACAAGCATGTACTTGTATCATGATTTAAATCAAAATCAAGTGAATTAACATTTTTGTAAATAATATATCCAAAAAAGCACTAACAATATTTTAAAATATACATATTTATTAACAAATATTGATATTTGGTACCTGTAACAGATAATCCAATTGTCTACATTATTTATTATTTATATTAATCTTTCCTCAATTTTCAATAATTCATACCCCACAATACACCAAATATGTGTTATGATTATGTCTTATCTAACTACTTTTATTATCTTTTTATTAATCAACAGAGATATGTATTGATAATACAACAAATATAAATAACGCAAAAGTAACATATATTATATTTAAGAGATATTTTTTACTTTTATTTTTGTATGTAACTTATTATTTATAAAAACTTTTTATAAATTAATAATACAGGTTTGAGAGTCGCACAGCATTAAATTGAGTCAGAATTGTATGATGTTTTTATATATCAGAACGAAGGATGTCTTGAATTGTTCTGGTATCGTTTAGTATATACGCCAGATGTCGGCAAAATCTTAAGGAAACAACAAAACTAATTAAATGCTATATTGCCTGGCTTGTGCCCATTTAGGCGGGGATAAATGTGTAGGTATACGAAAATATGAACTCATATTTTATTTCATCAAGAGTCATGTTTCAAGAACGATTTTCTGTTGCAATATTTCCTAATACATTTGACACAATAAATACTTTATTTCTAATTTCCTGCGGCTGATTTTAAAACTAGTTAATATTTCAACTCGTCGACATATATTGAGGTTTTAATATTTTAATATTATTAAATGAAGGAAATTTAATTTTCACAATATATTATTTTAGAAGCAAAATTATAATATCATTATAAAAACAGTCTCATTTCTCAGCTAAAGATTTTTTTCTTTTGAAGATTATGTAATACTCATTGCTTACACAGCTAAAAACCCACTAAATCACTAAATTCAATAAATCATAAAATTTATTAGGAATTAATTCAGTCTACAGCTTATTCACCAGATTTAACTCCTTATGACATATATTCGCATATCTAACATTTGTTTCATGGACTGAAGAAATATGTTGTGTAGACCATCCAAAAAACCTTCAATTATGTGTTCCATGAATCCAATTTGAAGTTTGTTAAAATAAGTGGACCGAAATTAAAGGGATTACTGAAGAAAATACTTATTGAACTTTCTAGTATTAAATACATTACATTACTAGCAATTTTCTTGTTAAAAATATATAAAGTATAATAAGTTAAAAATATATTAATTATACGCAATGTTTGTTAGTTTAACATAATAGAATATTTTTAATATGACCAAAATAATTATAAAGCGGATAAAAAATATGCAACACTTTTGTGATTTTTCCTTAATTTCGTATGTAAATTATACTTTCTATATTTGCATATTCAAATATGTATAAGAGAAATACCTGACTCATATAACTCTTTTATTTTGTCATGAGTTATATCATTACACTTTTTTTCCTAAAATTATTTATATTGTAAATATTCATTAAAATAACTCCGAAATTAAATAACATGAAAATACCATTAAGTGAATAAATTTTATTATTGATTCAGTATATAAAAAAATTGTTTTTTTTTTGTATGAACTCTTTTTTATATTCTTTTATGTTGTTAGCTCATAAATAATTATTTTCGGATAATCATCGATCAAATCCTTCCAAACTAGGAAAGTGACTGGGGAAAGCTTTTCTTTGCGGTCTTATAATAGATGGTGTACCCTATACCTGCAAATATATTCATGGATTCGTACTAGTCAATCTCGGTGGGGGATTATTATGCCTTGTCGCTTCTGAACATTTGATATTGCGAAGAAATTGTAGAGAAGTACATGACACTTCATTATAACAGCAAAGCTGATTTGTATATAGACTTATGCCGAATTTCGTTTATATAAATGGTACAAGTACAAAATAGAATTAACTAATTTTAATATGCACAACTAGAAAAATTGAAATATGTGTCAGCAAATTAAGTACTGTGAAAGACAGAATTAAAAAATTGTAGAGATAAGTCATGTTAGTAGATTATTAATAAAAAATATATATTTTTTATATATATTTTAAAGTCTCCTTTTACCAACTATGGGTTTATCTGGAGTGGGCCTAAAGTTTAACGTGGGCTCCCAACCACGGTCGTCAGCATTAAGGCTACTGACTGGCGAGTGACCAACTTTAGAAATCATCCCAGAAGACATCCGGTTTTACCCAGCCTGGTTAATGGCATGACTGGGATCATTTTCCTTGTCGGATTTTACACTCTTGCCTAGAACATTCACAAATTTTAAACAATCACAAACATAAATTTACGATCATGCCCCAGCAGGATTCGAACCCGCGGCTATCGAAACAGTAGGAGGACCATCCCATCGCCTTTACCACTGCGCCACCAAGCCAGCATAAAAAATCTATTTGATGAAGCCATACAGTGTATTTGGAAGGAAACAGTTCATAAAACAGTTTAAATGAAAAAGTAGCACTATTAGTTTATTTAGTTAAAAGTCATTACACTTTGAAAATGGAGAGTAGAGAAGTGTGGTGTGGAAGAACAGTAGAAGATTTCTGGTAGGAAGTATTCTATTCGAATCAACGTACGGTTCTTTTCACCTATTTCTGCACTAACACTAACTTACCTTTAATTCAATTCATTTCAATTTAAAGTCAATAATGTAAATATACGAAAGTAATAAGTGAAGTTATAATCTAATTGAGTATGGCACAATTAATGGGCCTATTCAAGTCATCGTCAATTGAATGCCCTGTCTCCTGGTACCGTTTTATTACTCTAGAGATGATCGATCATTATATCTAGAACTAGCTTTCAAAATAATCTATAATGAGAGGCGATAGATATAATTGAATGAATACAAAATATATAAGTTTGTGAACAACATCTCTTTAACTAAAGTAACAACGTTAACAACATTTTAGCAGTATATTAAAACATACATTAACCACCACTAAAACTGTTGGCAGTTTGTCTAAAATTATTTACAGAGAAATAAATAATGATTATATAAATTATGATTATACTTATAAGGTAAACTTCTAATGTAATTTACGAAAACAAAAGAGTCAACCTAGAAAAAGGTCATCAATCGTCAGAATTAGCTTTCAAAATATTCAATTATGAAAGACGATAAATATAATTGAATGAATACAACATATATAAGTTTGTGAACAACATATATTGATGATACATCATATATCATAATTTTATTACATCATCAGTTTAAAGAACCTCCTCTTTACAATGGAGGTCTTCGCTTGTCTCTATACTATGGCGCAAGTGCTTTATTCAGAAATAGTCATTATATCAATGTTCAACTAATATATGAAATATTTTTGAGAAATAAGTATACCTTGCCTAGTAATTTATGAACTGATGCAGAGTAATATTAAAATACAATTTTCATTATTATTATTTATATGATATTATTCCTTTATTATTATCAAACTACCATATGATTAGACAAAAACAAAACAAAACTTACAAACTTACAAACAAAAACAAAAACTTACGAAAACAGAAGAGTTAATCTGGAAAAAGATTATAAATCCCCAGCGCTATTAAAATAATCAATAATGTGAGCCAATAAATGTAGTTGAATACTGACTTAATGAAGACGGTAATTACAGGTTCATTAATAAAAAATGTATATGTTAACTTTTTATATTACATAGTTTTAATACATCATCAATTTGAAAAATCTTTAGATCGTAATGGATGTATTGGTTAGTCTTTATAAATATATGACAAATTAACAGGTCATTTGAAAAGTCCCCGTCCTACCATAGTAAAACACATTTTTTGGCAAAATTAGCTTTTTTTGTTCAACATAATTCCCTTCTAGGGTGATACACTGATTATAGCGACCCTCCAACTTTTTGATACCACTTATGTAGTACGATTTGTCCTTTGCTTCAAAATAGGTCTCAGATTCGGCGATAACCTCTTCGACTTCTTCCCAGCGAGAATTCTTTTGAGATCTGAGAACAGGAAATAGTCGCTGGTGGCCAGATCTGGAAAATACGGTGGATGCGGAAGCACTTTGAAGCCCAATTCATGGATTTTTGCTATCATTTTCACTGACTTGTGACACGGTGCATTGTCTTGGCGAAGCAGCACTGTCTTTTTGTCCAAATGCGCCCGTTTTTCGGCGATTTCGTCCTTCAAACAGTTTAATAACGCTATGTAATAGTTTCTGTTGATGGTCCATGCGCATCCCAAAATACAGACGCCATAACTTTGCGTTTTCCCACGCTTTGGAGCGGCTTCATCGTGTGCCGATGACTGTCGATTGCACTTCGGAGTGAACTGATGGAGCCATGTTTCTTCCGTTGTCACATATCGACGTAAAAACTCGAGTTTATTACGCTTGATCATCTTCAAACACTGCTCAGAATCATCAACTCGTCGTTGTTTTTGGTCAAAAGTGAGCTAGCGCGGCACCCACTTTTCATAGAGCTTTCTCATACCCAAATATTCGTGAACGATATGATGAATATCTTCAGTTGATATCTTTATATATATATATATATATATATATATATATATATATATATATAAATATAAAGATATATAATAATTTTATCAAATTAATATAATTTTATATTATGTTACCTTTAAATGTGGTTTTGTTAGTTTTGCTTTTTTCATTTTGAGGACTATAGTCATATTAGCATTATGTTAATATTAACATGATCAGTGATAGTTCGTTTCGTAACATTTCGCTGAACTTAAATTAATCTATTTAGATCCTTGTGGAATTCAAATATCGGGTTTCTTAACAGGTTCAAGATATTTTAAGCGATTTTCGGCTGTTACCCGAGACACATTAAACCTATTTGAGATCTCTAGAACATTTATATGACAATTTTCTTGAATTACGCCTTTGATTGGGTTATCATTAATTTAACCACCGTTAGGTGAAAGATTCTTGAAACTAGGAATTTCAGAATTTAGGGAACAAACTATTTAAAACTTATATAGGACTAGGATAATATATAAGTTCAGTCATTTGATAAAAAACCCATTTTGTGCTTTGAAATGCATTAAAAACAACCTCCCAAAATTTTCTTAATTATAGATTCCAGCATTCCGTGTAGGTTGTATATTGCACCAACTTGTACTTATTCGAGATTGTTGAAATGTTTATTCTTCCGCGAACCATATTTTTTCTCACAAATGTTTACATCTAGTTATTCCAAAGATTACAGCATTAATCCATTTATTGTTTATCGTTGATAAAATACAAATTGCATCCTAACAAACCGATTCCTTGTATCATTTTTAAATACTAACAAAGTCCGTTTAGTCTTTTAAAGGTCCGATTCGTATCTATTTCTTTAAGCTTCATTTTATAGCAAATGTTGCACCACGACCCTTTCATTTTATTGAATTTGTGATAATTAATCAGAATATAAAATATAAAATGTTCTGACCAACTTATCAGTTACTGCACAATTTTTTGTGAAATAAATATTGAATAATTAATTCATTTAAAATACACCAACACAACATTTGGTTAATGTTAGGTATTTAAATTAATGATCAACACTAACTAATTATAAACCTATAGCTACATGATTTAAAATATATTTTAAAGCACTCCTATTAAATCAATATCTATAATACTCAAAAAGTCTATAACTATGCCAATTATTAACATTTAATATAATAACTTGAAAATGTGATTCAATACTGTTTTAATTTTATTTATAATTAGTGCAGAAGATTTGCCCGCTTCTAAAGAAGCTTTCTGAATTCTTTGGAAATAATTACTCTCTGACTAGTATTTACTTAATGTTTTTTGTCTTTGTGCTTCGCACTCTCTTATTATTTTCCCCATGTTTTTAATTTCATTTAATTTCCCACTTTTTCTTCATCTTTGAATCCTTTCTTTATCATATTTCGTTGTTTATCTTCTCTAACCATTTGCTCGGTTTTCCTCTGTTTCTCTGTAATTTTTCTATTTTCTACCCCTCTTCATTAATGATTGATTTCTAATTGAAATATATTGCTCTATTTCCTTGCCTTGCTTCTATTTTAAATGCTCTTAGAAATTTTCTTTTTTGTTAATTACATTTTTATTATTATTATTATTTTTCTTCTTATTATCATTATTATTTATATATTATTATAGTTATAATTATTTAGTTTTTTTTTCAACTAGGCCCTATCTGGACTGGACCTACTACTTGACTTGTGATGCTAATCACGGTCCTCAGCATTAAGCATATCAAATGACCGAGTTACAAGCGTAACTGGGATAATATTCCTTTCCAGAAGTTGTACTTCTACTTTAAGGATAATTATAAACAATCATTTAATAATTATAAGAAATCACAATAATAAATTTACAGCCATACTTCAGCAGGATACGAACGAGTAATTATTGCAACAGTAACGTTCAACATGGTGCAAAACAAGACGGCTTAGAAATTCCTAAATTCTTATTAGAATTTGCAGTATAATGGCCGCGCGCATGCCTCATAAGAGTCTAGTTCTGGAGAATCCTCGCATGCCCACAAGAATTTGAATTTGCAACGTTGTCAGTTGATAAAAGTATACGTATATTTGAAGATTGTAATATAAATAGATTTAGTTATATTGTATTCACAAGTTAACCTAATATTTCTGTTGAGACCGACGTTAGAATGTTTTGGTACATTTTTCGAAGAAATATAATATGAAGAATATTTTATAAACATCGTCCATTTTAAAATAATTTGAATATGAGAGAGTATGCAATTATTTGTCAATATATAAACACTCAATAACAAACCAAAGTTATTATACTTGTAAATTATTCTTATACTTAAGGACTATTGTACAAGGACTATAAAAACGCAAGTATCCATTGATCCTTAAAATTACTCAATAACATATCTTACTTGTCACTAAAAAATACCATAGAATGCAAAAACAGTATAGAAACCTTTCCCTCAATTCATTCAATAAAAGCAAGGAATGCAATTCAAGTCGATATCCATTATGCCCGTGTGTAGAATATAAACGTATACATTCATGGCTATATTTTTTAAATATTTCATATTGTATTTGGCTGTAATCATATTTTTATCTGATTTTAATAACTCGCACCTCTCAACCTTTGATACACTCTTATAAATTCCTGATCGATTACGCTCAAAAATCTTCAAAAACGAACCAAGCTTCTTATTTCTTGTTCAATTTAAATGATATGGATTGACTATATCATCGAGCTGTGATATTGATAACATGTACTCACATAAAGGACATTAAGGCATAATTACCTATAATTTTACTTTCACAGGGTTAAATATTCCTAAAATAAAACGAATTTCGTTCAATTCAAATAAAAATTAATTGGATACCTCATATGTATTATAATAGCTTTTTTGGCAATATTCACAAATCGATGATTTATCATTTACTGCCTACCATTTATAGTACAAACATGAACAGCACAAGAGCAAATAAACTATAAACAACGTAATTCTTTACATTACAAAATAAAGCTTCTATCAGTACCAAGGTCAAATCAAAAACGTCTATTGTAGTTAGTTAGATTCTACCTCTCGATTGCTTGAACGGCAATGTCGCAAAATCAGGCAGAAACTACCGAAGTTTACCGAATACCGGTTAAGATTCTCCAGAAATAGCTACTACTTGACTTTAGTCAGATAGGACTGATTATTTTATTCACAACATACTTAACTTCACCACCACATTTTTTCTTTCTAGACCCAGACTTATTAACAATATTATTACTGTATTATTTTAATTAATTAAATATATAAGTCATATAGACGTCAGTTGTCAGGGAGCAGCATTAGTTGAATCTAATCACGATATGTAACAGGACATCCTTTTATACCCGTATATAAATAATATTTGAAATAATATTTATTTTTATGATTTCTGTGGCTTTCAAAAGGTAACAGTTATTTAACATAATCACCAAATTTAACAGGCAATCCTCGTATATATGATTGATATTTGATGTTGAATCATGAAACAACACGTTCATATATCGTGGATAATGCACTTTCTGCACGAAATATTTCAAATTACACGATGTTTCTCTGTTTTATAGTTGTAAAGGTGCACCTGACTGTCTAAATAAAACGTGTAAATTTGCTAGTGTTCTATTTTTATATGCAAAACTACTCTACACAGTATCCGAAAGTTCACAAAATAGTTTTTCAGAAAGGCTTTTCCCATTTGCATAGCATTCGTTTTAGTTTCCTTTTTTCAATCTATTTACCACAATTTAGTTGCAAAACAGTTAAGCTTTTTACATACCTTCCCAAAGTAATTTTCATATTAACTTTATTTTAAACCAAAACGTTTTAAATAGTTTCTGTTTATACTAATTTAGCGTTTAATTTTTTGACATAAATATGAGATATAGTATTATGAGGAATTGAACTCGATAATTTTGCACCAAAAGACGTTATGGTGTGTTTGTGAATGTTTCAGTCAGTATTCATCTAGTGTTCAAGCATTGCTGACTGTATCAAAGAAGTTTCCTTTGAAATCTCAAGTTAAATCACAGTTTATGTATAATACTTGTTACGTTATTGACTAATAGTCAATATGCCCCATTTCATTGACACATTTAGAGACATCTCTTTAAAATATTCTTAATTCCATGATAAAAGAAAGTTAGTGTTACTGCAACTATAAGCTGCCCAGGCAGGACCATGACCTTGTACATTACTTTATATATCAAGCGACTGCTAAGGCCCTGGTTGTTCAGAAAACAAGACGGTTTATCTATTAGACTAGATGAAGAGTTAGACGTCTAGACAGAGGAGTTTCGTATAAATAAAAACACAAAAGTCTAGTTTCGCATGCGCACAAGAATTTGAGTTTGCAACGTTGCCGGTTGTTCAAATTTATACGTATATTTGAAGAATATCATATAAATAGAATAAATCATCATGAATTCACAAGTTAACCTAGTATTTCTGCTGAAAGCCAAGTTAACATGTTTTCATATATTTTCGTCCCCTATAATATAAAAAATGTAATATGAAGATCCTTTCATAAACATCATTTTAAAATAATTTTGAAAAAGAAAATGAGAAAATAAAACAGCATGTAATTATTTAACAATACGTAAGCACTACAATAACAAACCAAAGTTATAGTTCTTGCAAATTATCTGTATACTTGAAGAGTATAATATGTAATTTGGAATTCACAAATTAACTTAAAATCTCACTTGAAATTTAAGTTTAAATTTAACTAAGTCTACTGTCTATTATTTTAAGCTTATATATTAGTTACTTAACTTTTTATAAACATATTCTATTTTAAAGCGAAATAGCTTGTGTGTAGAATATACACATATAAATTTATGGCTATATTTTTTTAACAATTCATATAGTCCATCATTTAATATGATTATTACCCATGTTTTAACACTAGTAGCGTCACTTTCATATTTTGTACCTGTGGAATTCAATTGATTATATATATATATATATATATATATATATATATATATATATATATATATATATATATCGCAAGTTAAAATACGTCGATTATTTTGCCAGTTTGGTAGATAATTTATAGTCAAATAAACACAGATATATACTGAAGAAAAACAAATCACCTTTTGTTTGACATATAACCGTTTAACACGCAACACGAGGGTCATAAAATATATTTCTTTTCTTTTGCCCGGCCTGACCGATCGAAGAAAACTGAAAATATCATCAATATTTACTTATTTTCCATGATTTATATTGAAGAGGTTTATTGTTTATCACAAGATTATTATTAAATATACATCGTAATTGGTTTATAAGAAATACAGGATAAATATTAAGATAGAAATATTTTCATGTCATGGCTTTGAAATAATTGTACGCTGGGTTTCAACACCGAAGGACAGACAAGTCCTTGTAAGTCCATGATTGAACCTCCAGGGTATACCATAGGTGGTTTAGAGAATAGTTCAATGTAAAAACAATAAAACACATCTCTAACCTACAAACTATTATGATTGTATAATTAGCTGTAGTTGAAGTCCTTTGATAATATATGCATTAGAAGTATAAAAACATTGTTATAAATCAAAAATGCGACAACATTGCAACGTTTTGACGTCATAAATTGAGATAACGTGAGTTTACTACTACTTTAGATATACATATATCCACGTTATGCTCATTGGGAGTCGGTCACCTCACAGAAAGTTGATGCGATTACAATAAGTGTATTCGTATAATTATTAATAAAATAAATCGAAATAATTGGATATTCGTTAACAATTGCATAAAATTTTATGGGGTGTTATTAATACTCATTTCATTATATGACGTTATTAATTGTTCGCTTAATAATTGTTTACCATTTAGTTATCAAGCTTTTGAATTTTAGTATATTTAAAAACAATGAATATCCAAACAATTTAATCTCTAAGGAACGAAACGTTGTTTCTCGTTACCTCCAGCAGAAGCGCTAATAGGTTTTTGTTTATTATAAAATGAATTTAATGAATAAAAGCGTGCTCCCTTACTAAACGAAATAGAAATTTTAATTCAACTTTTTAATTGCATATATTTATTTTGGTTATAGTATAGTTCTTATTAGTAAAACTTTCACTACAATAATAATATGTATCTCTTACGGGGGTACATTATATGTTGTTATGTCATTTTGCTGAAATAAAACCACATTTTATCTTAGCTTCAAAAACGTTATCATCAAGTTGGCTACTGACAAAGAACCCTCTAGCTAGCAGAAATAATTTGATGGATCGACTTATGCATGAAGTGTGAAAGCGAACAATATGATCTTGGGAAATAGTAATCGATTGCAATTAACGTCCTTTAGTGGAGAGCTGAAAGAAGAAAATTAGATATTAGCTAGGTAACCCAATTTGTTGAAAAATACGTGAACAAATATAGGGTGTTTAGCCATTCAATTCGCCGACATATTAATGTTTCATCTTTCATATGTATTTGGGATTTTCTCAGGCATCAACGTTGATTATTCCTGTTTTCTTAAAAATATATATATATATATATATATATATATATATATATATATATATATATTATTTATGTACTCTCTACTCATACATTCTAACAATAGAAACATGCTTACACAGCCTATTATATTACCTATTATATTGTATACTATGGCAAATTATACGATCATATCGATTATTACCATCTTGAGGCTTTACTTAAAATCTGCCTGAATTCTGAATTAATCCATATTACCTACATTTAGTCCTTTCAGCTCTCTTATAAGCTCGTAATCACATTGTCTTGGTAATTGTTAGCAATTCATCCAAAGAATCCAATAGCTTTTCAGTTGTTACTCGTTAGTTAATTTGTACTCAATAGATTATGATTCAATAGCCACGCTAATTCGTTAATTCCTTAAGCCATTCCTTAATTACAGACTTTGTCAGCCACCTATTGGAATCTTTTGTATTTCTAGCATGAAGAACAATATCTATATATAGGCAGTGAATTTTTAAAGAAATATTATGATTTACAAGACGTACTCAAATGTTATTCTATCTGTTACATTTTTCCATCAACTTGTGATGTTTTACACTGTTTTTATTAGTATCTTCCCAAGCTTGTTTTATTTTGAAATATCTATGTCTGTACAAAAATTGAAATAACAAGTCTCCCTTAATATTAATATATGCTTTTAAAAATTATATTCTTTTAAAAGCAATGCCTGTAAGTTGTATGTAACTTCTTCGTGGGTTATTTTTATGCTATTTATGCTTTATTCTAATTTAAAATGCTTTATTTGCTAATAGTGTTTGAAATGATTACTTATATCCCTCAAAGAGCTATATATCTCTAAGTTTTCTGTGGAAATTTTCCACGTTAATATTTATCTCTGAAACAAAATACACACACACACAATTTTTTTTACTAATCAGAACGTCAACAATCTGCCCGTGGGCAATAAATATTATTATATGATTTCGGTTATATAATAAAACTATCCTGACATGTAGTAGATCACTTCAGTAAATGATCTACTACAACTTATAATCTAAATCTTATTCTAGAACTATTCTAACTTATTTTAAAGTCTATCCTAACTTATTCTAAAAACTATTCTAGCTTATTCTAGAGATTATTAAATATCACTCTATATGTCTATTAATCAGTTCGTATGGTAGTTTGTAACATATGCTGACGATACAGCGGTTTTATCATCACACGAGGATCCAATATAATCCACACGAAACCTCCAACTTCATCTTAACAAAGTCAAATTGTGGTTGAAAAGTGGCGTATCAAAGCAAATGAGTCAAAATCTACCCATATGACATTCACCCTTTGTGGAAGAACATGTCCTTCAATAAAATTGATCAATCATGAACTACCGCAAGCAGAAAACGTTAAGTATTTGGGAATGCATTTCGATCGACGAAAAGGCAAGTATCTTGGGCTTAAAATAAACCAAATATATTGGATGATAGGGCGTAAATCTAAATTATCATTAGATAATAAGGCTTTGCTGTATAAGTCAATACTTAAACCTATTTGGACCTTTGGTATTAAAGCAAATCTAACATAGATATCCTCCAGAGGTTCCAGAATAAACTCTTGCAAGTCATCATGGATGGCCCATATTACGTGTCCAATAAACTGAGTCAACGTGATATCCCCATAGAACCCATAACGAGTTTGATTCGAAGTGTTAGTGTGAAGTACTCTGAAAGACTAGAATCCCAAAGCACTCGACAAACAGTTAAATCTGCGCGATGATTGTGAAGTGCGTAGACTCAAACGCAAACTGCCATACACACATAATTAAAAGAGATTTTTTATATTCATAATTTAATAAACAAAGTGTTTAATTGGATGCAAATGTTCCTGAAAAAAGGGCCCGTTCTTCCGTTATAGAAATCAAATCTTTCTAGAATTTTTATGAAATTACTTCTGTCATTCCAAAGTCTTTGTATAATACTTATATGGCAATGAATACTAAGTCATATACTACATTATATTGCTACATTTAAAGATTGTAATGATAACAATATAATATGATATTTTATGCACAAGCGAATTAAAAGAATATGGAAAAAGTTTTGTCGAAAAATGAAAACCCAAATAAATTTATGCACCTTCGAAAACATATTAGTTATATACCAAATACTAGCGACCCGCCCCGGCTTCGCACGGGTGCAATGCTGATACTAAATTAAATACACTACAGAAAAAATATGAACGTTGTATATAAAAACATAGCGGCCCGCTCCGACTTTGCACGGGCATAAAATATATATGCCTATGTCACTCAATGAAAACATGATTAAAATCGATCCAGTATTTTTGGTTCATTCATTACTGCCCTTGGCCTGCACGCATTAAATTTGGAGTAAAACAATTCCTCTTCCCCTATACTTACTATGAAGATTTCCTGCTATCTTTGGAATATCTAAATTCATACAATTTTTATTACATTACACATTTTTAAACGCAAATTTTAAATTTGTAATATCTCCGAAAATATTTGTTTAATTTACATGCTGTAAGGAACCATATTGATCTATATTAATTGCACAATGTATTTAAGGTACTTAATTCGATAAGGATTAATGCCGTATTGCTTAAAATAGCTTCGTAAATAAGCCATTTTCTCACGTAAAAAGTAAACAATAAAAATGGTTAATGTGGGTTATCCCTAAAAGACAAACATATACCATCGGGGACTTTTTTGTAGACCTTTTTATGGTGTACGATACTGTAGTACATTAATTTGATCTAACTCGTAGGGTTAGGCAGCGTTTTTGCTAATTGCTAAATAAGCCTAAAAAAATAGGTTAATTTACGACATCACGTTAGAAACCTCTAAAATTAGCAATGTTGCCTTAGTATATTATGCATGTATTATACATATAAACCTTCCTCTTGGATCACTCTATCTATTGAAAAAAACCGCATCAAAATCCGTTGCGTAGTTTTAAAGGTTTAAGCGCACATAGGGATATAGGGACAGAAAACTGACTTTGTTTTATACTATGTAGTGATAATGATATGATCAGATACCCTAAGAGACTTTCAATAGACAAATTTGAAACGAATACTACAAATATTTCAATATTCTAAGATAAAATTACAAATTTTAAATTAATGTTAAAGGCATTTAGATCAAACAAATACTTGAAATGTGGGAGGAAAACATCTAAATCTAAATTAAGCGGAAAGATGGAAAGTTGCGATAAGCAATTTACACCTGGATAATTCCAGTTATACGATACCGAATATATCGGTATGGTGGACGGGTCTCAAAGTGAATTAAAGGAACTAAACCACAAAACAAGAAAACTATTGAAAACCCACTAAACAATAGTGGGTTGCTATATTCCCGAGAAATAACTTTGGCCGTTCGTATGAAGTACATAAAAGTGATGATAAAATGCAAACACTATAAGTTAGCGATTTTAAAATGTTAGTAATGTAAATTAGTAATAATTTCAAATTAATAACGGATACTTAATATAAAAAATACCCGAAGTTATCAAAACTACAAACTTTATCCTCGTATATGGGAAATAATTTAAAATTTAAGAAAAATATTTATAAATCAATGTAATTGAAAATATATAAAGCCACAACTGAAAATTACGGAAGTAAACCTGTAAAACTATTTGTTATGCTATGTGCATCGATATTATACTATTACATGTATTATGATCAACGATATTTACAATTAACTGGCAATTAAATTCTATAGTCTTGACATTTTTCTACATAAAATAATAGTTTTCTGCTTAGTATTATTGAGTTAGTTTTTCTATACTGACGCTAATCCTTATCTAATCGATATTCATTACTTTTGTTGTTCTGCCAGAGCCCATCCAGAAGTTAGAAACCTATGGTGATGCCGTTGCATCATACGATTTTGGTTAATAAAATGATTTTGATGTCAATGGCAAAGAAAGGTTAATAATGGTAAAATGAATTGCAAGACTTATTGATAAAAATAAATAGCACATGAATTGATTAAAAAATACATTTTGAACCGTTTTAACATTGCTTATCAGACATAAAGTATAATTTCATGTCGCGTATTGTGACTAGCGATGAAAAGTATATCTAGGTTCCAAGCGCAAAAATCCATGGATTACCGAAAAATATTCATAGCCATAAAGTTTTGCCATGCAGCTTCTAAATCTGAATAAAAACAACAGGAGTGAGGTATGTAAAGGAAGTAGGGATCTAGTTAATTTATATAGTACAATCACAGAAATATCCAAAACAAACACATATTTTCTGTAACAATTTATATATTACTTTCTTTATCGTAAATGAGAAACCATTTTAATATAAAATCATAGCTCAAATATACACAATATTGATTATCCTTGGCAAAATATATAGCATTTCTTGATAAGAAACGGCCACAAAATGTTTAGAAAAAAATATAATAAATTGTACGAGATCAATTTTGAACCGAGTACTGCTCTATATTAAAGATATTTATTTCTATCATGACATTTTCAAGTTGCTCCATATTTATTTTGTACATTTCTTTCGAAATATTGAGGCTTGACATCTAAGTGTTGGTATACGTTCTATTTTATTTCCCTCTACAAAATTTCATGTTATAATACTTACCCAAAAATAATTTACAACTTTTTTTAATTGTAACTGAAGGGGTTACATTCAGGTTATATGTTGGTTGCATAACTTCGCAGTAAGACTTTCTCAATTATTACAAAGCCCTGTTTATTAACAGTGAATATTGGCGAACACATAGTTCTTTTATTTATCACCTTTTTTTCTTGCTGTATTTCTCTATCTTCAGCAACTCTCAATTTATCATATGTGTATTGCTAACAATTTAAGCAATCCATATATTTCTTATAAAATATTCAAGTTAGTCAAAAATGATAATATTCGCGATAATCGTTGATAAATTGCTTTTAGTATGACATCAGCGTCGATTTTTGAACCTAAGACATACCAAAGTAAATTAGCGTAACATATTTACATATTGACTTCCACTAGCTTCCTGACTTTATTCTAGGTCACTTTATTAATACATGAACGTATTAACTCACGTTAATTTCAACAGTTCTCTATATATTTACTACTTCCAGCGTTCTAGTTACAAAACTCTTCTTGTGTATCTTCATATCATCCTTATTTAGTACTCCCGCTCTCTTTCTGTTGGTACCTCCTCGACCGTGAAAACATCATCACCACAGATACATTCGTAAAACAAAATTGATTCAAAGAGATGTCAATGCTTGTGTATTGTAGTAAACTAAGGCATGAATGAGTTTTCAAAATTTTAACATTTGAGTTAATTATGTAATATAATATGTCTATTTTCCATGATAAGACCTCTATGCCACATTGCCCTATTTTATCATATATTTTAAGGTTTTGGTTTCAAATATTTTCACTTCACTCACAGTTCTCATTCATTTTATTCAAGACCAAATATACAAACAATCTGCAAATGTCTATATGATGATATATATAACATTAATATGAAAAGAAATTATATTAGCACGCATTCAGACTATTTCTTTTAGGTGATTCATAAAAAATTCAGCCTCAAAAGAGCTCTAGAATATGATTAAATAAGTGGCCAACTACTTAAAACAGCTGCCAAGAAAGGGTATACGAAACTTTACACGCCTGTTTAGTACCACACTATGATTATAATACGTACCTATGCAGTGTAACATTAAAGAAGTGATTATGATCCCTAAATTAGCTAAATCGGCCATCGAATAATACCACTACTTACTACTAAGTTGTTATTAAAATGCCTCACCTATTATTGAGAAAATAACAAATCATCTCCGCTTACAAATTTGGATTTAGTCATAAATACTCGACAACTGATCAAGTAAACTGTTTTAGGGATGTAATTAAAAAAAATTGTTCAAGTATATTTCTATATGTCGCCCAAGTCTTTGATAAAGTATGGCAAGAGGATCTCGAATACAAGTTATATTTACATACATTACATACACACATTATCTAGTGAGATGAACGAAATTCTCAAATCTCACATTTGTGGTCATCATTTCAGAGTAAGATATAGTGACTAATATTCAAATTTGAGACCCATCTATTCGGGTGCACCATAGTATTATGGCTTTGGATCAATATTGTATTTATTTTATTCCAGTGGTATCTTTAAATGTAAGAACGATCATATTTGCTGATTGTATTACCTTATTTGCTACAAACAAGGACATAGAGACAACTGTAAATATATTACAAACACCTGACAATAACATTACTGAGTGGACCAAGAAATGGTGACTTAAATGCTACCTTACTTAAGTTTATACATCTGGCCTTCACATACAATAAAATTGATTACTTGCAATTGATTCTAGTGGGCATAATATTGAATGGCATGCTCAAGTGAAATGAACATGTTAAGACGAAACTAGAAATGAGTTTTAAAAAATATGGATTTTCTTGGATGACCGTCCAAATTATAATTATTATTCTATATACAACTATTGAAGCGAGTGTGAACCAACGATATGCAATTACACGGTTGTGCATTGATATTTAATCTAGATACAATTGAAAAACTACAGAAAAAATACTAGATTACTATTACATACATGCTTTTTAAGTTAAAAAAAACTGATATGCGCTATAAATTAACTTTATAACTTAACAGCCTCAAATTCATATTCAGTATTTTGTCAATTTTAATATATAAATAATTATATGAAATATTAAGCTCTTAAATTTCTATATATTATTACATTAAGTACCAAATTTTAAAAGAAGTTGTACGTTAATATTAATTAAATATTGTATTATTAAGATTACGACATGAATATATATTTTTTCTACAAGTTATATTTATTATAAAGCTTATCATAAACTCTATTTCAAAAATATCTTAACATAAAATAAAAACAAATAATTCCTTATTAAACATAAACCATTAATTAAAGCTACTGGTGTTGAACGAATTCCATTTATTCTTAGAATAAAATGATTTAATACATCAATCAAAGTATTTTTCATCGTTTCCTTCAACTTTATCCATTATTTCGAACTAAATTTGGATGTTGTGGAGAAACAATAGCTGATATTTAGACGTAATGACCGATATGGAAAAACACTCTGAATCATAATGATAAATCATTCTTTTATTAAAACAATATAGTTTAAATTAAAATTAATATAAACCAAAATATTGGTGTAAAATATGTTTTAAATCCAGTTTAATATCAAATAAAGAAACTAAATTATAGTATCATACACTGAAAAAAATAGAAAACTAAAACTAAATTAAACTAAGCTAGTGCTAACTAAGCTAAGTATTATACAAATGGAAAAAGCGTGTCAGAAAACTTATTTTACAAACTTTCGGATAAGCTGTAGAATAGTTTTACATATAAAAAGGGCATTAGCTAATTTACACCTACATTTCTTTTCATTTATACACTCAGATTCGCATTTATAACTATGAGACATCGAGTAATTTGAAGTATTTCGTGCAGAGAGCACATTACCTGTGACACATGAACGTGTAGTTTCGGAAAATCAAATATCAATCATATAGACTAATTATTCTTCGCGTCAGTCATAAACTGCACTATGGTTATTTAGTTTTAAATTTACAATAACAATGTTTAAAGCTTCAATCAAATGTCAACAAAGATTTGTTAATGGTAAAAAATGGCTTGGAAGTTTGGACACAATGAATTACAAGACTTATAAAACGAATTTTTCAAAAAAAATTTTCAGAAGGCTTAGCAGTTAATGAATCAATTGTTTTCAAGCATTTATATGCGATTGGAATGATCCAAAATGACGGAAAATAATTACACAAATTGGCCATTTTGAATAGTTTCAAGGAGATTTCATTGCTTGCAATATTGCTATAAACATCAAATTAGCAAGGTGAACAGATATCGAGCTACTAATATCGAATGAAACTATTACTGCCGATGTCTTCCACCATCTAACGGACAAACTGAATGACATGTTGTTGTAAAAAAACACTATAAATAGCAAGTAACACGTTGCCAGAGTTGTGAGGAATAGGAAAGGTGAAGAATGAGAAGTTCTACCTCATACGTTGTACTCACCAGAAGTAATATCATATAATATGTTATATCTTTTTATAATTAGCACTTATTCAGATCGATGCAGCATGGCTTAGATGGCAAACGGTTTCGAAACGCTGACGAAGAAGAAGTGTGGAAATGAAACACTTATTGGACCCCCGCCAAACCAATGTCGTTATAACTTGAAAATTTCATATAAAATGATGGAAAATAATTTTATTAATACATCTTCTGTATTTTTCGCAACAAAGGCCTTTTTAAGGCGAAAAAAAATATCACAACACATGCAAGGACCTAATATATACCTACAATAAAACTACCTATAACTATATACTAATAAAAAGCAATAATCTGTTAATGAAAGATAAACAAACAATATTAAATATCCAAAATTAAATAACCATGTTTAAATGAAATCAAATGTTTGAACAAAATTGGCCGAATTATTCTAATATTACCTGTTTTGTCTATAGCGAACGATATGAAAAGTTACAACTGCTCATATTTAACTTTCTTTTCTATATTTTCTAAGGTTTTAGGATATTACCCTGTCATTAAAAACTGTCCAAATGTCCCTAAGGTACCGAGGTAACTCTATCTTATGTTCTCATTGTATTTGTTATTATTCTTATGTCGATAATCAATAAACGTTATTCTCTAAGTAGCTTCACAATTTTGTCCTATCTAGTCATCGAACGAATATGAGAAGAATTTTCCGTATAACCTATAGTGCAGAGCATTTGGTACTTATTTATGACAACGAATATAACTAATCGATTTCTATTATCGGTATATTTAAAGATATTAAATCAATTGACATTTTTAAAATGCCATTTTAAAATTTATTTACAACTAAATGGTTGATTGTCAATTCAACATGGTTTCAATTTCAATTCAAGAATATTTAAAATCAATTATACAAAGTGCAAAAACCATATAAAGGAGAGCCTGTGTGGGTGAAATATATTCATTACTTTACGAATAAAGATTTATCTTGAAGTGGTGGTAAAAAAGAACCTGCAAAATATATAACGAATAGCGCTAAGTTGAATAAGTGCATTATCATATCAGATTTAAAGCTGTCACGCACAGATTCCTCACCAAAATTCTCGCTATCTGAAAAAAAACTCATCCGAAACTTTTCAGCAGCAACGATAAAATATATTAAACTATCTTTTACTCTAACTTATAGAGAATACGATATATTTCACTCTCTAGTAATATATACCAATTACTATATAAAATATATTAAATAAACATATTTAATTAATTAAATATTTAGATATAATAAATTAAATGTTTTTTAAATAATAACTTCATGGACATTTGCTAATTTTATAACAGTTTCAATAAGAAATAGATTATAAATATGTGATAAAATATTTCAAAAAGACCGCTCAATTGGTAGCACAACTATGTTACTAAAGACATCATATCAGGTCTTTTGAAAAGTCCCCGGTCTGACACATAGATGGCACTACTAGAATTAAATCTATATTTTTTTAGTTAGCCCTAACCCTCAAAAGATGCGTGTATAAATTTGACAGCTGCTAGATCATTAGTTTGGGAATTAGAGCATTTTGAATGAAGCAAATTTTGTTATTGTGAAAAGAATGGATAAATAAATCTAGACGTGGTAAAATGAGCACCGAAGACGGTGAACACAGTGGACGCCCAAAAGAGGTTGTTAGCGAAGAAAATATTAAAAATATTCACAAAATGATTTTGAATGACCGTAAATTGAAATTGAATGAAATAGCAGGCATTCTGAAGCTATCAACTAAACGTGTATATCATATCATTCACGAATATTTGGGTATGAGAAATATATATTATATACGCTTTGTATATCATTATCAAACCAGATAAATAACATACACTTTCATAACATACTGCCCGCACTTCATGAGTCAGTTCTTTTAATTTTGGGTTAATACTAATCACAATATTATTAGCTTTAGTTTATGTTCCTTTTTTTCTAACAACTAAAGCTTGCAACTAAATCAATGCTAAACTAAATCTTGTTGACGTTTGTACTAGAGACTCCCGCATGCTTCTGTAGTAGATTATTCATTGATTGTATTGTTGTGAGTTTGACTCTAGAGAATAAATCTTCTCCTGTGGAATATCAAGATCTAGAATGAGACCAATTTCGATTGATTTAATTAATGGGATGTATTAATCCGATTCAAATGCGGCCGTTTTTCGGCGATTTCGTCCTTCAAACAGTTTAATAACGCTATGTAATAGTTGCTGTTAATGGTCCTTCCTTTTTCAAGGTAGACAATGAAAATTATTCCATGCGCATCCCAAACTACAGACGCCATAACGTTGCGTTTTCCCACGCTTTGGAGAGGGTTCATCGTGTGCAGTTCACTCGGATGACTGTCGATTGCACTTCGGAGTGAACTGATGGAGCCACGTTTCATCCGTTGGCACATATCGACGTAAAAACTCGAGTTCATTACGCTTGATCATCTTCAAACACTGCTCAGAATCATCAACTCGCCGTTGTTTTTGGTCAGAAGTGAGCTCGCATGGCACCCACTTTTCATACAGCTTTCTGATACCCAAATATTCGTGAACGATATGATGTATACGTTCAGTTGATATCTTTAGAGTGTCTGCTATTTCATCAATTTCAATTTACTGTCATTAAAAATCATTTTGTGGATTTTTAAAATGTTTTCATCGGTAACAACCTCTTTTGGGCGTCCACTGCATTCACCATCTTCGGTGCTCATTTAAACACTTAACACACACACACACACACACACACACACACACACACACACACACACACACACACACACACACACACACACACACACACACACACACACACACATATATATATATATATATATATATATATATATATATATATATATATATATATATATATATATATATATATATATATATATACAAATTTAATTAATTTTAGAAAATGTGTAAAGTGGCATATATTACTATTATTGATACGATTCTCTATAATCTGATTTAGTTTCTGTAACTACATAACGCTTCCCTAACTCACCTCATTACTCTAATGATCCTTTTTCTTCCAGCGTAATAGATTAAATTAATTTCAGGGATTATTTTCTACCGTAATATCCGGATTTAATTAGAATGTACCACTGTTGAATCTAATAAATATAAATTAGCAAATAATACGGCAAGCAATTTGCACTTGTTGGAAATGAAGTCTACCATAATTAGCTAAAATATCTTGCATACAACAGAAATTATAGTTTGCCGCTTTACACTATAATAACCTTTTGGATTTTCGTACTTGAGATACTATAGTTACCGGCAATTTAAATATTTTCAGAGCTTAAAATAATCCATTTAATTACGGTTTTGCCTTAAAACTGAAATATAAATTGTAAAAGGTCATAAAAGGAAATTTATCTTTAAATTACATTGTAATATTTTATAAAATACGCATACTAGTCGCTCAATTAACTTTGTATTAATAATTTGTAGGTTTTTTTTATAATATGTATATTAAAAATTATTAATATTATATTAGGTGTTAGATAGTTATATTGATCAGAATTATCTACTGAAATATAAAACTACGACGAAACAACTCTTAAAAAACATAATCATGAAACTCGATAAGTTTGGCATTTCCTTACATAAAATAACAGTTTTCCATTTGGTATTATTGAGAGATTGTGTGTAAATTTTGTGATTTTGAAGAAATATGCCGCTGAAGTCCATCAAAAGTTATATACGATCTACAACATAAGTTTAGGACTTTATTTTCAGATGATAATCTGGAGGACCAAAAAAATATTAAAGACAATGAATTCCAAGACACACAATTTTCAACATCGCGGTTTCATTGCTTGTTATAATAAAACAGAAAAATTTCCTGCAGCGTGTTATGACTGACGATGAAAAATGGAATGACTATGATAGACCCAAGTGCAAAAAGTTATGATCAATGCTGTAGTGATTGGCTGCCACACGGTTTCGAAATGTTGAAAAAGTTTAAAAATCTCAATCTGGTCGCCATGTTACCACAAAGTATTACGGTGTTACCACAAAGTGAAAATAATAATCAGCATACAAAGAGGCACCTAATTTATTCATATTTTCGTAATAAGTTGGAACGCACACATATCTGCACATTTGGATATTACGGAAAATACTTGGTAGCTGTCTCCGTAAGCGGTATTGATTAACGGATCTTCACTCCACTTTAAGCAATGACACCAAACTGAAGGTATATCCATCCGTCATCAAGCCAATCTGGTTATATGACAATTAACTATGGGACACAGCAAGCAACAGGCATATAGAAATATCGAAAATGTTTCAAAGCAAAGCCTTAAGGAAGTAAAAGCACAACAACACGTGAGGTCCAAGAGGTGCAACATTCTGTAGGTCAGCAACAGGTTCGTGTAAAGAGATGATTTTCTAGACTAAATGAACAAAATAGTAATAAGATCCGAAATGGACAGCCATGGCGCAAAACAGAGAAGGAAAAAAGGAGAATTTTGAAAACCATAGACTCCTTTTAAATACCTTCTTATAAAAAGATTTATTTAAACAGTGAATTATTTTGCATTACGCATTATTATTTTCGTCAATCAAACCGATATTATTTTAGTATATATTTAAATAATTCGATAAAATATAAAATAAATTGTTTAAATAATTAAATAATAAAATTCAGCTCCTCATCAGCTCGAAAATATTAATTAAAAAGGCAGCACTTATTATAGACGTTAAAAAGGACGACTTAGTGCGACGTGTTACTATCTAAGCCATGTTTATACATTCCTCAAAACTTACTTAACACCTTCTTTAAAAAGATTTATTTAATCAGTGAATTATTTTGCATTACGTGTTATCATTTTCGTCATTCAAACCGACATTATTTTAATGTTTTAAATCGATAAAACATAAAATAAATTGTTTAAATAATTAAATAATAAAATTAAATAAACAAAGTTTATTGCACATTTAGTTATGTCAAATATGTTAATTGCGATGGTGATTATTTTGATTATAATATATTTAAATTTAAAATATGCGGTTTAGGTCTATATTTTAATTTAGGCTAAAATGGCCGACATTGTTACGATATGTTACAGTTATAACACGATCAAGCACATCTCCGCTATTAATTAAAAATTATTATTCCCCGCTCGGATTTAATTTCAATCAATTTGCCATTTTTAAAGCATCCATATTTATTAATCAATCAAACTGTAATTATCATGCACTTTAATATTTTTCCGCTTTGGCTACTTAATGTGATATATCTAAATCAATCCTAGTCATTTTAAATCAATTTATAACGTTATAACAAATACAAACAACAACTTCTGTAGGTTTCTAAATAATATTCTCGCGCATAATTTGTATAAGCTTATATACGCAGCTTGATTTTTTTCTTCTCCAGTAACAATCGATATTTAATGAATCTGATGAATACAGCTGGTAGAATGGGGCTTTTCATGTGAGTATTTACTTTATTTAAGTTTCATAAACATATGAAGGAATGTTACACATTCACATATCCATAACAGGCATTCACTGAGATTCACTGAAAATTATTCAGATGTTGAAAATAATTTCAGTTGCTTTCCTGACTAAATAACTATAAACTAATGGATAAATAAGAATAACTAGTTTGCGACTAAATATCAACAATTCAGTAGTTAATCCATTTAAAACATAGAATGTTTCAAAACGTATTTATTTGAGAAAATTTGTGAAAAGTAAGTTAAAAAAAAACGATAACAAAATAAGATTCTTAAATAATTGCCATGGCCATTGTCAGTTCCTCTAATAATCCAAATAGGTTTGTAAACGTTATTTTCTTAAACGCATAAAACGTCGAAATATAAAAATTTGAGGATCGTGATTATGAAGAAAAACCACATTGATTGATCGGAACTGATCAATAAATCGGATTGATTCATCGGATCAATTACATCAATCGAAATTGTTCCCATTCTAGATCATGATATTGCACATTAGAAGGCCTAATCTCTAGAGCTAAACTCACAACAATACATTCTAGGCATAATCTACTACATAAGTATGCCATGGTTTCTAGTACAGACGTCAACAAGATTTAGTTACTTTTAGAAAAAAGGAACAAAAACTAGAGCTAATAATGTTGTGATTGATCTTAACTAGTGTTGGGAACTATCGAGTGAAATTTACTATCGACTATTTAGTAATTGACTGCTTTTTACTATCGACTGTTTCAGTCGCGATTTTGTTAAGATTTCCTATCAACTGTTTCAGTCGTAATTTTAGTTACTATTTTTGGTTCTACTTGTTTCATTCAACTGATTTGTAACGTTCTGGCTCTATCGTCCTAGCCGCGACCTCGACCAAAATGTACCCTATTTATGCTTACATAGATTTATATGTTATATATATAGTTTTATGAATTTTTTGGTTATTTGCTTGTAAATAACAATATATTGCAGATTAATATTATAGCATTTTGGTACGATATATTTCAAGATTGTTAATGTAATAGGGTAAAAAGATTAAAATTGTGAATGATAAATAGTAAAATATTTTGACTGATTTTATAGCAATAATAGGTAGTATTTCGATTACTCCCTCGATTTTTGTTAAAAATATTTCCATGATACACTCATAAAATGTATGTTACCTCTCTGGTTTGGTAATGATCGTTATACAAAGCATACATATATGGAAAAAGCTTTACAAAATTAGATAAGTCTCCCTTCAAACCACAATATTCAATAAATTAGTGTTTACTAAAAATTTTTCTTAACATTTAAACGAAACGACCTTGAAATTTTTAATCAAGCTATACCGAGTGAGAGAAGCTCTTGAGGCTATTTATCATAATAGCTGCTCATCAGCAGAAGGTCACAGATAAAAATGTATAAAAACACGATTTAAAAAAAATTACAAGTTAATAGTACATCAAATAA
This sequence comes from Rhynchophorus ferrugineus, assembly GCF_030347505.1. Classification (NCBI taxonomy): domain Eukaryota; kingdom Metazoa; phylum Arthropoda; class Insecta; order Coleoptera; family Curculionidae; genus Rhynchophorus; species Rhynchophorus ferrugineus. The sequence goes on along the minus strand of NW_027472584.1, from coordinate 16,463,458 downwards.
ACAGTATAGAATAGAGTTATCATATAGCTCTAAAAAGCACGTCGCTATATAAGCAAGGTTTTTAGTAACATGCATATTTACAGATATCTCATGAGAAATTTTTCTTCTAATATTGTAAAACAACATAACAGTTGAAAATGCACTCTATGTGAAAAAACTTTACATTTATCCTACTCTCACAATTTTTAATTAAAACCTTATTTTGGAAAATAAAATAAATAATTAATAATATAATATATAATTAAACAGTAAATGAACATATAAAAAGTTCTTGCCTAGAACTAATAGATATTTTAATTAGTTTCTAAGATATTTTATAGTTCTTGTGCCATTTACACCTTAGCCTGTTATTTGACGTCTTGCTTAATTACTTGGCTTTAGTTTTTCTATGACATGGCCATAATCTATACACTATATGCTTGTCACTTGCTTGTTGGTAAAATTGACGTGCGGAGACCTTTCCCCATTTACTTGCCATTCCACTTTCTGGTTACAAATACATTTCCCAGTTTTTGTATCGTATATATTGTAATCACCATTTTCTTGTAGACCGCAAGGTCAAAATTGAACATAAAATAGTATATGTACATTTTATGAAAAGCGATAAGTAAAGTATCTATTTAACTAAAAAAGAGCTAAAAACTGTTTTATAATTAGTATAAAAAGCTATTATTTATGTATGATTTATAAACTAGTAATAAATAAGTCTAATAATGTTGTATCATTATATCAACTGCCTATTTTAACTAACAGTATGTTGTCTTTATCTTTATAAATAATTGTTATATCTAAAAAATTATTTTAATAAAAAAAGGTAATGTAACTAATGTGGTATTTGTGAAATTTAATTTGTGAAGAGACTATCTTCAGTGGAGAAGAGTTTCCAATGATTGAACAGAATTTAATAAACAAAACATCATCTACGCCAGTTTTGGATTTGCCTCCCAATAACCAACTACGCGATTTCCTAATAGATCAGAAATAAACACTTGGAATCTGGAATGAACATAATTTTAAAAAATACTTGAAACTTTTATAATGTTCAACAAATCAGCTTTCATGTACAAAAGGAAAATAAGGAAATCGATTTGACACTCTTTTCATCTGCCACATTTAATCAGACTAATGCAGAAACTAAGAGGAAAACGCCATATATGACCATCAATATATGTTTGTTTTCAAACAAAAGATTTGCGGTGAAAGACGACGCAACATTTCTTGTCTACGATCTTGCTATAATATATAAATATAAAGACAATTTTCGTAAATATAAAAATTATCTTAAACTGATTATATATATTTTGAAACAGTGAAACCGTGTACTTTTCATCTATATCATCCAGTTTTATATTTTAAATACACCAAGAATTACTCCTTGTTATATTTTAATATAAAAATATTTAATCAGACTATACGCTCTATTTACAAGGTCACCTATTTATATCTAATAGCATGAGAAAAAAATCTAAATAATATTCAAAAAACTGGAAAAATTTATTTATTATTTAAGTATTAAAGCCATTCGATTCTATACATCTTGCACATATTTCAGACAATTTTTGGATGCCATCCCAAAAAATTGTCTGTTCTTTGAGCAAAACTATTCATCGAGCCACTTTTTCTAACTCCTTCGAAATTGGCATCTGCAAGGGCATGTCCCATTGATGCGAAAAGCTGATAGTCCGACGGGGCAAGGTCTAGATATTACGGCAGGCGCGATAATATGTCCCATCCAAGGGTTTTCTACGCTTCCTTGACCGGTTTTGCTTTATTATACGTCGCGTTATAACACGCTTTAACAAAGTTTAATTTTGCTTAAAAGTTGTATTATTAGTTTTATAAATTCTAAAAATGTATCTCCTTTCTTTAGACGATTTTCTAAAAGTTAAGTTCTTTTGATATAGAATGTTTGATGATTGTTAAGTCAATAGGTTCCACTTGTTATTTCACTTATATACAGTTAAAATTCTATCTGCTCTACACTGCTGACATTCCAACAACAAAAGAAACACTTCTTGGAACCTTTGCTGACGACACAAGTAATATGGCAAAAGATATCTCTGCCTAGGGCAATAAAAAAAGTGCAAGTGGCAGTTAACAAAATCTACAAATGGACGAAAGATTAAAAAATTCAACTTAATAGCTTCAAATCTGTCCACGTTAATTTTGCATTGAAGCGAAATAATAAAAACTTAATTATATCACTCAATGGACGCCCGATTCCTTAAGAAGAATCAGCTAAATACCTTGGAATCCTTCCTGACGGTAGATTAAATTGGAAGCATCACGTTGGACAAAAAGCAAAACACATTAGAACCAAAATAAAACAACTATACTGGTTACTCGGAAGATACTCTCAGACTTGATCTAAATTCAAATAGCTTGGCCAACAATACAATTATAAAGCCAATTTGGACCTATTGGGTGCAGATATGGGGTTGCACTAAAAAATCAAATCAACTAGTCATACAACGCTGTCAAAAGAAGGTTCTTCGATTGATTCCCATTGCCTATCGCTATGTAACCAACGGAAAACTGCACAATGACCTGGAAATCAAATGGATTTGCGAAGTTATCCTAGATTTCGCCTTGAAACACGAAAGATTACTAAATCATACTAACGTGGAAGCAACTGCTGGACAGCGCGCAGGATATCAAGAGATTGAAGCAAACAAAACCATACGAACTTATATAAAGTGTATTCATTTAGTGTAAACTATAGCTATAAGTTAATAATTAATAAATAATTATAATTTTATAATTGAGGAATACATACTGATGTATTTTCTCGCACTGATTTCTAGTAAGATTGTACTAAGGGTATCTAATAAAGATGTTATACAAAAAAACAACACTTGTTTAATTAAAATATTTCATATAATTTGTTTATGCTTTTTAGTGAAAATAACATTACACTTTTGTAAGTCCTAATAAATCGAATAGAATAGATAACAGTAGTAAAAATTGTCGACAACTTTACTTTACTGGTTTAATAGACTATAAAGTGACGTATTTTATGCTGTCATTGCTGTTTCTTTTGTTTTGTTTGTATAGTTGTGTACTTGTTCTAGGACCGAAAACTTTTCTCCGTTCAAATAAAACAGTGAATATAAAATGACGACAAAAAGCTGACATGAAAATGTTACATACAATTTGAAGTGCAAAAGTTAGGTTAAGTTTAAGTCAAAGCGGAAACAGTAGCAGCTCCGTAATGTTTATATCGAAAACAGCTGCAAAGTTTCTTAACCAAATCAATATTTCTTTGTAAAGTTTCTATTGCAACTTCTAATGCGGATGCTTCCGAAATCAAATTTAATTTCAAATATTCACGCGCCATTTCAGTCACTATATTAAAATACTTTGAGCAAGTGATTAAGGAAAGTAAAAGTATTTAATTGCTATTAGATATAAATTGGTTACCTTGTAAATAGTGCATATATTTTGATTAAATATTTTTATATTAAAATTTAACAAGCAGTAATTTTTGATGTATTTAAAATATTAAACTGGATGATATGGATGAAAAGTCCTCGGTCTCACCATTTCAAAAGATATATAATCGGTTTAAGATAATTTTTATATTTATGTAAATTTTCTATATGTTTTTATATTATAGCAAATCATGGACAAGGGAAGTTGTGTCGTCTTACACAGCAAATATTTTATTTTGCGAAACCAAACATATATTGTTTGTCACATATGGCGTTTTTGTCTTAGTTTCTGCATTATATATTCGAAATATACTCTCTAATAGTGGCCACTACCCAATATATAATGTTTTTAGTAGTTGTGCTATTACTTGAGCGGTATTTTCGAATTATTTTATCGCATATTTCTAATCTATTTCTTATTGAAACTTTTAAATAACTAGCAAATATCCATGAAGTTATTGAGGAAAGTAAAAGTATTTAATTGTTATTAGATATAAATTGGTTACCTTGTAAATAGTGCATATATTTTGATTAAATATTTTTATATTAAAATTTAACAAGCAGTAATTTTATGATGTATTTAAAATATTAAACTGGATGATATGGATGAAAAGTCCTCGGTCTCACCATTTCAAAAGATATATAATCGGTTTAAGATAATTTTTATATTTATGTAAATTTTCTATATATTTTTATATTATAGCAAATCATGGACAAGGGAAGTTGTGACGTCTTACACAGCAAATATTTTATTTGGCGAAACCAAACATATATTGTTTGTCACATATGGCGTTTTTGTCTTAGTTTCTGCATTATATATTCGAAATATACTCTCTAATAGTGACCATTACCCAATATATAATGTCTTTAGTAGTTGTGCTACTACTTGAGCGGTATTTTCGAAATATTTTATCGCATATTTCTAATCTATTTCTTATTGAAACTGTTATATAACTAGCAAATACCTATGAAGTGATTAAAAAAAGTAAAAGTATTTAATTGCTATTAGATATAAATTGGTTTCCTTGTAAATAGTGCATATATTTTGATTAAATATTTTTATATTAAAATTTAACAAGCAGTAATTTTTGATGTATTTAAAATATTAAACTGGATGATATGGATGAAAAGTCCTCGGTCTCGCCATTTCAAAAGTTATATAATCGGTTTAAGGTAATTTTTATAATTTATGAAATTGTTCTTTATAATTCTATATTATAGCAAATCATGGAAAAGAGAAGTTGTGTCGTCTTACACAGCAAATATTTTGTTTGGAGAAAACAAACATATATTGATGGTCATATATGGCGATTTTCTCTTAGTTACTGCATTATATATTAGAAATATATTGTCTAATAGTGGCCAAAACTAAATATATAATGTCTTTAGTAATTATGCTACTACATGAGCGATATTTCCGAAATATTTTATGGCATATATCTAATCTACTTCTTATTGAAACTGTTATATAACTCGCAAATATCGATGAAATGATTAAGGAAAGTAAAAGTATTTAATTACTACAATTATACAATTAACATAATTATATAATTATATAATATAATTAATATAATTAAATACTATAATTAGGTATTTATTTTATTAAAATAAAGTACACAATAATATTGAATTGTGTTAATGTGTCCAATTAAATTGAAAGTGAAATTGTTAGTGTATAAAAGGTGTTGTTTTTATAAATCACGAATACAACCAGTTACTGACGGAAACAAATATAACTGTTTCGATTTAATGATATAAAATAAGTGACACAGCTCTTTCATCAAAAACCCATAGAAATAATCAAACTGTCGATAATAAAACAAAAACCGTAGCGTGCACTAACTACAGAAATATCGCGGAAAACGTTAGACAGGCTTTTTGCGACCATATTCCGAATTTCCCATCAATATTTTTATCGACTTTTGACTATTTCCTTTAACCGGATAGACTGATTAACTTTCTATTCTGTTTAGTTTCCTCTAGTATGAGTAAATTTTGCTCCGTATCCTCTCCACGGCAACTAATTTCATTTTGTGCTAGATCGGAAATAATTCCAAATTACACAAATATTGGTCCTCGTTAGCTTCACAGAAATAACATAAATATTGTACTAATTTAATGGAGATGGCTCCTAATCAGTAACTATGTTGCATGTGAACGTGATTCGTTAATAATGTTTAATCAAATAACTGCGTCTATATATATTCAGAAAACCTTTCATAACTTTCATAATTTTTTTCTTTTAATATTTTTCTTAATTTTCACATTTCTGATACTTATTAATATGATGAAGCTAATATGAATTACAGAGGACCGGCTCGGTGGTGTAGTAGTTAAGGCGACAGGACGGTCCTCCTGCTGTTGCGATAGTCGCGAATTCGAATCCTGCTGGGGCATAAATGCTTGTGATTGTAATTGTAAATGTCTTTATAGCCAACAGAGAAAAATCCTACAAGGAATAAACATATCAGTCACGCCAGTTACCAGGCTGGGTAAGACCGGATGTTTTCTGGGGTGGTCTCTAATTTGGTCACTGGCCAGTCGGTAGGCTTAATGTCGAGGCCCGTAGTTCGAAGCCCACGTTAAACAGTAGGTTCAGTCCAGTAAACCCTCGTTGGTAAAAAAGGAGACTTGAAATATATCCAAAAAAGTTACAGAGGCCAACAAACAATTTTTATATTTTTCTAAATTTAATATAAGATTTAATATAATAATTTAATATATAATAAAGAATACTTCCATATATTAAAGGTTTTCATCGATTTTTACACAAACATTGGTGGACCAACAAAAACAGACAAAGCAATACCGACGCTGGCGTTCACTTACACATTCATCACCATAAATATCACACAACTTTCGATGAGTCTCTGAGCTGCATTTTCCCCTTTCGAAAGCAAAAAAAAGTACAATATGACGAAATTTACCTTGTGGAATTTCCGGTGCAATAACTTCGAGTGCCTACCTTAATATCTAGAACAATTACTAAAGGTAGGCGTCGTTAGAGATAGTTTTATCTACTACAAAAACAAAGCCAATTTTTCTTTAGAAATACATAAGGTGTTCATTTCTTTATTTAATTTATGTTATTAATGTAATTCTTCATTCCCATGGAGAGCTTTAGAAGCTTAAAAATCAACAAAGTAATATGCGTAAGAGATACTGATACCATTTATATGGATTTTGGTTGTGTCCATTTAAAAGGGATAATGATAATCCTACAACCTGAGCTACCTATTAGATACCATATAGTTTTGTGCTATCTACTTTTTATACAAATATATGAAGCCCAAGTTAATCAATTTGAATAATCTGAATAACGAAAATAATAACTTAATTAATATAATCAAAATAATATAATGTTTTATTTGTTAGATATTTTTTCATTGATATTAAATACAAGAAAATAATTTAGTTTCTTTATTGTTTAAACAGAAAAAATTACTAGCTTCTGCCTATGAAGGTAACAAACATTCTCAAAGTTCAAGGTTAAATTAGTTTATTTGAATATTAATTTAGATATTTGAACTTACTTTTGAATGAGTTTACATTAAAATACTTTTTGACGCGAAAATATTCAACTTAAGTCAATAAAAAAGAAAAACATGAAAGCGAAATCTTTTTTTATAAATATTTGAAATAAAAATTAATTGTATTTAATTCAAAAAAAATATTATTAATAATTTATTTTAGCTCATTTAATGAGTTTACGTTTATTCAACAACTTATGCTTATTTCTATAGCGCAATTAATATAACAAAATGACTGTATGTAGACTGCTAAAATAACATCTTTCCTTAACATATCACTATTGTAAAAACTAGAATATTTTCGTCTTCTGTACTATGCTAGTACATCAGAAATATTTTAGTATGTGTATGAAAGAGGCTAGTTTAATTATCTGTTATCGTCTAGTATTTTAAAATATATAAGGATCAATAATAATCAAAGCCTAAATTAACTTAAATATTACGTATTTCTTTTTTTTTCTTTTTATTCAAAATAAAAAACGGCGCGATTATAACAGACTGGAGGAATATGATGAATGAAGTGTTTAAACATAAGGGTTTCGTTTACATTAGGATATAGAATTTAGACCGCAGTATCGTTTATAACATCAGTCCAATAACTCGCCATTTATTTCCATCAAATGAAATAGTTTTATATATTATATTCACAAGCATTATACATTATATACAATCAGGAAAGCAACTAAAATATTTGACCTTTTGAAAGAATTAGATGAGCGAAGAAAACAACATAGAAAATGTGCAAAAAGAAGAGTTATCCAAAATGTTGCCCAAAAAAAATCTGGCTAATTTGAATTAATAATAAGAATTATTTGATAAATAAAATTAAATAAAATTAACAATAGATATACATTTTAATTGATGTCAGGTCTCTAAAATACTTGATATATTGATAATATATTATGTTTACTATAGAGTTATAACAGGTTTTACATATAAAGATGCCCTATTGTTCAACTGCATATCAGTCAACCAAGTCAACTCAATAAATAACAACCACAAATGTCTCTTTATTAGTATTAAATAAAACAAAAGTTCGCCCAAAGTCTCAATTTATTATGTTTTCACTACGCTTCAGGATGGAGTTGATATCTTTATTATCTATATTCTTATTCTTATATATCTTATTATAAATTAATTAGTCCAATTTATTTCCGATCCGAGTCCGATTATTAAAAAAATAATTCTGGAATTCCCTGTGAGGACAACACTGAATGTATTCCCTTTTACAAAATTTTCTGCGATGGAAACCATGTTGGATTACGAGGCAATGATTAGAGTATCATCTTATGCGTGCATCTTCAGAGTTTGTACTACATTTAAATCATACAAAACACACTCAAACCAACGAAATGACTAACGTGACTGTCATTATTTCAGATCTATTATGTTGAAATTTATGAAATTCAGGGAAATCTTGTGAAAGACCTGTATCATTGGTAGAACGAAAAAAAAAAAGATCTACAAATAAACTGTAATTTTAGTAATATTAAAAGAGTTTTATATTTTAAATAAATATAATAGTAAATTCAAACAAATATCTTTTAGCATGACGTTCGTTTTTCATAACGCTCTTCTTCGGTTAAAAAATATTAATAAAGCTTACTCAGAAGCACAACAACATAAAATGTTTAAAGAAAAATTATAACGAGCCAGATTAAACTCAAGCTTGAAACATTTAACTTGTTCTGATAATCCTAAATAATTCCACTATTTCAACAAGAACTGAAAATATTATTCTCAATATTTAATGTTAAACGTAACGAGAAACAATTACGAACAGGGGTTTAAGTATTTTCTAGTAGAGTTCAACTAAATACTTGTTTTAACGGAGATAAAATTAATTAAAAAGGAGCAAAACATTAAAGCATTTGCTTTTAAAATTTTTATTGTAGGTTATATTTCATTTTGGCTTATTCAATTTTTCGATACTTTCTGTTTTTGTATCGTAATGTATAAAAATAATCTAAAACGTATATCTTTAAATTACAAAATCTTTAACATGTCTGATAGTATATTTTTTAAATAAATACTATTTTAGTCTTCTTTTTAGTAACTAGGGTTTCCCTGGATTTAATACTTCACTGTGGATTCCAAACTAAGGTACCCATTTCGAACAGCATTAAGGTGGTCATAAGCTGAGTGAATGACCAAGTTAAAGACCATCCCAGCTGATATTCGGTCGAAAGTGATATGGCGGTTCTCTATCATCATAACCATAAATAAAAAAACATGTTAATGAATCATTATCCATCGCTACCAATTTTTGTCATTTGATAATAATAACGCAATAATCATTTATTATTAATCATATTAATTAGAAATTCATTGAACTATTTAATATAATCTCCTTTCTTATTCAAAAAGCACATTTAAAACTAGTTATTCATTGTCTAGTATTTTTTCCCTAATGTCGTTCTTAAAGTCGTTCCTTACTCTCGTCGTTCCTTGTCTATCTTGAAAAGATTCGATATTACAAACTATACTGCGGTCTCAATTCTTTATTCTAATATAAACGAAACCCTTATATTTGTAGGCACTTCATTAATCATATCCATCCACTCTGTTACAATCACGCCGTGATTTTGAATAAAAAGTGCCCTATAACATATATACATTAGTCGCGCAATATAACATATATACATTAGTTGTCGTACCTAATAATCATCAATAATTTTATAGGAAATACGTTGCTATGAATTTTGTTAAGGTGCAATATTTGGCATACCATTGACTGACAGAATTTGAATTAAACTGTGACAAAACCTTCTTCCCAATTGTGACTAGTTCATTCAGGGCTTCCTGATTTGACTTCCTTCAGGGCTAACTTAGTTAGCGTCTAATAGATACTAGTGGTCGAAATTCAACACAATTTAATAAGTTAATAACGTTTCTATCATAATTGATCAAAGGGACTAATTTAAAAATGATATGTTACTAAAACTTGTTCTCACAGTATTTTTAATATAAAATCAGAAATGCATTTGATATATAACATTACTTAAAATATTAAATGTCTATATATTAAAACATATTAAAATATATGATAAAGATAAGGTAAATATATAATACGAAATAGATGAAAAATAGACCTAGCTGATTAAACAATTCACTCCGTGATATTATTGACAATTACATCACTGCGGTTTCAAGGTGTCACTCCTTCATTTTTTCCAATGTAGGTCTCAAATGTGTGTGTTAGCAAGTATAGTTTTTAGGTTATATTTTATTTCAAAACATACTAGCATAATAACTACTTATGAGGACTGTGGCTCTTCCATCCAAATCATCTTGTACTGGTCAGCTTTTATTTTTTTCACACTACTTAGCCATTGTGTCGGAAATAATTTAAACACAGTTAATAAATATTTCACCTTCAAAATAGTAATTAAATTCCCAGAATATAATCATAAACCATGCAGTAAATACAAATTCGTATCTGTTTATATTATTCTTGTCTTTATCTTTGACGAATGAATTACCTGATGACTCCGTTTATACATTTTGTGCCACCAAATAGTGAAACTTCCACATATAGAAAACTTCCTCTTGGGGCTGAACATACTATCTGATAATTTTTGATTATTTTGTAATAATTATACAAATCTCTTATTAAAATGTTTGAAATCTCTTCAGAAATCTAAAAATATAATACTAAAGCTGCATAACCATAAGAGTTCTTTGGCATATTCTTATCAGAGTTTTCAAACGAGTTGGATTTCAATATTATTCACATTTTCTTACCTAACACAACTTTATTTATTATGTTACTGGTCACAATCACAATAATTTGATATTCTTTAAAAAATGCTCAGATGGTACATTTATTTTGATAAAACATTGCTTTTTAGGAAAACAATACTGTTCACGTACCGTCGAAAAACCGTTTAGCCCAGAGAAACCCTAGTTAGTAAAAAAGAGACTTTAAAATATAAGAACAGAAAAAAACAAATAATGAATAACTCATTATTTCGTTATATTTGTATTCTTACTTTTTAATTTATTAACTAAAAAAATGCCCACGTGTATAGGCTTTAAGTTAAACATCAAAAGAAAACTTCCAATATTTTTCAAGATCAGTTATAAAAACACCACAAAAACAGATTAGTGCTCTTTTGCTCGATTAGCGGCCCTTTTATTGCTTGAAATATCTTTCTCGTGGGATAAAAAGTCCTATATATTTTTAATAAAATCCCAAAAGTAAATAGCCGTAAATTTGCACATTTTTTTAATTTAAATAAATATTTAGCAGATTGTATTTTATTTATTCGATTGTCTTTTATCACTTTTAAATTATAACTATTCTTGCATTAGGGTTAACTCGCTCATTATGGTATCTTTCTTGGTTAAAAATGGCAATGAAGTTTATGTGAACTTTGAGATATTAAAATACTAAATCAATAATAGTAGAATATTAGAGTCTTTTTTGATTATTTACGTACAAAACTAATAGCAATATTATCAAATATCATACTTACTACTAGAAGATCGGACAGACGTTATCCTGTTCAAAGCAATTAAATCCAAAAATTATTCATATTATTAATATTTTTTAAGTAGATTGTAATTGGTTGGACTGCTGTAATGAAAATATATGTAAAAGACTCATTACAACCAAAGAACCATGGCAATAATAAATGGACATTCTTCTACATCAAATAATATTCAGATAAATACACAAAAGAAAAGAAGATGATTTGTGTCATTATGAATCAAGCTATTGAACTTGTAGTCATTTGTATTTATTAACGTTTAATGCAATCAAAATACCATCCATCTTTCAATTTTATTTATTTATATTTGTTTTAATTAAACGAAAACGTTACACGAAATCTTGCGTCTACATTCCTTACATTTGCTCTGCTAGAGCCCTCTTTAATCATTTACATCAAGATATCTAAAACGAAATTAAGCGAGCCATCATGGGCTGTCGATTTTTATAGAATATCCGGGGCTTAAACATCTTTTTTCGCAGAACTGAGTAGCCTTATCGCCTTTATCGAGTTACTATATAAAATACAAAGAATAATCCCAAAATGTTTCTTTTAATTTTCATCCAAACAATATTTACCCAATATTAATCAATTCAAATGATTTAATTATTAAGTTATTATAATAGACTGAGGAAAATTAATTTCATTTCCTTTTCATGTTTTCAATTAGAATTATTTAATTTTTATTAATTATTAATAATTTATATTAATTTTTTTAATATATATATACCATTTTAATAGATAATTCTTTGCCATTTATGTAATAATTTCATCAATATAGAACTTACAGATATATCTGAACAAAAACTGAATCAAGTGTTATACCATTAAGAGAGTGCAGGGCTCGAAAGAAATGTTAGTCGAATAGGCTATACTGAGGATACATCGAAACTTCTCAGCCAATACCTCCATTTTTATTGATTATATCTAAGCATCATTATATCTAAGCACGTGTATAAGGTTTAACGTTATCATTGTAAAAGGTAAAGGCTTCCTAATCGATTATGAAATTTGTAGCATCATGAAAAGACTATGTATTTTTAATATTTTTCGCGTAATTGCATCAACCACGATAATTCCTTGGCGAACACCGGCTGGAAACATGTCCAGCTTCTAAAGCTGCCCAAAGTGAGGGACAGTTTATACAGTCTAAAGCAGAACAAAAACAATAAAAATGTAAATGAAACCCACATTTCTAGACTTCGTGGCATTTAATTTTATTCGTCATTTCTCAATCCACTCAGTAATATTATTAACACCTATTTGTTATTAGGATAACAAGAAGTTCAACGCTTAATATTCCAGATAGTAAAGAAGCTTGAAGTGGCGTACTGGACATGTGAAGACTTATTGTGGAGAAAGTTCAAGGATGGAATTTGGTACCATCCTTTATTATTACTCCTCGAAAGATTCCCTGGAATTAAAGAAACTTCCAATAGTGTGGCAGATTTGTACTGATTCCCTCAGCTCTATTCTGGCGATTGAAAATGCAAATTTTAGAAACCCTTTAATATAGAGGGTAATGATATCCACCACTCGAAGTGGTGGATATTCCTAGCTTTTCCCTCTTCCTAGCTTTTTAAGGATCTATATCCCAGTATAACGACTAAAATGGATAGTCTTGTTCCACTGTGGTTGAAAATTGTGGTTTATCAAGACTTTTTTGCTTCTATAACGTTATCTACTAATAGGTATAAGCAGGTTCTGTTAAATAGGCTAATGATCAGGCATTATGAGTTCTCACATTCGTATCTTATGACTGGCGATGTCCCTCCTTTGTGTGATTATTGCGGACTAGTAAATACAGTCCAACATGTTTTACAATCTTGTAAGGCTCTACGATATATTCGAGATAGACATAGCACACCTAGAAATCTGGAAACTTTTTTCACTTCAAACCACTTCGATAAAATATCTTATTATTTACATCAAATTCATTTACAATATTCTATTTAATTTCTTATCTCATATTAAATTTTATTTAATATGTATAATTTTATTTAAAATGTATAATATTTATTTATGTTTTATCTCGTTTTATATATTAATTGATTATTATTTTATTTATACAATTTGTGTATCGGGTATGTATTTTATACAGGTTTATTCGGTTTTGGTTTTGTCAACTAGGTATACTTAATAATATATATCACAGTCCTAATAAAATGAATATACGTTTAAGTCACCAAATAACACAATAGTGTTAAAGCTACTATATTTGTTTAAATGTTCCGGAAATTGAGAGAGAGAGAGAGAGAGAGAGAGAGAGAGAGAGAGAGAGAGAGAGAGAATCATTTATCATCATAACACAACTGGTCACATTGCTGATCTTCGTGTACTATTAAAGTACTAATTATTTCAAGCTCAAACTTATTCATTAAATTTACCTCCTATTTATTAATTCCCATAACATTAATTTTTAAATTTGATGAATGAATTTGTATCTGTGTTGCGACTATATTTTTACAATAATTAAAAACATAACCTTCCTATTTTTCCATTTTTCAAAATACTGCTTAATAATAAAAGGACTATACATTTTACACAGCAAGTAGCGCTAATATTTATATAAAAAAGTACATATTATTTGAATATGTCTCAAATCTTTATGTTAGACATATTTTAATTTTTTTTAATTATTAAAAAAACGTTATATTTCTATTTAGAAATTTGATAAGTTGTTTCAATTATAATTCTATATATGGCGATATTCGTTAAAATATTTTTATCTAAATATGCTAATGAACGTTTTATCGCAATATACGAATATTTAATGGATATAAAATTAATATTAAAATCAATTTATTCGTTGATTATACTAGTACGTGATGTTTGTAAGGGTGAAAAAGCCGTGAAATGTTTTGTTTCCTTTGAATCTGATATATTATGAAATATATTATTTACATAGTTATATGTGAGTATTCTGTTGAATTAATATTTGATATATAAAACCTAATCTGGAAAACAATAACATATTTAGAAATAAATAAATTAAAATACATTTCGATTATAAACAATAAAATCGCATCTGTTTAAAACATGCCATTCTGTTAACTTTTTGCTCATCGACCCATGGGTAACCAAAATAATTACAACTTTAACTGAACGGTATTTTCCTCATCAAAAAACAATGTTAAAGACACAAACTTTTTTTTTGAATTGACTTTCTATATGAATATTATATATATATATATATATATATATATATATATATATATATATATATATATATATATATATATTTTAATAGTCTTTAAGTATACGAATAATTTATAAGTACAATAACTTTGGTTTGTTATTGTAGTGTTTATATATTGACAAATAATTGCATACTTTCTTATATTCAAATTATTTTAAAATGGACGATGTTTATGAAATATTCTTCGTATTATATTTATTCGAAAAATGTACCAAAATGAAACATTCTAACATCGGTCTAAACAGAAATATTAGGTTAACTTGTGAATTCAATATAACTAAATGTTCAATAAATTGTAATAAAATTTTCAACTTTGTATAATAGTTTGTTCGAATAAGATGTTTTTTCCTATATGCCATACAATTATGGAATATTCTGTACGAACTTCGAAACTTCCTTATATGAGACATATTCCTTTGGTAATCTTATAATCTGCATTCTTTAGCCAAGTAAAACACTTGCCTACAGAAGAGTTTGACAATGTGAACTTTTAAAGCGACATCTTCAAAACAAAAGTTTTGCAAATTACAGTTAACTGGTTTTAATTCTATTCGCTGATGATGAAGATTTTTTGTTCAATTTAAATGAAAAATGTATCAGAGCCAAAGGCTGATTTTATTTTATGATTTAGTGTAGTAACATACCTTTTTGTCAATGTATTTTCACATTTTAAATAATATACAATCTGTATTATTACTATTTTTAAAAAATAATTTTATTTACCTTTTTTGATTTTTACTTATAAAATTATTAGATATTATTTATTATTTATAATTACTTACAAAAGTTATCAAACATCAATCACAAATATTTGTTATTTGGAACCTGCAACTCCTTCGTTTTTCTTTTTTCCTGAAAGAAAATAAAATCTCTCTATTAATGCTTTTATGTCAAGTAGACATAAATCAGATTCAATTAGAATACAACAGATTTCATATTTTAGATTGCTGCTATATCATTCTATTCGGTTATTGCAGTTATTAGTTATTATTTTATATTAGTTATTATTAATTTATTATTATAGTTATTACAGTCAATATATTCTTTTTAGTTAATAAAGTCAATGATAACTGAAGTTCTCATGACCCAGATATATTTTTAAATTTTCCCAATAAAAGGTAACCAGTTCTCTTTGGGTTTCGTAAATTCTTAGTAGTTCGTAAGTCCAATGTTTCAAATAATTACTAGTTGATTTATAAAATTCTGTAGTCATACTCTCAACAAACTCCTCGTAGTAGTACTATCAGTTTCATCCATCTGATTACGGATTGTAGATGGAAGATACTTATTAGTGTATTTCGCCAGTAATGAGTAACTTCTTCAGTCGCATCAATTATCGATAAAGTCTGGCAGTCATTTTGTCAAAACAGCTTGATGAAATCCGAACGTTCATGAATAAAACCCCACTTCTAATGCGGGATCTTTTTATGTGACTGGCTCATGCACAGTCTGCACCGCATTAACCCTATCAATTCTTGAAAACTGACTAGGCCACTAGGAAAACGAGACAATTTTGTCCCAATGCTTTCTGATGGGATACTTCAAGGTAAAAGTGTAAAACTGGATGGTCTTGTTAATAACAGAACGTATACCCATATTACCAATACACTAATCTAACTATTGATAGCAAAAATAAATTAGATAAAAGTAACCAACAATGCGCATGCACGTTATCGTTTTGCTATTGATTAAGAATTTTTAACTGGAATCACTTGAAACAAAATAATTTTAATTCCAATAACCTAACTTATTCCGATACCATCTTACCATTTAACTTGTAAAGAAATAAATTTCCAATTATACTCATGGTTAATTATTTCATGGTTTGAAATTGTACATTTCAAAATAGAACGGTTAAAAACGTTTAGTAAATAATGAAATATTTCACACAAAAACATCGTTTAAAGAGATTTTGAATAACTCTATTTCAAACTCTTTGAAAATCAAGAATATTTTTATTACTCATTACTTGGTGCATTAATAATACAAAGTACATTTTCAACTGTTTCATTAACATAGGTAACATGTGAACAACATAACTGTATACAGTATATGAATTATGGTCAAATTTCAACTACCATTACTACAATAATGTTATGCAAATAGCTATACTGCGATTTTTATTTTCTGGTATCTGTAAACTCTGAAGAGTTTTTCGGGTATCTTCATAACAAATTAACTCAACTTACGCGTGCAGTAATACCGGGAATACACGAATAATTACCAATTGCAATTGTTTCTAAAAATGTAAAATTCATTTTAATCTTGGAAAGGATTTTTCCTTCTCATTTTATCACACTTAAAAAGAGATAGAATTCTGTCTGATGTGTCGGAACATATAACCGAATCGGTCTATAAAATTTGGTCTGGGTGGTTACTAGTGGGCCATGCTGCATAATGTCTCTAAAACTCTTCTACACTGAACAAAAATTGTTTTACATTTTTTTCTTTATTTAAAGATATTCAAGATAGAATAAAAGTATAAGTAGTATGTATGTAAAATAAGATCATATTATTCTCCCATTTTGAATTTTTCAGAATTCATTCACATCATCTTGGCACATAGTTTTTTAGAGATTAGTAATCAAATAAAAAAATATGCATAAAAATTGATTTCACGCAATTATCAACATTGTTAATATATATTTATTTTATTGTATATAATAAATATATTACACATATCTTTTTGCATAAAAAAAAACTTTCGTAAACAGCCATATAGTAAAAAAGAAACGTCCGATTCGTTTTATTTTCAGACTGCAATTCGGAGAAAAGAGAAATAGAAACTATTCGACAGTTTCTCGGATTTTTTCCTACACAAGTAATAACATAAATCTTACAAGATCAATTTTTATACTGATCATGAAATAAAATTACCCTAGTAGAGAGTTTTCCCCTTTTAGAATAATTGGTTTCTCGAGTGAGTAGGCAAAGAAATAAGAAGACTTTTAATATTACCTCACCTCCTGATTTATATATCGTTAGAATTTTAGGCAATTTTCTACCTCGACAGATTTGATAAATACTGTCGGCAAAGGGATCACGACGAAATGACGTTTAAAGAAAAAATTGGCGACTAGCGAATTGAAATAGTACAATTTATTTTATTGTATTAATTTTAAAGCGGTATTATTTAACTTCAAAAACGAAGACAGTGGTAATACAGGAAATACGGTAGTATTACTTTAACCATATGTCATATGCCGCACAAAGACAATAAAATAGAAAAAGTGTAAAAAACTATCGACGAATTAGTCTCCGAAATAAGAAGCCGAAAAGAGCTAGCAAGGAGGATTTCGAAGGGGATTTTCGAGTAAATAGCAGAAGTATAGATCAAATTTTCGTGCACCGTCAGTCAGTGGAGCAACGTATTCATTGCAAAAATGTTCGATTGTCTTTTTTATTGACTTTTGACACTTTGAACAGCTTCGAAAAACGAACACATTCGGTCCAAGCTTGTTAAATATATAATTATTCAACCAACTATATACGAATTCAGAGAGTATATAGAATTCATGTACGATATGAGCTAATATACAAAGAAGATGTCGTCACCTCTCTTCTGGTTTACGATATAGATGTTTTAACTACATCCATTTAACCTGTTAGTTTTATTTAGTTCCTTAATTGAAAATGATCTAAAAAACTACATAATTTACTTTAACAGCATATCACAGCGTATAATGCCCTATTGTTGATAATGAATTTTTTTTGACCCAAATGGATATAACAGATATGAAGGGATGAAAGGGGGCGCCACTTGCCACACAGCGGATATCATGACGGATATTCTACATGTGGAAATATGGGTATGGTTACTTCAGGCATATTATGATGATATATGCATACCTTACACAGAACTTGTTTCATTTTTATTTTCATTCAATTATTCAAAAAGTTTTAATAGCTAGAATTACAATAAAATTATGAGTACAAAATTCTTGTATGTCTAATATATGGTGACAATAAGAAGCAAATGCTGCTTCTACCGTAACACATAGTATATATTATGGTACATAAAAATAATGCGGATGTCATAGCACCCAAAAGTTGTTTATGAGGTAAATTGGGTGGCCGAAACCAAATCAACAGTCCATTTTTTTAAATTTGTTCTAATTTCCGAAATTTTCAACCAATAATCCATTTTTTATTATTTTTGGTCATTAACGACCACTTATTGAATTAAAAGTATAACTCAGAAATGATCAGAGGTTAAGCTGAATTTTTTGCACTGCTTGAAATCTGTTTTACGTATTGAACTCCAACAGTAATCGCTCTTCATGCCTTCGTTCCTAATTCCTTGGTATGGCCTTTCGATTTTCGCTACATCGTCATGTAAGATGTAATATTTTGGTAATTTTGCAGCTAATTGTCGATTACGTGCTTGAAATCAGGTGGATTCAGGATAAAGTTTTGAACAACATCTCAAACGATGCCCATATTGCTATTTCATTGGGCGTTAAACATTTTGTAAACTTTGCATCAGCCACTAATTTTCGAATATCAGGTCTGACAAATATTCCTTCTTTGATTTTTACTGATGACCCTTGAGCACTATAGGAGAGGTGGCAGTAAAACATCCTGTGGGTTTACAAGTGGCACAGAGGACACGTTTTGTTGTCCTGACTGATAATGGATATAACTCGGCCATGTCTTTCTCACATAATTCTGTCTGTTCCACAAATAAAAAACAGAAAAATATCGTTTTTTTTCCAGAACCTGTAATAATGTAAAAAGTCAATTAATATTTCTAATTTAACTACAATTAATTTATTTATCTATATTTAGATCGCACAAATTTTCCATTGATGCTCATTGTATTTAATTTTGGCCAAAATTGTATCCATGGTGTAGTGGTATTCCTTAGTAGTGCGTGAATAATCGGCATAGGTGGTTTTTTTATTTTCTTATATAGAATAGAGCCATCTTCAAACCGTACTAGAACCATCTATGAACAAACGCCATTCATTGCAAGAGCAATGTCATTTTTTTTCTTAGAAAGGGTAAATTCGCGTGATTTCTATATCCATTTATAGTGTCCTGTGCTTTATAGTCAAGATATTTCCATACCTGAAACCGTGATGCAAGCAACTCTGCATTTTGTTAAAATAAATTCATATCGCGAATCAAATCACTCAATTCACTTTGCGAAATTAAGTATTTTTCTACTATAACTAAATCGCTTTCATCGCTCGCTGATGACAAAGACGAAGTTGTTAAGGTATTTTTGCACTTTTACCTGGATGTAAGGACTTAATAAATAAGACGCTTTCATAGTCTCGCTCGTAAATAAACCAAAACCAACCAATTCACTATCTGATAGATTTTGGTACTTTTCAATACATCAACATCCACCGGCCAGAGTTGCCAATCCTAATTGGTATATTCATGAAATTCTTTTATTAATCACATAATGCGTCACAGAACTATCTGAGATGATAAATTTAACCTGCTTAGTTAAAAGGATATAGCCTCATAGATCTAGTGTATTGATTTTCAATTAATTTAACTGGTCAATGGTTATAAGTAATGGCTTTATTAGCACATACACCTTTATTATTATGTAAATCTTAATGCAGAACATAATGTAGATTAGTGGTTTTCATTTCAGTTCACCGCTATCGTACTAAATGACATTTTACTCATTAAAAACTAAATTTTACTTAATTAATATAAAATTGGCTACGGAAAAGGTATTATAGGAGATGATATTTTTGCTATATTTTTAGTAATGTATCCAATATAGACCTGCTCATATGAATTAAGTGTTGAACTAAATTATTGAGTATAACTAAGTAATGTTCACAAGCCCCTTTTGAATCCAGTAAAACCATTATGGGAGTTTTACAAAGCCTGGAACAAATTAAACAAACGGAATTTTCGATGTTGAAGTGCTTTTTTAATTAGATTGACTTCTCGAATATGTAATTAATATATGCAATTTTCTTTAAAATGAAAATATTTCGTCTTATATAAAACAAAAACAAAATACAATACAAAAGAAATCATAGAATATAAGAAGAATACATTTTGTTGTCATACTCATTTTTCGTTACTAAAGAACAATTTTCGAACTTGAAGAACTGAAAGAAACATTATGTTTATTTTTTTTACTGTTGTGCTGTTATATTTTACAGGAAATACCATACCAATCATTATAAAGTTGAAATAACGTCATAATATATTATACGAAAATCTTAGACAGTTACACAAGAGACTATCTGAATAGACTTTCAGCCGTAAATATTATTTTCTGTTACTCAAATACCCTTTAATGCAATAGTTTAATATTTCTAAGTAGCTTACTTAACCTGTTGCTTACACAGATAAAGATCTCTATATTTGAATGATTTGTGGATTTTATGATATCTATATTTAACGTCCGTTCGTTATTTGATTCAATCTCTTATCTTTAATGAGTTAATGGCCCAATAATCTGCCCCTTCCTTTAAGACAACTCTAGCTTGAAGAGTGACTCTGCTTGAATAAACCTTTCATCTATAGCCTCGCCTTTTCTGAGGTACTTAGATTCACTTTAATGACATCGTTAAATACATCTATTAACATATATTAAATATTAATATTCAAAATTAAATGAATAGCCTTCCATATTATAGTCATATGAGTCATATATATTATTATTTTTATATGAAATTGTGGCTTATGGGTAATATGTATTGCTTAACTTATTATTATCTTCTACTCTAGTTGTGTAGGTAATAAATTGATATATTCATCATTTTTTATTTTATTTTATTATTTAATTATTACATTGTTACTAGTCGTTTCCGACTAACCTACAATTTATCTTTATGATAACTTAAATCTAGGTATATAACTAGGAGGACCCATCGGCCCTATCTCGGTCCCTGGTGAAATAATGTTGTCAAATAATGTCATACATGTCACTGCTGTATTTTTTATTATATGCACCTCACTATGCAACACTACACAAGATCAGATGTCTTGATTCTTTTGAGTCTGTGTCCTATTCTGGTGATATCCAAGAGCTGCATACCCCCTTACAGTTCTCTTGATTTCTTGACTGACTGTAGGTATCTGAAGCTCTCGATGTAGGTAATCAGTCCTATAGTATTTGGGCGCGCCCACAATACCTCTCAGGACTTTATTTTGAAAAATTTGCATTTTGCTGATGTCACTCTTTGCAGAACATCCCCATAATTAAACTTGTTTCAAAAACGTTGGTTAGCTCTTTCGGCGTGAGTAATTCAATCATTCAATTTTCAACTTCTATGTTCGGCAAATTATATTCAATATTAGTTTCGTTTGGTATGAAAGTTTTCTCTAGATATTCAGCAAATGTTTCTGCTTTTTCGCGGTAGTCACTTGCCAAGTTAACACATAATGACACATGATTCCCACATGATATGATGAATTCATCATTAACATAATTAATATGTTTATTTTCTGCCAGATCTCTGGGGGCATAACTGCTGTTAGAAAACCCGGGAATTGTAATAATTAGTAGACTATTATAAAATTCGTGAAGGATGTAATAGCACAATAGCTTAATAAAAATTAGAAAAAGTCGACGTCTACATATCACTATTCTATCATTTTACATTAAACGCTTTTGTTGATTTTCATACGACTATACAACACATTAGAAAAAAGTAACATTGAAATGCAAAAAGATATACAAGACTATTAAAGCATTGCTTATTTAAAAAAATCAGCAAATGTTTTATTTATTAAATGGGCAAAGTATCTATTACCACCATTACCTTCAGATCTTGATTCCAAATATACCCAAGATTAATTATAACAAATTTCCAGATACTCAATGTAAAAAGGTATGAATCCACCCTCATCTCAGCATAAAGGACAGTCGAACAGAATGTTAACTTCACAGAAAATTCTTATGCCTAAAATCTTAACACCAAATCTGAAGTTAAGTAAATGTAAAATGATGAATAATTTTTTCTCTTTGCGAAAGATTACAGTTTTTGTAAACTGAACCTCTTCTTCTGAGGCAGGCCGCATCAATTTCTAATTGTAAGTTTGATTTTCTAGCTTAACTCTCACAATCTTATGAATAATGTACAATATGCTAGCCAATAATTGCCTTTAACTGCTATTAATTTATTGATTATGTTTGTAAATATAAGTCGTTACCTTTTTATAATATATCACCCTTGGATTTAGACACATTTGTTGATAATACAGCCATAGAATATAGATAAATAAACTTTCTGTTATAAAAAACTAAAGTCCACTTTTTTGCCTGATTCAATAAATCACAGTATAAAATTCCAATGAAAGTGGAAGTTAATAAAACTGAATAAATAACAAGTGAACACAATTTTATTCAGATTACACTGTTAAGGTACTATAAATTAAGGAAAAATATCAATAAATCTCCTTAATTACTAGCATCAATTGAAAATCAGACATGGAGTGCGCGCAACGGTTGTTTTGACCAGCCGAGGCCTATTAAAATTGAAAGAAATTTATTGAAAATCGATAAATTATAATAGTAGACTGAAATAAGGCTTAATAGCGAAGCTGAACATTTTTACCTCCTTTGTTCGATTTTATTAAATTTCGTTATGGTAGTTTTCACATAAATAACGAATTCCAAATGGGTGTTCATTAAATGTTTTCTGTAGATAAAAGAGTTTTGTCCCTTTCTAATAAAACATCGTAAATAGTGTTGGGAACAATCGACTGAAATCGACTATCGACTGTTCAGTAACTGACTACTTTTTACTATCGATTATTTCAGTCGCTATTTGTAGTTCGACTGTTTTTACTAGTAACTGTTTTCAGTCGACTGTTTTCAGTCGCTATTTTCGGTCCGACTGATTTTATTACTATTTACTATCGTTTTTCCTAAAATCTTGAAATCCAAAATTAGGTTCCAAAGGTTTCAGAAATTGCATAGATCCAAAAGATTTGAAAATTTTTTTACAGTAGCAGTTGCTAAATTTCTTTTAAAAATATTAACCGTAAAGAGGTGAATAAAGTATATTAAATATTTGTAATAAGTACATTTTCTGATAGGAAAATTCTACTTTAATATTCAACAATATATTTTGTTGGCTATTAAGAAGAGCACCACAGTTTTTATTTGTTAACGAATTGACTATCTTAACAGAATGTGTTCAACTTTTAAAGCCCATTGAAATAATGACCACCGAGTTATCTGGAGAAAGATATCCCAACGATGTCTTTAATTATACGGTTAATATGACGACTGCAACATTCCATGAAATCCAGGATTTTAACGAGTGAATGGAGAAAAAATGTCAAAATTGTCTATTAGATGTCATCAATAAAAGAGTGGCCATTTTAGAAATGAATATGCATATATGTAGGAAATCCATATTTTTAGATCCTAGATTTAAAAAAGCAGGATTTGGTATTGCAAATAATGCTGTGGCAATACAAGAAGGTATCACAAAAGAGGTATCTTCCATTCTAACTTCAAAAATTACAAATGTAGTTCCACAACTCGAAATTCAAGACAAAACTACTGGCCAAGAATGTATTGACATCTGGAGCTATTTTGATAAAAAAAGGCTAGAATGAAAGAAGTAATTATTCCAAGTACTGCAGCAACTGTACAGATTTAGCAATATTTTAAATTCCATTTATTAGGCGTTTAGAAAACACATTGGATTTTTGGCAAACCCATAAAATGAAACTACCTGAATTATATCAGTTACACGTAAAATATTCCTCTATACCTGCAACATATGTCCCCTGGGAACGAGTTTTTACAAAATCTGGGCAAATAATTAACGATCGAAGAAATCGCCTCACGGGAGAAAAGTTGAACATGATAATATTCATAGTAATTGAAAAATATTTCTATTCAAAAATAAATAAAACTTTTATTTAAAAAGGGTTTGGTAGCTATTGTATGATCATTTTTAGGTTCATCATGGATTAGATTTTTTAATGAGGTATACGTTTACATTTTATTTAGTAGTTATGGTTATGGAAAATTTTTAGTTTTAGGGTTTATTTAAGTTGTATTGTACTATTTATATTTATTATGCTGTTATATAAAAATAGCAATTAATATATTAAAACACGATAAAACATTTGTGGTGCTATTATTCCATTCCTTTTTACACATCCACAGAACATTCAGTATAAAAGTAATCCTACTTCCTTTAAATTTATTTTATTTATTACATGATAATTGAATTTAGTAATTTAGTTTTCCTTTTCTTTTTTAAGGTTATCACGTGAATGAATATATATACATCTCTGTCTCGCTTATAGTACCATTGGAGAATATAGACATTTAAAATTAACTGCTCCAAGCATTTATCTCCATCCTTTCCTATCTCACATTTTATACAGACAAGAATTCGTACATCTTCATCTGACATCACGGATGGAAAAAAAATCGAACCGTGCATTTGACTGAAAATAGTAATTACTATTTTCAGTCGCTATTTTTTTAACTATCGACTGTTTTGGGACTATCAACTGTTTCCACTGTTTTCAGTCGATAATTCCCAACGCTAATCGTAAACTAAATGAGGTGTTTATAAAGATATGTTAGTTATAATAACTGTATCAAACTAAACTAACTTAACTATGTTTCTATGTTGTAAATAACATAAAATTTCTCTCAACATAAAAATTGATTCAATGAAAAAATATCTCATAATTTGGAGTAACGTTGGGAACTATCGACCGAAAACAGTGAAACCTGTCGATAGTCGCAAAACAGTCAAAACAGTCAAAACAGTCAATAGTCAAAAAACTAGCGACTGAAAATAGTAATGACAATTTTCAATCGCTAGTAATTACTATTTTCAGTCAAAAGAACGGTTCGGCTGTATTTTTCCATTCATGTTAGACGAAGATGCACGAATAATTTCCTGTATGATTAATTTCCTGAGATAATTGCTTGAAGCAGTTAATCTTAAATGTGCTTATATTTTCCAACAGTAGTATAAGCGGGATAGAGATGTGAATATATTCCTTCGCGTACTAACTTTAAAAAAGAAAAGGAAAAAAATAATTACTGAATTCTATTAAGAGGCAATATATAATTCCATTTTAAAGATGTAGAATTACTTTTATATTATATGTGTTACTCCAGCAAAACCTAAAAATAAAAATGTACAATAACCATAAATACTAAATAAAAATTAAACATATACCTAATCATAGAAAAGAAACTAATCGATAACATAAATAAAAATGATGACACAATAACTACCAGAACCTTTTTAAATAAAATAAACGTTTCATTTATTATTGAACGGAAATATGTTTTAATCACTATTCAAATATATAATATACATGTTCAGCTTCTCTCCCATAATGCGATTTCCTCTATTGTTAATAATGTGGTCAGATTTTAAAAAATCTCGTTCCGAATAATTTTATGAGCATGCCAAAAATCTAATGGCTTTTCGAATCGCCCAATAAGTGGCATTTCCAAATACTGCTTAATCCGATGATAATTTGTAAAGTTGTTGTAGCACCTGGTGTAATTATTTCTTTCATTCTAGCTAGTTTGTTTGCTGGTTTAGCTGGTTGTTTCCAAGTGTTTTCAAAGGAAATACATTCTTCGTCACTATTTTTATCTTGAATTTCGAGTTGTAGTACTGTATTTATATTTTTTGAAGTTATAATGGAATATATCTTTTTTCTTATAATTTTTTGTATTGCCTCAGCATTATTTGTAATACCAAATACTGATTCTATAAATTGAGCATTGCAGATAGCAAAAGTTGAGTATTCTATTTCAGAATATTCTGAAATATTCTGAAAAGTTATAAAATAATAAAAATAGATTTTAAAAATGATTTATCTGCATTACCTGTTTATAAAATAAATCTTAACTAAAAAGTGTCGCGACCTTCATTATTTTCTTGTATTTTTTAATAGCCAAGAAAATAAATTATTGAATATTAAAGATGAGTTTTCCTATCAGAAAAGGCATTTATTAGAAATATTTATATGATATATAAATACTGAATATAGTTTATCACCTCTTTACGGTTAATATTTTTTACGAAATTTAACTGCTACTGTAAAAATGTCTTCAAATTTTTTCGAATCAATTCAATTTCTGGAACCTTTCGAACCTAAATTTTGTCTTCAAGATTTTAACAAACAATTTTTTACAATCAAAAGACTTGACCAAATATCCAGAGAGTTAGATCGAAGCCAAAAAGTCAATCAAAAAAAGACGACCTATTATTGGCATAAAACAGTCAAAAGTATTTTACTATTTATCATTAAAAATTTTAATCTTTTACCCTCTTACATTAACAATCTTAAGAAATATCGTTCCAAAATGCTACTATATCAATATACAATATATTGTTATTTAGAAACGAACTACCAAAAAATTATAAAACTAAATATATTACATATAAATATATATAAGCCTAAGTTCGGCATATTTCTGTCAAGGTCAAAAAATAAGTTTATTGAAATTAGTAGGAACGAAAATAGTAATTAGAAGTACTCGACTGAAACAGTCGATAGTAAATAGTAACAAAATCAGTCGGACCGAAAATAGCGACTGAAACAATCACTGGTATAAAGTAGTAAAATCAGACCAACCAAAAATAGCTACTGAACCAGTCGATAGTATAAAGTAGCCAATTACTAAACAGTCGATAGTCAATTTCAGTCGAAATTTCCCAAAGCTAATTTGGACCATGGAAATATTCTTATTGGGTACTTTTGATCAGCAACATCGATTAGTAAATGAAAAAAATCCGAAATATGAACAATTATTAAACACAATGGTTTTTGATTTAGTTTTAGTGAGTTATATTTCACTCAAATTCGCTTATTTTAGCGAGAGTTTTTTGAACTTTATAAGCAAGTGCATTAATTTGATAGAATAAAATACATAAATTCGAGAAAAAAAATACAAGTATTTAAAGAAGAAAATAAATTGGGACAGAAATACGTTAATAAAATATGTAAAAATAAATACAAATGGTTTCAGCATCCGGCCTATTCGCGATATATAGCTCTTTCAAACCTACAATATTTCTCACTCTATCTTAAAGCCGCACAAATACAAAACCGTGTCTGATTATCATTATTGGACTTTTTTCCCTTATGTGCCCTCTCGAATTAGAATTTTATTAGAACTTGTTGAACATTTTTAGATTAAACTGTGGCTATTATAATACTATTCTCCTTAATTCAAAATAATAAATACAAAATTCTAGTTGTAACTGGAACAAATTTACAAATATATTTGAGTTTTAGAATACTCAATGCCATAACAATTTAGGAATAAAAATTACCAATAATTTTAAACCAAAATATGCAATATTTATGTCCAGCAATGCATTTTAATTTAAAATCAAATAAAATAGTATATACAAATACTAACCATTTGAAATAATATTACCATATAAATAAGCATACAACCAAATAATATATTGAACATAGTATAGTATTGTTAATGTGTCTACGATTTCGTTTTCAATAAGGCTTTCGAATCGAAGTTATAAATCATGTTTTACTGGTTCGTAATCTGAAGTTGAAACTTGATAAATATCCGCTCTCTAAGAGCACCTAACTAACACTAATCATTAATTATCGAAATCAATGAGCTTGTGTAGATAATCAAATTAACCTATATAAATAATTATACTCCGTTTCTGTAATCTTGAAACACTATTGCATATTAATACAATTTCAATAAATGCAAGAACAATAGTGTATATATTGAAACTTTTTACATTATATTTTACAGGTGGATATTTACTATTGCATATTTGTGTGGTAATATTAAGTTTTTTTTTATTTAAAATAGTCATTATTTGTAAAATGAAAATGTGCTTATGTTAGTTATGATTACTGATTATTAAAAATGATATTTAGACTGCCTTAAATTCATTTAATTTTTAATAACAATTTTTTCTAATATTTGATCAATGTTTTCTAGATTTAATTTTGAGCATTAAGCTTTTTTAATCAACTTATCATTATAAAGTAAATTTTGATCAGTTACCATGTACCACCATAAAAGCAGATATTCATCATAAATGTACAAGAATCAAGGTAATTAAAAGTAAAGAAATCTGGTTTACTTTCAGTGGAAATGGTTGTTTAATAAATTAATGTTATTTTAATTTACGAAATCTGAGTAGTTCTAAAAAAAATATGCGCCTGTGAGGAAAAATTAAAATCTTGAACCATCACCTGATATTTACAAAAAGCAAAAATGAGCAAACAAACTTTATATATATATATATATATATATATATATATATATATATATATATATAGATATATATATATATATATATATATATATATATATAGATATATATATATATATATATATATATATATATATATATATATAGATATATATATATATATATATATATATATATATATATATATATATAGATATATATATATATATATATATATATATATATATATATATATATATATATATATATATATTAAATACCGATAGGTACAAAATTATTAGTAAATTGTTACTCAGTTATATAAAGCATATATTTTAAATAGTTTATATTATCTAGTAACTTTATTTTAATCTCATATCTCTCGAAATTTATAATTATTAATTTATTATATGAAATATTTATTAACTCGAATTATTAATTTATTTCATGAAATACTATTATATTATATAAAACTAGCTGACACGGTAAACGTTTTTTTACCACGTAAATAATTTGAATAGAATTTCTAGTGTAGAAAAAAAATTAATTTATTGGAAGTATGTAAGGATGTGGTGTATGATTGAAAAAGGCATGGAGGTCTGTGAACGATGAGGGAATATAAAAATAACAAAAGATCAGACATTAAATTTTTTAATTTATTATAATTTACTTTAAGTAATAATTATTTATATCATTAATTCACATACTTTTTGTTAGCTTGTCTGATGAAATCACACCTCCTTTTAGCATCTAAATTTTTCTCTCATGTTGTTGCGATAATTATTACTTACATAATCACTGAAATCATTCGATTAAGGTGCGACAATCAATTCACAGTTGAGGAGACAAATTAAAATATGCAAATTGCTATCGTTTGGACTACTAGTCAATAGACTTATATATATATATATATATATTAAATACCGATAGGTACAAAATTATTAGTAAATTGTTACTCAGTTATATAAAGCATATATTTTAAATAGTTTATATTATCTAGTAACTTTATTTTAATCTCATATCTCTCGAAATTTATAATTATTAATTTATTATATGAAATATTTATTAACTCGAATTATTAATTTATTTCATGAAATACTATTATATTATATAAAACTAGCTGACACGGTAAACGTTTTTTTACCACGTAAATAATTTGAATAGAATTTCTAGTGTAGAAAAAAAATTAATTTATTGGAAGTATGTAAGGATGTGGTGTATGATTGAAAAAGGCATGGAGGTCTGTGAACGATGAGGGAATATAAAAATAACAAAAGATCAGACATTAAATTTTTTAATTTATTATAATTTACTTTAAGTAATAATTATTTATATCATTAATTCACATACTTTTTGTTAGCTTGTCTGATGAAATCACACCTCCTTTTAGCATCTAAATTTTTCTCTCATGTTGTTGCGATAATTATTACTTACATAATCACTGAAATCATTCGATTAAGGTGCGACAATCAATTCACAGTTGAGGAGACAAATTAAAATATGCAAATTGCTATCGTTTGGACTACTAGTCAATAGACTTCTGCGACGAAATCGACCTTTTGTATTGGCGCTACTGGCTTGAAATACAACCAGCTTTTAAGAAAATATATATGAATATCATAGAGAACATATAGATCTAATAAATAGGTCTAACATTTAGTGGCCAAATTTGTTGACCAGTTTGTTAAACAACTACTCAATATCCGTCCATAAAACATCCAAATTGATCTTTTAAATATAAGAAGAAAACTTAGATTTATTTAAACTTAAATTATTATTACTTTTTGCTGATGTAGCCCTTTTATGTATTTCACTTTTTGGTAGATACTTAATTTTATCATTAATGCAGTAATTTAAACATTACTTTGAAAATAACTATATTCATGTTCATATATAACAAATGTTTATAGATATATTATTAATGTTATAGTATCTTAACAGGATGATATAAAATGTCCATTTAAATAATATATATTCCAAATGCAATGATTGGAAGATAAAACGCTCATTTAAAGAAGAATTATTGAAGAATAACATACCGAGACCCCAGATTGCTAGTTCGGGTTATATAAATTAATATTTTTATGCGAAATTGTTCAGTCGAAGTCAAATATCGCAACAGTAGAAACATGAACAAAAATCAAGCTTTCTGACTTCTAATTTTTATTTTCGGATATAAAATATGTCGGCATGATACTGCAGCAGCAATAATGTTACTGTCGTAATCAGTGTTCAATTAAAGTTCAAGTTCAAAAAATGAGAAATTTTTCAATCCGTGATCGCTGTCTTCACCAACAATTATAATTTCCGATTATTACTTCACTGGATGCCTCTGCGTTATTAGCCAGCTAAATGAATCAATTATTGGCGAGCTAGAAAAGACATGTTTTTCTGACGTGATGATTAAATGTTTCAGAAAAGTATGAAAAAACTCTATTTGGCAACGGACAATGCATTGAATATAATAAAAATAATGTTCATAGTATATGTATAAAAATCACTAAAATGTAATTCGCGTTAATTATTAATTATTCGTTATTCATTGCTGTTATTATTAAGAAACACTTAAATATGCATGTGTCTTTAAAAGCAAAGGTATACTAATTAAAAACTTTTATACAAATGATATATTTCCTTTTGTGGTGTTTGCTTTCTTCTCATCTTCTTAACATTAACAAACACTTCTGTATCCAGGATATGATGCTGTTTTGGAAACTTTTTAGAAACGGAGCAGGTGTCATAGAGATCCGATATTAAAAAACTTTCTCGATTCGGCGACAAAGCTTAAGGACAACTTAACGGAAATGGATCTTACAAATTTACACACTACTTCTATTATTAAGAGTTTCACTGATTTTATTTTTTGTGAATTTCGTAAATGATAGCAGAATCAAGTCTATTTTTTCAACCCTATGAATATTTATTTTCAATTTATATTATATTGCGCAACTGACTCGATTTTAGCCGTTATTCCACTGGAACATGTGATGAATAAAGTGTTTTCCTATCCCTAAGTGGGATAGGTTCATTATATTTAGTGTTTGAGTTTTCATGTACAAATTTGTCACATTCTTGCTTCTGTTCAATATTCTCGCTTCAGTTGGTGATTTTAATCTTTTTTGCAGTATATATCCACATCGATTGAATGAGCTAGTGGTCCTTCTCTTTTCCGTCCTTCCTTTCAAAACTCTCTTAATCTGTTATGAGTTACTCTGTAATCATTACTGCATATCATTTGAATATATACTCTTATCTTATTTTTCACCACTTTGTTCCGATATAAACGGTAATTTTACTATTTAGCTTAGCACGTAATTCCGACCTAGAGGATTCGATGCTCGAGAGTTCTTTGGTTTATAAGGAGGGGGGAAACCGGTGTCCGCAATACAGCCATGACTGAGTGCGAGGTACCTTCGTATGTTGCACAACACACCATCATAATGTTTTTAACCAATGAAAGCGTTAAACCATCGGAAATATTCATTCGTTTGAAGGCACAATTTTGTGTATGCTACAATGTCTCAGAATCGAGTGTATACATGGATTAAAGAATTCAGCGATGGGCATAACGTGTCGAAAATGAAATTCATGATCAACGCCTACGAAAAAGTCTCACAAATGACAATATCCACGATGATCAAGGACTTATTGAAAGTTATTGCAGGTTAAATATTAAAGAAATATCATCAGAACTGGGTATCAGCTATGAAAGTATTCAATCCATCATCACTAATCAACTTGGCTTTTAAAAAACACACCGCAGTTTTGACAAGGAATAAATTGGAAGAAATGTGCTGGGAAACCCTCGAGCATCCTCCTTATAACCCCGACTTGTTACCTTGTGTTTATTTTTTGTTTGTCCGCTTGAAAGAATCACTTGGGGGCAAAATATTTGAAAGCAATAACGAAGTAGAGGAGTATGTGAGCAATTAGCTAACAACTCGCCCTCAAACATTTTATGAAGAAGGAATATTCAAGCTTCCAAATCGGTGGTCAAATTATATAGAGCACGGAGGTGACTATATTGAAAAATGTTAAATAGTTAGTTTTGTGTACTCCATTGATGAATAAATATATTTTACAAAATTACCATTTATATTTTAACTTAAAGAGTTTTCGTACGATGGACTTCAAAATCTATGCATCCAATGTTCTAACAAATTCTAATGCGTCCGGTATCTGCAAAACATAATGTGAATATCAAATCTTAACGGTGCAAAACCGGCTTCAAAAGGGGCTTGTGAAAGTTATCATGGAATTATTGTTTTGCCAAAAAATTTGAGAAGGTCATCAATCAAAACGGAGGATATATTTTCAATTTTTATTACTTTTATGTTTTAAATTATAATCAATTCTCAGAAGATTTTTAAATTTGTCCTTTATATATCAAAATAATAACCGGAAAAACAATTTATTCTACAAATAAGGTGTTTTGCTGACTGATTTTACTAATACATATATAAAATAAATAATAAAAAAAATAAAAACAAGGAATAGTTTTACTTGTTTTTCTGAGCTTAAGTAATTTAGAGTCTATTTATTATTAATAATATTTAACCCTTATCATCTTATATATAACATTCTCATGTCGCAATGTTCGTTCCCATATTCCTTCGAAGCGGCGTGACCGATTGTTATTGAATTGTCTGAGAATCGGCTACTATCTATTTTTCAAACCCCTAAGTGTTAAGGGGTGTTTACCCGAATTTTTTTTTATTTTTTAGATATATTTTTGTTATTATGTGGTATTAAAAAATACATATAACCCTAAATTTTCACTTTTCTATCACTTTTCCTTCCTGAGTTGAACTCACTGAATTCGCCAGGCATGCCACCGCATAACTTACAATTGAAGGTTGGATTTCTAATTATTTTGCTTCGTAATTTGAACTCACCACGGCTGTGCAACGGTACTCGATTAGTCATAAAAATTTTATATATTTTAAATATATTAATGCCACGAATACCTATTATACCGACAGATGTGCCAGTTCAATTTAAGCGTATTCAATTTCCGATTAGATTGGCATTTGCAATAACTACTAATAAATGCCAAGGCCAAACAATGTCTGTTAATGGCTTAAATTTGCGCATACCATGTTTTTCACACGGATAATTGTACGTTGCATGCTCTCGAGTGGGTAAAGCATCAAGTTTAGTTGCATTAGCTAAAGACAAGCTAACAAAAAGTATCATTAACGCTGTAGCATTAAGAGATTAATATTATGTAATGAATTAATGATATAAATAATTATTACTTAAAGTAAATTATATTAAATTAAAAAATTTAATGTCTGATCTTTTGTTATTTTTATATTCCCTCATCGTTCACAGACCTCCATGCCTTTTTCAATCATATACCACATCCTTACATACTTCCAATAAATTAATTTTTTTTCTATACTAGAAATTCTATTCAAATTATTTACGTGGTAAAAAAACGTTTGCCGTATCAGCTAGTTTTATATAATATAATAGTATTTCATGAAATAAATTAATGATACTATTTTATTTTTATGGACAAATTCCACAATATGCAAACAACAATTAAAATTAATAATAGTATTTATAAAGATTAAATATTTTGCATCAATATTTTAGGCCGTTTATCTACCATAGATACTATTTAATGTAAGCCCAAACCAGGGACATCGGATATTTCCATTGGGTATTAACCTTTGGTAATTCGTAAAGCCCGTCTAGCAAGTGACCCACATGGAGATCAACTATCGGAAAATATGTATAAGTTAATAATAGACGTGCTAAACTTTAAGTTCTCTCCTTTTAACATATCACACTCAATTCAATAACAATTCGTCAATAGGATCGTCAACACTATATCTAAAAATTCAACTTTATTTCAACATTTCATTTTTAATAAGAGAATAACACTGATTCGAAGAAAGAGGTCAAGTAATGGTGTGAACTTTTCGGATTTGCAAGCGAATAAGTATTCTAAAACCAGCCAAGAACGTATTTGAGTCAGTTCTGTGATATACAAACGGAAAGAATGATATAAAAAACTTAATTTAACAACAAACTCAGACCTCAAAAGGAAATTTAAAATATGTATATTATTTCAACGTCCATTTTAGTCGATGGATTCAGTCTGATTCTGATTCCTGGTTTCAAACCAAACCAACAGGTAGTAATAATTACCATAACGAGACATTTTACAGACTTTCCGGAAAAATTACTAGAATCATGATGTATATGATTATTAGTGTTATTTAATGCCTTGAACTCAGGTCTTCAATCCGTGTGTTAAAATTGGTTCTAATTTTTCAGTTCGCGGAAATTCATCGGAAACTTGTCTTTGTGCAGTGCATCGGAACGTGTGAAAAAGTTGCAAAATCGATTCAAGATATTTTTGTTTTGTTTGTAGATGTTATAAGCTCGGTAAATATAGAAAAATCATAACAAATGACACACTCAAAAATGTGTAATTGCAGTTTTTTGGTTTTGCTGTAGTAAATATTGACAAGCCAAACTTTTTATACCATTGTTATGGAGAAAACAGAAAAATCATGTAGATGATTGTTACAATTACTTGCTGAGTGTTGTCGGTATAAATACAGCAAATATAGCACAGTATAAATATCCTGACTTATCATCAGTTTCGAAGCCAGTTCCACATAAGGATAATGATGCATTCCCAATTCCTCCAGATGCAAGTGCAAAAAGCCTTAAGAGCTTCGTCTTTATCATCGGTGGTTAATGAAAGCGATTGATAAATAATATAAGAAGGAATATTTGTCAGACCTGATATTCGAAAACTAATGACGCAAAGCTCACAAGGTATTTAACGTCTGATGAAGCAGCAGCATGGGCATCGTTTCAAAATATTGTTCACAACTATCTCGCTAACCATAAATCACCGGTTTACAAGCACATAATAGAAAATTTACTTAATAAGATAAAATTATATAATAACGAATTTATTGAATATCTCAAAAAGTAGAATCAATATTTAAAAACCAGCAACTGATTTGGATTCAATTTACAATTTTCCTAAAAAAATAGCTTTTTCTCAGATTCAAAACAATGTATGATTGTGCTATTCAGTAATAGATATTGGGTTATAATCTAAGAAAGAAAGCATAAGAAAACATTTTTATGAGGAAAGGTCACGAGCGATATAATAGCAATCATAAGTTCATAGCTCATTCTGAAGGTAGTCTTGGTCGGTTCATTTCAAATTATTAATCAAATAATGTTTCTCGAAAAACTGATTTCACACAATAACGCATGGCCTTCGACCGGGCCATATTTAAGTCCAGCAGATTTATTTTCATATAGACAGGTTAAAACCAAGCGATACTCCAATAATCCAACCGAGCTACCACAACCGAATTTGAATATTCAAGAAGAAATAAAATCGATTTGGGGATAAACTTTTACGAAATTGTACTGCCTGATCAGACGAGTGTCGTAAACACCATTTTCATAATTTTATTTCAAAAAAATATAATTAGATTTAATTAACTTTGCATTGTAAAAAACGTTCTTAAATATAACAATATTTTTTTAACCACTGGCAACTCTGTATTTATGAATTAAATATAGACGTAATGTTTTGAAACTTTTCTTTCAAAAAGCTCGTTACATATAATAAAGCAAGGTAAACGAAGCAACGTGTTTATAAAGATTTTTTAATAATTCGTTTCGGTTAATTTGTCAATAAACAAAAAAGTTCTCTACATCAATAAAACAGAAAATAAGTACAAACGAGCTAAATATAGATCATCAACTCAAACATAATAACGGACATACATGAAATGAGTTTCAGGAATATTAATAAATGAAAAGGCAAAATATTCGGGATTATATAAGGATGGGAACTGTTTGGCAATTTTTGTGCAAATTCAAAGCTACATTGTGAGAAATTGTAATATATCATTTTTATAATAATTTGACGAAATTTAATTATATTTTTCTTCCATATTATTTGTTGAATGAATTTATTCGTATTAATTACAAAGAAGAATCAGTAACATACATGTTGTCTTATCCGATAACCTCTTGTCCCTTTTCTGGATAATTCCATCAATGAATCAAAATTTTCACAAACCTCTTTTAAAGCCATATCTATACCATTAATATGTCATAAATAAGAAATTAGACCAAACGTAAATAAAATTTAAGTTTAAAGTAAAACTCTAACTATTCAAGCATTCTACGAATGTATTCCCATAACAATTCAGCTATTTTAAATGTCTGGGGTCCATGTTATGTTATCCATCCCCTCTAGGTCTATCTCTATATCTCTATATTCCATGTTTAATATCTGCCACAGTCCTTTATTTAAGCACTTATAACTATTGGTTTTCGAAATCACCATTCAACTATCGATCAAGTGCACAGAGTAACTGCGACTATTGAAAGAGCGTTTGAAGAAAAGAAATACTGCCCTGCAATATTCCTGGATGTCTCACAAGCTTTTGATCGGGTTTGGCATTTGGGATTAATCTGTAAGATGAGCAAATTGTTACCGGGTAACTATTGTCAATTGCTGGAGTCATATTTATTCGGAAGAAAATTTAAAGTATCGCACGAAATGGCGTTCTCGACATTTAAAACTATCTCGGCTGGAGTTCCACAAGGTAGCGTCTTAGGACCTCTCCTGTATCTGCTCTACACTGCTGACATTCCAACAACAAAAGAAACACTTCTTGGAACCTTTGCTAACGACACAGTTATTATGGCAAAAGATATATCTCTGCCCAGGGCAATAGAAAAAGAGCAAGTGACAGTCAACAAAATCTACAAATGGACAAAAGATTGGAAAATTCAACTTAATAGCCCCAAATCTGTCCACGTTAATTTTGCATTAAGACGAAATAATAAAAACTTAATTATATCACTCAATGGATGCCCGATTCCTCAAGCAGAATCAGCAAAATACTTTGGAATCCATTTTGATGGTAGATTAAATTGGAAGCATCACGTTAGAAAAAAAGCAAAATACATTAAAACCAAAATAAAACAACTATACTGGTCAGTCGGAAGATACTCTCAACTTGATCGAAAATCAAAGAGGTTGATCTACAATACAATTATAAAGCCAATTTGGACCTGTGGGGTGCAAATATGGGGTTGCACTAAAAATTCAAATCAGTTAGTCATACAGCGCTGTCAAAACAAGGTTCTTCGATTGATTACCAATGCCTATCGCTATGTAACCAATGCAGAACTGCACGATGACCTGGAAATCAAATGGATTTGCGAAGTTATACAGGATTTCGCCTTGAAACACGAAAGAAGATTACTAAATCATACTAACGTGGAAGCAATACAACTGCTGGACAGCGCGCAGGATGTCAGGAAATTGAAACGAAAAAACCATACGAACTTGTGTAAACATTTAGTGTGTATTATTAGTGTAAACTATAGCTATAAGTTAATAATTAATAAATAATTCTAATTTTATAATTGAGGAATACATACGGATGTATTTTCTCGCAATCGTCTTGCTTGTTAATTAATCCAAGTACATAAGAAAAGTAGTAATAAATTAATTGTAAATTAAGATTGTACTAAGCGTATCTAATAAAGATGTTATAAAAAAAACATAACTATAAACAAAACAACAATAAAAGTTGCTGGAAAATGGTAAACGTTGAAATAACAATTGATTAGGTATTATTAGTAAAAATATTTATTAATAAGTCATTGCAGATATAATGTTCTTACTCATCTTAGAATTGTTGAGTTGGAATGGTTAATAACACCTTTGGTTTTGAAATCGTGAACAAATATTTTATGGAACAAATGTTTATGTATGTTTTATGTTTTATGTAAATGTGTATATTTTATGTATGACCGGAAATGAACAGCTTACTTATTCATTTGCATTAAACTTTCTGAATATGCGATTATGATTCAATGCTGATAATTTCCAAGACAGGGTAATGAGAGTGGAAACAACTAAAGGTTTGTATATAATTAATATACGATGACTGTAGGAAATCTTATTATAGAGTGTGAACGATTTATGTGCATAGATATGTGTGTAATTGTTCAGAATTATACATGAGCATTAGGTTAGAATGGATGAGAAGGGGATGAATACTAACTGTTTTGTAGATATGGCAAATGCATTAGAGATAATTCAGTGACCAATTTTATCAAGAATGCAGTACAGAGATAATAACAGAAGAAACAAAAAAATACAGTAAAATCAAATTGACTTGAAATGACACAAAATAAACATCGAAGGAAACAAGAACTAAACGTAAAAAGGTAAATATGGTCTCTAATGAAAGTAAAATACATTACATGGAGACGTAATTACTAATTAGGTGGATTAGGCCTTCAGGGGATACCACTACATTGAAAAACCCCGCCCAGAACTCTACCTCATGGGTGTTTGTTTATTACAATTATTCGATAATATATGTATTAGTTGTACTATAATATTAAAATAAATTATATTTAATAACATTTTTGTTTCATTATTTTATTTAGACCAGAATTTTGTTATATTTCAAAGCCAAAATAATCTATAACTCAGAATTGATGTGTCAACATTGCGACGTTTTGGTGCCTTAAATTGAGATGACCTTAGTTCACTCCTACTTTGGATAGATTATACTTGGTGTTACTATAATGTAGTATGCTCGTGTAGAATCATGTTTTCAGCAAAATGTATGCACACTGAACTGAAGTATTAAATCTTTTTCTCATATTGTTTCAGAGTGTTCAACTACTAAAGAAAGAAGAAACGAAGTATACTTGGGATGTTATTTGGATTTATTATCATACCACTTCTTCCTTTTCTGTTTGCCGAAAAAGATACATCCCAATCTCAACCGGAAGCCATTCAGGCATCGACAACCGTA
The DNA here is from genome assembly GCF_030347505.1 of Rhynchophorus ferrugineus. Lineage (NCBI taxonomy): Eukaryota > Metazoa > Arthropoda > Insecta > Coleoptera > Curculionidae > Rhynchophorus > Rhynchophorus ferrugineus. Next base: position 16,423,796 of record NW_027472584.1, on the reverse strand, counting down.
CCTGGCGATATTATTATCGGCGGTTTATTCCCTGTTCATGAAAAAGGAGAAAAGTCACCATGCGGTCACAAGATTTATCATCGAGGCATTCAACGCATGGAGGCAATGATGTTTGCAATAGATCGCATAAATGCGGATCCGAATATATTGCCTAATATCACTATCGGAGCCCATATCATCGACACATGTTCCAGAGATACGTACGCGTTGAATCAGTCATTGCAATTCGTTAGAGCTTCAGCTCTGAACAATATTGACACGTCCAGTTTTGAATGTCAGGATCATTCCATTCCACGTCCTCGAAACAATTACACCGGACCTGTCTTTGGTGTAGTTGGTGGTAGTTATAGTTCTGTATCCCTGCAAGTTGCCAATTTACTCGGTCTCTTTCGCATTCCTCAAATATCTCCAGCATCAACTGCCAAAGCCCTTAGTGATAAAACACGTTTCAAGTATTTTGCACGTACCGTACCTCCTGATACATTCCAATCCAGTGCGTTAGTGGATATAGTTAAGAGCGTTAATTGGTCATATGTTTCGACCGTTTATTCCGAAGGTTCCTACGGTGAATATGGCATTGAAGTGTTTCACAGAGAAGCCCAAGAGAGGAATGTATGCATTGCCACTGCCGAGAAAGTACCCAGTACTGCTGATGAGAAAGAGTTTGATAATATAATCATCAAGTTGAAGAAGAAGGTCAACGCCAGAGGGGTTGTACTCTTTACCAGAGCCGAAGATGCCAGGTGAGTTAAAGTTATACTGTAGGGAGGTAGGGGAGTCATGGGCACTTTTTTACTATTTATTGCATAAAAATCAGATTTTATAGATAATCAGCTTTTATTGCCAATTCTTATTATCCCACACATTTGGCTAGATATAATTAAAGAGATTTCTTAAAAATTACAATCAGTTTCAACATTACGAGATATTTTATAAACTAAGTCAAAAGTGCCCAATGCTCCCTATGGTAGGGAGGCTTGGACATACCCTGTGGAATTCAAAAATTAGTTAACAAATATAAAACATCTCAAACAGTATCTTAACTTATTTTTAACGTTTGGTTTTATTGCATGTCTTTGGTACTGGCAATTTAGTTTTGATGTCGTCTAAAAGGACACTAGCTATGTCATCTACTTCAGGAAAAAAAGGTCTTTCTTATCTTACTCAGCCTCATACATTTTATCGTAGCTATGGTAGGACTAATGTCTTCGATTTGGCCGACATAGTGCACAACAGTCTTTTTTGTATTAAATTTAACAAGAACGAAATCATTTAATTTAAAATTTCTGTCAACCATTATCACATCATCTTCATCAAACTCTTCTCCTGACGTTTAATAAAAGATTCCCCGGAAATTTCATCTGAACATAATAGGAAGGAGCATTGGCCATGCCCAAACCACCCGCGCGTCCAAATGCCCATTACTCCCTCTGTATACAATTTCGACATAGGTTACCGGTATTCTTTTGAACTTATGTATTTAGGCTTGAATTTCAGTTTAATTCATAGATTATTAAATATACAATAGATAAATAATAGAAAATACACATACTTTAAATTAGTTTTCTCTTTATTACGATTCAAAACCGCAACAAAATATTTACTTTTACGAACGCATAACCTTCAAACGTGTTTGTGTTTGACAACTGACACAAATGACAGATAGTAAAAGGTAAGGTAAAGTAAACTACAAAATCAAAAAAATAATCTATGATCAAATCAGAATAGAAGGGTTTGGGGAGGGGTGCCCATGTCTCCCAACTGCCCGTCCCTCCCTACCTCTCTACACGACTTAATTTTTAACACATTCTTTATTCATATTCATATTAAATTAATTTCAATAAATATTCTCAACATTAGTCTTCACAATATTTGTTTATTGAATTTGTTTCCCGCTGAACTTTTTGGTAATAATATTTTTAGACGACGGCTTTGCGGTTTCTTGAGTTTTTTTATCAACTTCCTGCCTTAAAGGTTACATTGCTATTTCTATGGCGTCTTTGTTATTAGTTCTCCCTTGTATACTATACAACATTAATAATTGGTAGTGCTCAAAGTGTTGATAATTTGTACATTAAAGGGTTTTGTTATTCTTCCTAGGGGGTTCAACTTTTATCTTACAATATACTAGATTTTTGATCTCTTAAAGGGTTTTGTTATTTTCATTGTGCACCAAATGTTCTTAATATATTTTTCACCATTTAAATTCCGATCTAGCTTCAAACTGTTATATAATAACGTAAAGTATTAGGGATATCAGGAATAACTTTTATAAGTCATTTAAAGTAATTTTTACACAACAGCGATTTTTTCCAAGAAACAACGTCATCGTTGATTAATAGGCTATCTAAACAGCTCTTTGAATATTTGCACACGAAATGGAAAACAATTATTTTGTACAATGTTCCCAAAATTAACTAAAGAAAACCGATTTTATTTCAAATAATTTTTAGGTTATCGCATTTGCTTTAATATATATTATCTTTTCTACATATTTCAATAGGTTTGCATCTAATTTCATCTTTACAAATCCTTTGATTAAATATGGATATGACAGAATATAATCCAAATTCCTCGTGTTTATATAATATATGATTACCTATCAGATAAACTTTATGATTATGTAATTGTTAGGTTTGATTAATAGGTTTAATTTTATAATTTAGTGTGTATTTTTCAGTCTCTTATATTATATTTGAGTGTTAAGATCATTATATTTTTGAGTGAATCATATTTCGTGTTGAATTTTACGTAACAAAAAAGTCGAATATGGGTTTACACAAAATTGAATATCTGATAGGCACAATGTGTTACACAAAAAGTAGATCAGGCCTTGCAAAGATAGAAAATATATAGAGTCATCAAGTAATGACAAAATGTTGTAGATTCTCGTGTTACATCTGAATGATTTTTTCACGGTTCCATGCACATCTTGCACTATATATGCTGCCACAAATAGTCATATGGATCATTATCTCACTAACATTTCTTTACAAATATCTGAAAATGTATACATTTTTTTCATGTACTTTGGCATCTCTTGCTACTATCCCCAGTTACCCATAGAATTGTGGTGTTACATATTAAGAATGCTTGACTTAGACACGTTACTTGCTATTTGGAGGTCATCTGCACATATTGATTATATAATTAGAGGTGATTCTATACTACGCCAGAAAATTGAAGAGGCGCTGAAACAAGAATCACACAGAAATTTCAAAACTCTCACCGAGCCCAGGTCGGCTATTCAAATAACCAGAGAAGGGCCTAATGTAATTTTTGGTTCAAATTTTCGGAAGATATGTACAAAGAAATCGAGCGGCATAGTTAAACAAAATGTCCCAGCAAAAAGGAATTACACGAAAAGGAGCCATAATATGTCGAAACGGTTTGTTCCATATAGACTATAAATACAAGTGTGAATATGGCCCATTTTAAAGGTATAAAAGTACTAGTTCATCTGCATAAATCATATGAGAGGAACTATATATTAAACGAAATGTAACTCGGGCTAGAAGAACCTAGCAAATATATTAAAAGTTTTACAAGATTAATTTGAAGTTTTACTACCAAGGTATAATACTTAATTAGCACCTAAAAATAAATATAGACAGACAAGTTATGTCATAATGCTGTAGCATCTCGTGTTACACCTGAATGATTTCTTCACGGTCCCATGCACATCTTGAACTATATATGCTGCCACAAATAGGCATATGGATCATTATCCCACTAACGTTGCTTTACAAATATCTGAAAATGTATAAGTTTTTTTTATATACTTTGGCATCTCTTGCTGCTATTCCCCAGTTACCCATAGAATTGTGGTGTTATATATTAAGAATGCTTGACTTAGACACGTTACTTGCTATTTGGAGGTCATCTTCACATATTGATTATATAATTAGAGGTGATTCTATACTACGTCAGAAAATTGAAGAGGCGCTGAAACAAGAATCACACAGAAATTTCACAACTCTCACCGAGCCCAGGTCGGCTATTCAAATAACCAGAGAAGGGCCTAATGTAATTTTTGGTTCAAATTGTCGGAAGATATGTACAAAGAAATCGAGCGGCGTTGTTAAACAAAATGTCCCAGCAAAAAGGAATTACACGAAAAGGAGTAATAATATGTCGAAACGGTTTGTTACATATAGACTATAAATACAAGTGTGAATATGGTCCAATTTAAAGGTATAAAAGTACTACTTCATCTGCATAAATCATATGAGAGGAACTATATGTTAAACGAAATGTAGCTCGGTCTAGAGGAATCTAGCAAATAAATTAAAAGTTTTACAAGATTCATTTGAAATTTTACTACCATGGTATAATACTTAATTAGCTCCTGAAAATAAATATAGACAGACAAGTTATGTCATAATGCTGTAGCATCTCGTGTTACACCTGAATGATTTCTTCACGGTCCCATGCACATCTTGAACTATATATGCTGCCACAAATAGGTATATGGGTCATTATCCCACTAACGTTGCTTTACAAATATCAGAAAATGTATAAGTTTTTTTCATGTACTTTGGCATCTCTTGCTGCTATTCCCCAGTTACCCATAGAATTGTGGTGTTACATATTAAGAATGCTTGACTTAGACACGTTACTTGCTATTTGGAGGTCATCTTCACATATTGATTATATAATTAGAGGTGATTCTATACTACGTCAGAAAATTGAAGAGGCACTGAAACAAGAATCACACAGAAATTTCAAAACTCTCACCGAGCCCAGGTCGGCTATTCAAATAACCAGAGAAGGGCCTAATGTAATTTTTGGTTCAAATTGTCGGAAGATATGTACAAAGAAATCGAGTGGCGTTGTTAAACAAAATGTCCCAGCAAAAAGGAATTACACGAAAAGGAGCCATAATATGTCGAAAGGGTTTGTTCCATATAGACTATAAATACAAGTGTGAATATGGTCCAATTTAAAGGTATAAAAGTACCAGTTCATCTGCATAAATCATATGAGAGGAACTATAAATTAAACGAAATGTAACTCGGGCTAGAAGAACCTAGCAAATAAATTAAAAGTTTTACAAGATTCATTTGAAGTTTTAATACCATGGTATAAAACTTAATTAGCACCTGAAAATATATATAGACATACAAGTTATGTCATAATGCTGTAGCATCTCGTGTTACACCTGAATGATTTCTTCACGGTCCCATGCACATCTTGAACTATATATGCTGCCACAAATAGGCATATGGATCATTATTCCACTAACGTTGCTTTACAAATATCAGAAAATGTATAAGTTTTTTTCATGTACTTTGGCATCTCTTGCTGCTATTGACCAGTTACCCATAGAATTGTGGTGTTACATATTAAGAATGCTTGACTTAGACACGTTACTTGCTATTTGGAGGTCATCTTCACATATTGATTATATAATTAGAGGTGATTCTATACTACGTCAGAAAATTGAAGAGGCACTGAAACAAGAATCACACAGAAATTTCAAAACTCTCACCGAGCCCAGGTCGGCTGTTCAAATAACCAGAGAAGGGCCTAATGAAATTTTTGGTTCAAATTGTCGGAAGATATGTACAAAGAAATCGAGCGGCGTTGTTAAACAAAATGTCACAGCAAAAAGGAATTACACGAAAAGGAGTCATAATATGTCGAAACGGTTTGTTCCATATAGACTATAAGTACAAGTGTGAATATGGTCCAATTTAAAGGTATAAAAGTACTAGTTCATCTGCATAAATCATATGAGAGGAACTATATATTAAACGAAATATAACTCGGGCTAGAAGAACCTAGCAAATAAATTAAAAGTTTTACAAGATTCATTTGAAGTTTTACTACCATGGTATAATACTTAATTAGCACCTGAAAATAAATATAGACAGACAAGTTATGTCATTATGCTGTAGCATCTCGTGTTACACCTGAATGATTTCTTCACGGTCTCATGCACATCTTGAACTATATATGCTGCCACAGATAGGCATATAGATCATTATCCCACTAACGTTACTTTACAAATATCAGAAAATGTATAAGTTTTTTTCATGTACTTTGGCATCTCTTGCTGCTATTCCCCAGTTACCCATAGAATTGTGGTGTTACATATTAAGAATGCTTGACTTAGACACGTTACTTGCTATTTGGAGGTCATCTTCACATATTGATTATATAATTAAAGGTGATTCTATACTACGTCAGAAAATTGAAGAGACGCTGAAACAAGAATCACACAGAAATTTTACAACTCTCACCGAGCCCAGGTCGGCTATTCAAATAACCAGAGAAGGGCCTAATGTAATTTTTGGTTCAAATTATCGGAAGATATGTACAAAGAAATCGAGCGGCGTTGTTAAACAAAATGTCCCAGCAAAAAGGAATTACACGAAAAGGAGTAATAATATGTCGAAACGGTTTGTTCCATATAGACTATAAATACAAGTGTGAATATGGTCCAATTTAAAGGTATAAAAGTACTACTTCATCTGCATAAATCATATGAGAGGAACTATATGTTAAACGAAATGTAGCTCGGTCTAGAGGAATCTAGCAAATAAATTAAAAGTTTTACAAGATTCATTTGAAATTTTACTACCATGGTATAATACTTAATTAGCTCCTGAAAATAAATATAGACAGACAAGTTATGTCATAATGCTGTAGCATCTCGTGTTACACCTGAATGATTTCTTCACGGTCCCATGTACATCTTGAACTATATATGCTGCCACAAATAGGTATATGGGTCATTATCCCACTAACGTTGCTTTACAAATATCAGAAAATGTATAAGTTTTTTTCATGTACTTTGGCATCTCTTGCTGCTATTCCCCAGTTACCCATAGAATTGTGGTGTTACATATTAAGAATGCTTGACTTAGACACGTTACTTGCTATTTGGAGGTCATCTTCACATATTGATTATATAATTAGAGGTGATTCTATACTACGTCAGAAAATTGAAGAGGCACTGAAACAAGAATCACACAGAAATTTCAAAACTCTCACCGAGCCCAGGTCGGCTATTCAAATAACCAGAGAAGGGCCTAATGTAATTTTTGGTTCAAATTGTCGGAAGATATGTACAAAGAAATCGAGTGGCGTTGTTAAACAAAATGTCCCAGCAAAAAGGAATTACACGAAAAGGAGTCATAATATGTCGAAACGGTTTGTTCCATATAGACTATAAATACAAGTGTGAATATGGTTCAATTTAAAGGTATAAAAGTACCAGTTCATCTGCATAAATCATATGAGAGGAACTATATATTAAACGAAATGTAACTCGGGCTAGAAGAACCTAGTAAATAAATTAAAAGTTTTACAAGATTCATTTGAAGTTTTAATACCATGGTATAAAACTTAATTAGCATAGAATTGTGGTGTTACATATTAAGAATGCTTGACTTAGACACGTTACTTGCTATTTGGAGGTCATCTTCACATATTGATTATATAATTAGAGGTGATTCTATACTACGTCAGAAAATTGAAGAGGCACTGAAACAAGAATCACACAGAAATTTCAAAATTCTCACCGAGCCCAGGTCGGCTGTTCAAATAACCAGAGAAGGGCCTAATGTAATTTTTGGTTCAAATTGTCGGAAGATATGTACAAAGAAATCGAGCGGCGTTGTTAAACAAAATGTCACAGCAAAAAGGAATTACACGAAAAGCAGTCATAATATGTCGAAACGGTTTGTTCCATATAGACTATAAATACAAGTGTGAATATGGTCCAATTTAAAGGTATAAAAGTACTAGTTCATCTGCATAAATCATATGAGGGGAACTATATATTAAACGAAATGTAACTCGGGCTAGAAGAACCTAGCAAATAAATTAAAAGTTTTACAAGATTCATTTGAAGTTTTACTACCATGGTATAATACTTAATTAGCACCTGAAAATAAATATAGACAGACAAGTAATGTCATTATGCTGTAGCATCTCGTGTTACACCTGAATGATTTCTTCACGGTCTCATGCACATCTTGAACTATATATGATGCCACAAATAGGCATATGGATCATTATTCCACTAACGTTGCTTTACAAATATCAGAAAATGTATAAGTTTTTTTCATGTACTTTGGCATCTCTTGCTGCTATTCCCCAGTTACCCATAGAATTGTGGTGTTACATATTAAGAATGCTTGACTTAGACACGTTACTTGCTATTTGGAGGTCATCTTCACATATTGATTATATAATTAGAGGTGATTCTATACTACGTCAGAAAATTGAAGAGGCGCTGAAACAAGAATCACACAGAAATTTCACAACTCTCACCGAGCCCAGGTCGGCTATTCAAATAACCAGAGAAGGGCCTAATGTAATTTTTGGTTCAAATTGTCGGAAGATATGTACAAAGAAATCGAGCGGCGTTGTTAAACAAAATGTCCCAGCAAAAAGGAATTACACGAAAAGGAGTAATAATATGTCGAAACGGATTGTTCCATATAGACTATAAATACAAGTGTGAATATGGTCCAATTTAAAGGTATAAAAGTACTACTTCATCTGCATAAATCATATGAGAGGAACTATATGTTAAACGAAATGTAGCTCGGTCTAGAGGAATCTAGCAAATAAATTAAAAGTTTTACAAGATTCATTTGAAATTTTACTACCATGGTATAATACTTAATTAGCTCCTGAAAATAAATATAGACAGACAAGTTATGTCATAATGCTGTAGCATCTCGTGTTACACCTGAATGATTTCTTCACGGTCCCATGCACATCTTGAACTATATATGATGCCATAAATAGGCATATGGATCATTATTCCACTAACTTTGCTTTACAAATATCAGAAAATGTATAACTTTTTTTCATGTACTTTGGCATCTCTTGCTGCTATTGACCAGTTACCCATAGAATTGTGGTGTTACATATTAAGAATGCTTGACTTAGACACGTTACTTGCTATTTGGAGGTCATCTTCACATATTGATTATATAATTAGAGGTGATTCTATACTACGTCAGAAAATTGAAGAGGCACTGAAACAAGAATCACACAGAAATTTCAAAACTCTCACCGAGCCCAGGTCGGCTGTTCAAATAACCAGAGAAGGGCCTAATGTAATTGTTGGTTCAAATTGTCGGAAGATATGTACAAAGAAATCGAGCGGCGTTGTTAAACAAAATGTCACAGCAAAAAGGAATTACACGAAAAGCAGTCATAATATGTCGAAACGGTTTGTTCCATATAGACTATAAATACAAGTGTGAATATGGTCCAATTTAAAGGTATAAAAGTACTAGTTCATCTGCATAAATCATATGAGGGGAACTATATATTAAACGAAATGTAACTCGGGCTAGAAGAACCTAGCAAATAAATTAAAAGTTTTACAAGATTCATTTGAAGTTTTACTACCATGGTATAATACTTAATTAGCACCTGAAAATAAATATAGACAGACAAGTAATGTCATTATGCTGTAGCATCTCGTGTTACACCTGAATGATTTCTTCACGGTCTCATGCACATCTTGAACTATATATGCTGCCACAGATAGGCATATGGATCATTATCCCACTAACGTTACTTTACAAATATCAGAAAATGTATAAGTTTTTTCATGTACTTTGGCATCTCTTGCTGCTATTCCCCAGTTACCCATAGAATTGTGGTGTTACATATTAAGAATGCTTGACTTAGACACGTTACTTGCTATTTGGAGGTCGTCTTCACATATTGATTATATAATTAGAGGTGATTCTATACTACGTCAGAAAATTGAAGAGGCGCTAAAACAGGAATCACAGAGAAATTTCAAAACTCTCACCGAGCCCAGGTCGGCTATTCAAATAACCAGAGAAGGGCCTAATGTAATTTTTGGTTCAAATATTCGGAAGATATGTACAAAGAAATCGAGCGGCGTTGTTAAACAAAATGTACCAGCAAAAAGGATTTACACGAAAAGGAGTCATAATATGTCGAAACGGTTTGTTCCATATAGACTATAAATACAAGTGTGAATATGGTCCAATTTAAAGGTATAAAAGTACTAGTTCATCTGCATAAATCATATGAGAGGAACTATATATTAAACGAAATGTAACTCGGGCTAGAAGAACCTAGCAAATATATTAAAAGTTTTACAAGATTAATTTGAAGTTTTACTACCATGGTATAATACTTAATTAGAACCTGAAAATAAATATAGACAGACAAGTTATGTCATAATGCTGTAGCATCTCGTGTTACACCTGAATGATTTCTTCACGGTCTCATGCACATCTTGAACTATATATGCTGCCACAGATAGGCATATGGATCATTATCCCACTAACGTTACTTTACAAATATCAGAAAATGTATAAGTTTTTTTCATGTACTTTGGCATCTCTTGCTGCTATTCCCCAGTTACCCATAGAATTGTGGTGTTACATATTAAGAATGCTTGACTTAGACACGTTACTTGCTATTTGGAGGTCGTCTTCACATATTGATTATATAATTAGAGGTGATTCTATACTACGTCAGAAAATCGAAGAGGCGCTAAAACAGGAATCACAGAGAAATTTCAAAACTCTCACCGAGCCCAGGTCGGCTATTCAAATAACCAGAGAAGGGCCTAATGTAATTTTTGGTTCAAATTTTCGGAAGATATGTACAAAGAAATCGAGCGGCATAGTTAAACAAAATGTCCCAGCAAAAAGGAATTACACGAAAAGGAGTCATAATATGTCGAAACGGTTTGTTCCATATAGACTATAAATACAAGTGTGAATATGGTCCAATTTAAAGGTATAAAAGTACTAGTTCATCTGCATAAATCATATGAGAGGAACTATATATTAAACGAAATGTAGCTCGGGCTAGAAGAACCTAGCAAATAAATTAAAAGTTTTACAAGATTCATTTGAAGTTTTACTACCATGGTATAATACTTAATTAGCACCCGAAAATAAATATAGACAGACAAGTTATGTCATAATGCTGTAGCATCTCGTGTTACACCTGAATGATTTCTTCACGGTCCCATGCACATCTTGAACTATGTATGCTGCCACAAATAGGCATATGGATCATCATCCCACTAACGTTGCTTTACAAATATCAGAAAATGTATACGTTTTTTTCATGTACTTTGGCATCTCTTGCTGCTATTCCCCAGTTACCCATAGAATTGTGATGTTATATATTAAGAATGCTTGACTTAGATACTTTACTTGCTATTTGGAGGTCATCTTCACATATTGATTATATAATTAGAGGTGATTCTATACTACGTCAGAAAATTGAAGAGGCGCTAAAACAAGAATCACAGAGAAATTTCAAAACTCTTACCGAGCCCAGGTCGGCTATTCAAATAACCAGAGAAGGGCCTAATGTAATTTTTGGTTCAAATTGTCGGAAGATATGTACAAAGAAATCGAGCGGCGTTGTTAAACAAAATGTCCCAGCAAAAAGGAATTACACGAAAAGGAGTCATAATATGTCAAAACGGTTTGTTCCATATAGACTATAAATACAAGTGTGAATATGGTCCAATTTAAAGGTATAAAAGTACTAGTTCATCTGCATAAATCATATGAGAGGAACTATATATTAAACGAAATGTAGCTCGGGCTAGAAGAACCTAGCAAATAAATTAAGTTTTACAAGATTCATTTGAAGTTTTACTACCATGGTATAATACTTAATTAGCACCTGAAAATAAATATAGACAGACAAGTTATGTCATAATGCTGTAGCATCTCGTGTTACACCTGAATGATTTCTTCACGGTCCCATGCACATCTTGAACTATATATGCTGCCACAGATAGGCATATGAGTCATTATCCCACTAACGTTGCTTTACAAATATCAGAAAATGTATAAGCTTTTTTCATGTACTTTGGCATCTCTTGCTGCTATTCCCCAGTTACCCATAGAATTGTGGTGTTACATATTAAGAATGCTTGACTTAGACACGTTACTTGCTATTTGGAGGTCGTCTTCACATATTGATTATATAATTAGAGGTGATTCTATACTACGTCAGAAAATTGAAGAGGCGCTAAAACAAGAATCACAGAGAAATTTCAAAACTCTCACCGAGCCCAGGTCGGCTATTCAAATAACCAGAGAAGGGCCTAATGTAATTTTTGGTTCAAATTGTCGGAAGATATGTACAAAGAAATCGAGCGGCGTTGTTAAACAAAATGTCCCAGCAAAAAGGAATTACACGAAAAGGAGTCATAATATGTCGAAACGGTTTGTTCCATATAGACTATAAATACAAGTGTGAATATGATCCAATTTAAAGGTATAAAAGTACTAGTTCATCTGCATAAATCATATGAGAGGAATTATATATTAAACGAAATGTAGCTCGGGCTAGAAGAACCTAGCAAATAAATTAAAAGTTTTACAAGATTCATTTGAAGTTTTACTACCATGGTATAATACTTAATTAGCACCTGAAAATAAATATAGACAGACAAGTTATGTCATAATGCTGTAGCATCTCGTGTTACACCTGAATGATTTCTTCACGGTCCCATGCACATCTTGAACTATATATGCTGCCACAGATAGGCATATGAGTCATTATCCCACTAACGTTGCTTTACAAATATCAGAAAATGTATAAGTTTTTTTCATGTACTTTGGCATCTCTTGCTGCAATTCCCCAGTTACCCATAGAATTGTGGTGTTACATATTAAGAATGCTTGACTTAGACACGTTACTTGCTATTTGGAGGTCGTCTTCACATATTGATTATATAATTAGAGGTGATTCTATACTACGTCAGAAAATTGAAGAGGCGCTAAAACAAGAATCACAGAGAAATTTCAAAACTTTCACCGAGCCCAGGTCGGCTATTCAAATAACCAGAGAAGGGCCTAATGTAATTTTTGGTTCAAATTGTCGGAAGATATGTACAAAGAAATCGAGCGGCGTTGTTAAACAAAATGTCTCAGCAAAAAGGAATTACACGAAAAGGAGTCATAATATGTCGAAACGGTTTGTTCCATATAGACTATAAATACAAGTGTGAATATGGTCCAATTTAAATGTATAAAAGTACTACTTCATCTGCATAAATCATATGAGAGGAACTATATATTAAACGAAATGCAGCTCGGTCTAGAGGAACCTAGCAAATAAATTAAAAGTTTTACAAGCTTCATTTGAAATTTTACTACCTTGGTATAATACTTAATTAGCACCTAACAATAAATATAGACAGACAAGATACGTCATAATGCTGTAGCATGTCGTGTTACACCTGAATGATTTCTTCACGGCCCCATGCACATCTTGAACTATATATGCTGCCACAGATAGGCATATGAGTCATTATCCCACTAACGTTGCTTTACAAATATCAGAAAATGTATAAGTTTTTTTCATGTACTTTGGCATCTCTTGCTGCTATTCGCCAGTTACCCATAGAATTGTGGTGTTACATATTAAGAATGCTTGACTTAGACACGTTACTTGTTATTTGGAGGTCGTCTTCACATATTGATTATATAATTAGAGGTGATTCTATACTACGTCAGAAAATTGAAGAGGCGCTAAAACAAGAATCACAGAGAAATTTCAAAACTCTCACCGAGCCCAGGTCGGCTATTCAAATAACCAGAGAAGGGCCTAATGTAATTTTTGGTTCAAATTGTCGGAAGATATGTACAAAGAAATTGAGCGGCGTTTTTAAACAAAATGTCCCAGCAAAAAGGAATTACACGAAAAGGAGTCATAATATGTCGAAACGGTTTGTTCCATATAGACTATAAATACAAGTGTGAATATGGTCCAATTTAAAGGTATTAAAGTACTAGTTCATCTGCATAAATCATATGAGAGGAACTATATATTAAACGAAATGTAGCTCGGGCTAGAAAAACCTAGCAAATAAATTAAAAGTTTTACAAGATTCATTTGAAGTTTTACTACCATGGTATAATACTTAATAAGCACCTGAAAATAAATATAGACAGACAAGTTATGTCATAATGCTGTAGCATCTTGTGTTACAACTGAATGATTTCTTCACGGTCCCATGCACATCTTGAACTATATATGCTGCCACAGATAGGCATATGGATCATTATCCTACTAACGTTACTTTACAAATATCAGAAAATGTATAAGTTTTTTTCATGTACTTTGGCATCTCTTGCTGCTATTCCCCAGTTACCCATAGAATTGTGGTGTTACATATTAAGAATGCTTGACTTAGACACGTTACTTGCTATTTGGAGGTCGTCTTCACATATTGATTATATAATTAGAGGTGATTCTATACTACGTCAGAAAATTGAAGAGGCGCTAAAACAAGAATCACAGAGAAATTTCAAAACTCTCACCGAGCCCAGGTCGGCTATTCAAATAACCAGAGAAGGGCCTAATGTAATTTTTGGTTCAAATTGTCGGAAGATATGTACAAAAAAATTGAGCGGCGTTGTTAAACAAAATGTCCCAGCAAAAAGGAATTACACGAAAAGGAGTCATAATATGTCGAAACGGTTTGTTCCATATAGACTATAAATACAAGTGTGAATATGGTCCAATTTAAAGGTATTAAAGTACTAGTTCATCTGCATAAATCATATGAGAGGAACTATATATTAAACGAAATGTAGCTCGGGCTAGAAGAACCTAGCAAATAAATTAAAAGTTTTACAAGATTCATTTGAAGTTTTACTACCATGGTATAATACTTAATTAGCACCTGAAAATAAATATAGACAGACAAGTTATGCCATAATGCTGTAGCATCTCGTGTTACACCTGAATGATTTCTTCACGGTCCCATGCACATCTTGAACTATATATGCTGCCACAAATAGGCATATGGATCATTATCCCACTAACGTTGCTTTACAAATATCTGAAAATGTATAAGTTTTTTTCATGTACTTTGGCATCTCTTGCTGCTATTCCCCAGTTACCCATAGAATTGTGGTGTTACATATTGAGAATGCTTGACTTAGATACTTTACTTGCTATTTGGAGGTCATCTTCACATATTGATTATATAATTAGAGGTGATTCTATACTACGTCAGAAAATTGAAGAGGCGCTAAAACAAGAATCACAGAGAAATTTCAAAACTCTTACCGAGCCCAGGTCGGCTATTCAAATAACCAGAGAAGGGCCTAATGTAATTTTTGGTTCAAATTGTCGGAAGATATGTACAAAGAAATCGAGCGGCGTTGTTAAACAAAATGTCCCAGCAAAAAGGAATTACACGAAAAGGAGTCATAATATGTCGAAACGGTTTGTTCCATATAGACTATAAATACAAGTGTGAATATGGTCCAATTTAAAGGTATAAAAGTACTAGTTCATCTGCATAAATCATATGAGAGGAACTATATATTAAACGAAATGTAGCTCGGGCTAGAAGAACCTAGCAAATAAATTAAAAGTTTTACAAGATTCATTTGAAGTCTTACTACCATGGTATAATACTTAATTAGCACCTAACAATAAATATAGACAGACAAGATACGTCATAATGCTGTAGCATGTCGTGTTACACCTGAATGATTTCTTCACGGCCCCATGCACATCTTGAACTATATATGCTGCCACAGATAGGCATATGAGTCATTATCCCACTAACGTTGCTTTACAAATATCAGAAAATGTATAAGTTTTTTTCATGTACTTTGGCATCTCTTGCTGCTATTCCCCAGTTACCCATAGAATTGTGGTGTTACATATTAAGAATGCTTGACTTAGACACGTTACTTGCTATTTGGAGGTCGTCTTCACATATTGATTATATAATTAGAGGTGATTCTATACTACGTCAGAAAATTGAAGAGGCGCTTAAACAAGAGTCACAGAGAAATTTCAAAACTCTCACCGAGCCCAGGTCGGCTATTCAAATAACCAGAGAAGGGCCTAATGTAATTTTTGGTTCAAATTGTCGGAAGATATGTACAAAGAAATTGAGCGGCGTTGTTAAACAAAATGTCCCAGCAAAATGGAATTACACGAAAAGGAGTCATAATATGTCGAAACGGTTTGTTCCATATAGACTATAAATACAAGTGTGAATATGGTCCAATTTAAAGGTATAAAAGTACTAGTTCATCTGCATAAATCATATGAGAGGAACTATATATTAAACGAAATGTAGCTCGGGCTAGAAGAACCTAGCAAATAAATTAAAAGTTTTACAAGATTCATTTGAAGTTTTACTACCATGGTATAATACTTAATAAGCACCTGAAAATAAA
The DNA here is from genome assembly GCF_030347505.1 of Rhynchophorus ferrugineus. NCBI lineage: Eukaryota > Metazoa > Arthropoda > Insecta > Coleoptera > Curculionidae > Rhynchophorus > Rhynchophorus ferrugineus. The sequence continues at coordinate 16,407,600 of NW_027472584.1, read as the reverse complement.
TATAGACAGACAAGTTATGTCATAATGCTGTAGCATCTCGTGTTACACCTGAATGATTTCTTCACGGTCCCATGCACATCTTGAACTATATATGCTGCCACAGATAGGCATATGGATCATTATCCTACTAACGTTACTTTACAAATATCAGAAAATGTATAAGTTTTTTTCATGTACTTTGGCATCTCTTGCTGCTATTCCCCAGTTACCCATAGAATTGTGGTGTTACATATTAAGAATGCTTGACTTAGACACGTTACTTGCTATTTGGAGGTCGTCTTCACATATTGATTATATAATTAGAGGTGATTCTATACTACGTCAGAAAATTGAAGAGGCGCTAAAACAAGAATCACAGAGAAATTTTAAAACTCTCACCGAGCCCAGGTCGGCTATTCAAATAACCAGAGAAGGGCCTAATGTAATTTTTGGTTCAAATTGTCGGAAGATATGTACAAAGAAATCGAGCGGCATTGTTAAACAAAATGTCCCAGCAAAAAGGAAATACACGAAAAGGAGTCATAATATGTCGAAACGGTTTGTTCCATATAGACTATAAATACAAGTGTGAATATGGTCCAATTTAAAGGTATAAAAGTACTAGTTCATCTGCATAAATCATATGAGAGGAACTATATATTAAACGAAATGTAGCTCGGGCTAGAAGAACCTAGCAAATAAATTAAAAGTTTTACAAGATTCATTTGAAGTTTTACTACCATGGTATAATACTTAATTAGCACCTGAAAATAAATACAGACAGACAAGTTATGTCATAATGCTGTAGCATCTCGTGTTACACCTGAATGATTTTTTCACGGTCCCATGCACATCTTGAACAATATATGCTGCCACAAATAGGCATATGAGTCATTATCCCACTAACGTTGCTTTACAAATATCAGAAAATGTATACGTTTTTTTCATGTACTTTGGCATCTCTTGCTGCTATTCCCCAGTTACCCATAGAATTGTGGTGTTACATACTAAGAATGCTTGACTTAGACACCTTACTTGCTATTTGGAGGTCATCTTCACATATTGATTATATAATTAGAAGTGATTCTATACTACGTCAGAAAATTGAAGAGGCACTGAAACAAGAATCAAGCAGAAATTTCAAAACTCTCACCGAGCCCAGGTCGGCTATTCAAATAACCAGAGAAGGGCCTAATGTAATTTTTGGTTCAAATTGTCGGAAGATATGTACAAAGAAATCGAGCGGCGTTGTTAAACAAAATGTCCCAGCAAAAAGGAATTACACGAAAAGGAGTCATAATATGTCGAAACGGTTTGTTCCATATAGACTATAAATACAAGTGTGAATATGATCCAATTTAAAGGTATAAAAGTACTAGTTCATCTGCATAAATCATATGAGAGGAACTATATATTAAACGAAATGTAGCTCGGGCTAGAAGAACCTAGCAAATAAATTAAAAGTTTTACAAGATTCATTTGAAGTTTTACTACCATGGTATAATACTTAATTAGCACCTGAAAATAAATACAGACAGACAAGTTATGTCATAATGCTGTAGCATCTCGTGTTACACCTGAATGATTTCTTCACGGTCCCATGCACATCTTGAACAATATATGCTGCCACAAATAGGCATATGAGTCATTATCCCACTAACGTTGCTTTACAAATATCAGAAAATGTATAAGTTTTTTTCATGTACTTTGGCATCTCTTGCTGCTATTCCCAGGTTACCCATAGAATTGTGGTGTTACATATTAAGAATACTTGACTTAGACACGTTACTTTCTATTTGGAGGTCGTCTTCACATATTGATTATATAATTAGAGGTGATTCTATACTACGTCAGAAAATTGAAGAGGCGCTAAAACAAGAATCACAGAGAAATTTCAAAACTCTCACCGAGCCCAGGTCGGCTATTCAAATAACCAGAGAAGGGCCTAATGTAATTTTTGGTTCAAATTGTCGGAAGATATGTACAAAGAAATCGAGCGGCGTTGTTAAACAAAATGTCCCAGCAAAAAGGAATTACACGAAAAGGAGTCATAATATGTCGAAACGGTTTGTTCCATATAGACTATAAATACAAGTGTGAATATGGTCCAATTTAAATGTATAAAAGTACTACTTCATCTGCATAAATCATATGAGGGGAACTATATGTTAAACGAAATGTAGCTCGGTCTAGAGGAGCCTAGCAAATAAATTAAAAGTTTTACAAGATTCATTTGAAATTTTACTACCATGGTATAATACTTAATTAGCACCTAACAATAAATATAGACAGACATGATACGTCATAATGCTGTAGCATGTCGTGTTACACCTGAATGATTTCTTCACGGCCCCATGCACATCTTGAACTATATATGCTGCCACAGATAGGCATATGGATCATTATCCCACTAACGTTGCTTTACAAATATCAGAAAATGTATACGTTTTTTTCATGTACTTTGGCATCTCTTGCTGCTATTCCCCAGTTACCCATAGAATTGTGGTGTTACATATTAAGAATGCTTGACTTAGACACCTTACTTGCTATTTGGAGGTCATCTTCACATATTGATTATATAATTAGAGGTGATTCTATACTACGTCAGAAAATTGAAGAGGCACTGAAACAAGAATCAAGCAGAAATTTCAAAACTCTCACCGAGCCCAGGTCGGCTATTCAAATAACCAGAGAAGGGCCTAATGTAATTTTTGGTTCAAATTGTCGGAAGATATGTACAAAGAAATCGAGCGGCGTTGTTAAACAAAATGTCCCAGCAAAAAGGAATTACACGAAAAGGAGTCATAATATGTCGAAACGGTTTGTTCCATATAGACTATAAATACAAGTGTGAATATGGTCCAATTTAAAGGTATAAAAGTACTACTTCATCTGCATAAATCATATGAGGGGAACTATATGTTAAACGAAATGTAGCTCGGTCTAGAGGAACCTAGCAAATAAATTAAAAGTTTTACAAGATTCATTAGAAGTTTTACTACCATGGTATAATACTTAATTAGCACCCGAAAATAAATATAGACAGACAAGTTATGTCATAATGCTGTAGCATCTCGTGTTACACCTGAATGATTTCTTCACGGTCCCATGCACATCTTGAACTATATATGCTGCCACAAATAGGCATATGGATCATTATCCCACTAACGTTGCTTTACAAATATCAGAAAATGTATACGTTTTTTTCATGTACTTTGGCATCTCTTGCTGCTATTCCCCAGTTACCCATAGAATTGTGGTGTTACATATTAAGAATGCTTGACTTAGACACGTTACTTGCTATTTGGAGGTCATCTTCACATATTGATTATATAATTAGAGGTGATTCTATACTACGTCAGAAAATTGAAGAGGCGCTAAAACAAGAATCACAGAGAAATTTCAAAACTCTTACCGAGCCCAGGTCGGCTATTCAAATAACCAGAGAAGGGCCTAATGTAATTTTTGGTTCAAATTTTCGGAAGATATGTACAAAGAAATCGAGCGGCATAGTTAAACAAAATGTCCCAGCAAAAAGGAATTACACGAAAAGGAGTCATAATATGTCGAAACGGTTTGTTCCATATAGACTATAAATACAAGTGTGAATATGGTCCAATTTAAAGGTATAAAAGTACTAGTTCATCTGCATAAATCATATGAGAGGAACTATATATTAAACGAAATGTAGCTCGGGCTAGAAGAACCTAGCAAATAAATTAAAAGTTTTACAAGATTCATTTGAAGTTTTACTACCATGGTATAATACTTAATTAGCACCCGAAAATAAATATAGACAGACAAGTTATGTCATAATGCTGTAGCATCTCGTGTTACACCTGAATGATTTCTTCACGGTCCCATGCACATCTTGAACTATGTATGCTGCCACAAATAGGCATATGGATCATCATCCCACTAACGTTGCTTTACAAATATCAGAAAATGTATACGTTTTTTTCATGTACTTTGGCATCTCTTGCTGCTATTCCCCAGTTACCCATAGAATTGTGATGTTATATATTAAGAATGCTTGACTTAGATACTTTACTTGCTATTTGGAGGTCATCTTCACATATTGATTATATAATTAGAGGTGATTCTATACTACGTCAGAAAATTGAAGAGGCGCTAAAACAAGAATCACAGAGAAATTTCAAAACTCTTACCGAGCCCAGGTCGGCTATTCAAATAACCAGAGAAGGGCCTAATGTAATTTTTGGTTCAAATTGTCGGAAGATATGTACAAAGAAATCGAGCGGCGTTGTTAAACAAAATGTCCCAGCAAAAAGGAATTACACGAAAAGGAGTCATAATATGTCGAAACGGTTTGTTCCATATAGACTATAAATACAAGTGTGAATATGGTCCAATTTAAAGGTATAAAAGTACTAGTTCATCTGCATAAATCATATGAGAGGAACTATATATTAAACGAAATGTAGCTCGGGCTAGAAGAACCTAGCAAATAAATTAAGTTTTACAAGATTCATTTGAAGTTTTACTACCATGGTATAATACTTAATTAGCACCTGAAAATAAATATAGACAGACAAGTTATGTCATAATGCTGTAGCATCTCGTGTTACACCTGAATGATTTCTTCACGGTCCCATGCACATCTTGAACTATATATGCTGCCACAGATAGGCATATGAGTCATTATCCCACTAACGTTGCTTTACAAATATCAGAAAATGTATAAGCTTTTTTCATGTACTTTGGCATCTCTTGCTGCTATTCCCCAGTTACCCATAGAATTGTGGTGTTACATATTAAGAATGCTTGACTTAGACACGTTACTTGCTATTTGGAGGTCGTCTTCACATATTGATTATATAATTAGAGGTGATTCTATACTACGTCAGAAAATTGAAGAGGCGCTAAAACAAGAATCACAGAGAAATTTCAAAACTCTCACCGAGCCCAGGTCGGCTATTCAAATAACCAGAGAAGGGCCTAATGTAATTTTTGGTTCAAATTGTCGGAAGATATGTACAAAGAAATCGAGCGGCGTTGTTAAACAAAATGTCCCAGCAAAAAGGAATTACACGAAAAGGAGTCATAATATGTCGAAACGGTTTGTTCCATATAGACTATAAATACAAGTGTGAATATGGTCCAATTTAAAGGTATAAAAGTACTAGTTCATCTGCATAAATCATATGAGAGGAACTATATATTAAACGAAATGTAGCTCGGGCTAGAAGAACCTAGCAAATAAATTAAGTTTTACAAGATTCATTTGAAGTTTTACTACCATGGTATAATACTTAATTAGCACCTGAAAATAAATATAGACAGACAAGTTATGTCATAATGCTGTAGCATCTCGTGTTACACCTGAATGATTTCTTCACGGTCCCATGCACATCTTGAACTATATATGCTGCCACAGATAGGCATATGAGTCATTATCCCACTAACGTTGCTTTACAAATATCAGAAAATGTATAAGCTTTTTTCATGTACTTTGGCATCTCTTGCTGCTATTCCCCAGTTACCCATAGAATTGTGGTGTTACATATTAAGAATGCTTGACTTAGACACGTTACTTGCTATTTGGAGGTCGTCTTCACATATTGATTATATAATTAGAGGTGATTCTATACTACGTCAGAAAATTGAAGAGGCGCTAAAACAAGAATCACAGAGAAATTTCAAAACTCTCACCGAGCCCAGGTCGGCTATTCAAATAACCAGAGAAGGGCCTAATGTAATTTTTGGTTCAAATTGTCGGAAGATATGTACAAAGAAATCGAGCGGCGTTGTTAAACAAAATGTCCCAGCAAAAAGGAATTACACGAAAAGGAGTCATAATATGTCGAAACGGTTTGTTCCATATAGACTATAAATACAAGTGTGAATATGATCCAATTTAAAGGTATAAAAGTACTAGTTCATCTGCATAAATCATATGAGAGGAACTATATATTAAACGAAATGTAGCTCGGGCTAGAAGAACCTAGCAAATAAATTAAAAGTTTTACAAGATTCATTTGAAGTTTTACTACCATGGTATAATACTTAATTAGCACCTGAAAATAAATACAGACAGACAAGTTATGTCATAATGCTGTAGCATCTCGTGTTACACCTGAATGATTTCTTCACGGTCCCATGCACATCTTGAACAATATATGCTGCCACAAATAGGCATATGAGTCATTATCCCACTAACGTTGCTTTACAAATATCAGAAAATGTATAAGTTTTTTTCATGTACTTTGGCATCTCTTGCTGCTATTCCCAGGTTACCCATAGAATTGTGGTGTTACATATTAAGAATACTTGACTTAGACACGTTACTTTCTATTTGGAGGTCGTCTTCACATATTGATTATATAATTAGAGGTGATTCTATACTACGTCAGAAAATTGAAGAGGCGCTAAAACAAGAATCACAGAGAAATTTCAAAACTCTCACCGAGCCCAGGTCGGCTATTCAAATAACCAGAGAAGGGCCTAATGTAATTTTTGGTTCAAATTGTCGGAAGATATGTACAAAGAAATCGAGCGGCGTTGTTAAACAAAATGTCCCAGCAAAAAGGAATTACACGAAAAGGAGTCATAATATGTCGAAACGGTTTGTTCCATATAGACTATAAATACAAGTGTGAATATGGTCCAATTTAAATGTATAAAAGTACTACTTCATCTGCATAAATCATATGAGGGGAACTATATGTTAAACGAAATGTAGCTCGGTCTAGAGGAGCCTAGCAAATAAATTAAAAGTTTTACAAGATTCATTTGAAATTTTACTACCATGGTATAATACTTAATTAGCACCTAACAATAAATATAGACAGACATGATACGTCATAATGCTGTAGCATGTCGTGTTACACCTGAATGATTTCTTCACGGCCCCATGCACATCTTGAACTATATATGCTGCCACAGATAGGCATATGGATCATTATCCCACTAACGTTGCTTTACAAATATCAGAAAATGTATACGTTTTTTTCATGTACTTTGGCATCTCTTGCTGCTATTCCCCAGTTACCCATAGAATTGTGGTGTTACATATTAAGAATGCTTGACTTAGACACCTTACTTGCTATTTGGAGGTCATCTTCACATATTGATTATATAATTAGAGGTGATTCTATACTACGTCAGAAAATTGAAGAGGCACTGAAACAAGAATCAAGCAGAAATTTCAAAACTCTCACCGAGCCCAGGTCGGCTATTCAAATAACCAGAGAAGGGCCTAATGTAATTTTTGGTTCAAATTGTCGGAAGATATGTACAAAGAAATCGAGCGGCGTTGTTAAACAAAATGTCCCAGCAAAAAGGAATTACACGAAAAGGAGTCATAATATGTCGAAACGGTTTGTTCCATATAGACTATAAATACAAGTGTGAATATGGTCCAATTTAAAGGTATAAAAGTACTACTTCATCTGCATAAATCATATGAGGGGAACTATATGTTAAACGAAATGTAGCTCGGTCTAGAGGAACCTAGCAAATAAATTAAAAGTTTTACAAGATTCATTAGAAGTTTTACTACCATGGTATAATACTTAATTAGCACCCGAAAATAAATATAGACAGACAAGTTATGTCATAATGCTGTAGCATCTCGTGTTACACCTGAATGATTTCTTCACGGTCCCATGCACATCTTGAACTATATATGCTGCCACAAATAGGCATATGGATCATTATCCCACTAACGTTGCTTTACAAATATCAGAAAATGTATACGTTTTTTTCATGTACTTTGGCATCTCTTGCTGCTATTCCCCAGTTACCCATAGAATTGTGGTGTTACATATTAAGAATGCTTGACTTAGACACGTTACTTGCTATTTGGAGGTCATCTTCACATATTGATTATATAATTAGAGGTGATTCTATACTACGTCAGAAAATTGAAGAGGCGCTAAAACAAGAATCACAGAGAAATTTCAAAACTCTTACCGAGCCCAGGTCGGCTATTCAAATAACCAGAGAAGGGCCTAATGTAATTTTTGGTTCAAATTTTCGGAAGATATGTACAAAGAAATCGAGCGGCATAGTTAAACAAAATGTCCCAGCAAAAAGGAATTACACGAAAAGGAGTCATAATATGTCGAAACGGTTTGTTCCATATAGACTATAAATACAAGTGTGAATATGGTCCAATTTAAAGGTATAAAAGTACTAGTTCATCTGCATAAATCATATGAGAGGAACTATATATTAAACGAAATGTAGCTCGGGCTAGAAGAACCTAGCAAATAAATTAAAAGTTTTACAAGATTCATTTGAAGTTTTACTACCATGGTATAATACTTAATTAGCACCCGAAAATAAATATAGACAGACAAGTTATGTCATAATGCTGTAGCATCTCGTGTTACACCTGAATGATTTCTTCACGGTCCCATGCACATCTTGAACTATGTATGCTGCCACAAATAGGCATATGGATCATCATCCCACTAACGTTGCTTTACAAATATCAGAAAATGTATACGTTTTTTTCATGTACTTTGGCATCTCTTGCTGCTATTCCCCAGTTACCCATAGAATTGTGATGTTATATATTAAGAATGCTTGACTTAGATACTTTACTTGCTATTTGGAGGTCATCTTCACATATTGATTATATAATTAGAGGTGATTCTATACTACGTCAGAAAATTGAAGAGGCGCTAAAACAAGAATCACAGAGAAATTTCAAAACTCTTACCGAGCCCAGGTCGGCTATTCAAATAACCAGAGAAGGGCCTAATGTAATTTTTGGTTCAAATTGTCGGAAGATATGTACAAAGAAATCGAGCGGCGTTGTTAAACAAAATGTCCCAGCAAAAAGGAATTACACGAAAAGGAGTCATAATATGTCGAAACGGTTTGTTCCATATAGACTATAAATACAAGTGTGAATATGGTCCAATTTAAAGGTATAAAAGTACTAGTTCATCTGCATAAATCATATGAGAGGAACTATATATTAAACGAAATGTAGCTCGGGCTAGAAGAACCTAGCAAATAAATTAAGTTTTACAAGATTCATTTGAAGTTTTACTACCATGGTATAATACTTAATTAGCACCTGAAAATAAATATAGACAGACAAGTTATGTCATAATGCTGTAGCATCTCGTGTTACACCTGAATGATTTCTTCACGGTCCCATGCACATCTTGAACTATATATGCTGCCACAGATAGGCATATGAGTCATTATCCCACTAACGTTGCTTTACAAATATCAGAAAATGTATAAGCTTTTTTCATGTACTTTGGCATCTCTTGCTGCTATTCCCCAGTTACCCATAGAATTGTGGTGTTACATATTAAGAATGCTTGACTTAGACACGTTACTTGCTATTTGGAGGTCGTCTTCACATATTGATTATATAATTAGAGGTGATTCTATACTACGTCAGAAAATTGAAGAGGCGCTAAAACAAGAATCACAGAGAAATTTCAAAACTCTCACCGAGCCCAGGTCGGCTATTCAAATAACCAGAGAAGGGCCTAATGTAATTTTTGGTTCAAATTGTCGGAAGATATGTACAAAGAAATCGAGCGGCGTTGTTAAACAAAATGTCCCAGCAAAAAGGAATTACACGAAAAGGAGTCATAATATGTCGAAACGGTTTGTTCCATATAGACTATAAATACAAGTGTGAATATGATCCAATTTAAAGGTATAAAAGTACTAGTTCATCTGCATAAATCATATGAGAGGAATTATATATTAAACGAAATGTAGCTCGGGCTAGAAGAACCTAGCAAATAAATTAAAAGTTTTACAAGATTCATTTGAAGTTTTACTACCATGGTATAATACTTAATTAGCACCTGAAAATAAATATAGACAGACAAGTTATGTCATAATGCTGTAGCATCTCGTGTTACACCTGAATGATTTCTTCACGGTCCCATGCACATCTTGAACTATATATGCTGCCACAGATAGGCATATGAGTCATTATCCCACTAACGTTGCTTTACAAATATCAGAAAATGTATAAGTTTTTTTCATGTACTTTGGCATCTCTTGCTGCAATTCCCCAGTTACCCATAGAATTGTGGTGTTACATATTAAGAATGCTTGACTTAGACACGTTACTTGCTATTTGGAGGTCGTCTTCACATATTGATTATATAATTAGAGGTGATTCTATACTACGTCAGAAAATTGAAGAGGCGCTAAAACAAGAATCACAGAGAAATTTCAAAACTTTCACCGAGCCCAGGTCGGCTATTCAAATAACCAGAGAAGGGCCTAATGTAATTTTTGGTTCAAATTGTCGGAAGATATGTACAAAGAAATCGAGCGGCGTTGTTAAACAAAATGTCTCAGCAAAAAGGAATTACACGAAAAGGAGTCATAATATGTCGAAACGGTTTGTTCCATATAGACTATAAATACAAGTGTGAATATGGTCCAATTTAAATGTATAAAAGTACTACTTCATCTGCATAAATCATATGAGAGGAACTATATATTAAACGAAATGCAGCTCGGTCTAGAGGAACCTAGCAAATAAATTAAAAGTTTTACAAGCTTCATTTGAAATTTTACTACCTTGGTATAATACTTAATTAGCACCTAACAATAAATATAGACAGACAAGATACGTCATAATGCTGTAGCATGTCGTGTTACACCTGAATGATTTCTTCACGGCCCCATGCACATCTTGAACTATATATGCTGCCACAGATAGGCATATGAGTCATTATCCCACTAACGTTGCTTTACAAATATCAGAAAATGTATAAGTTTTTTTCATGTACTTTGGCATCTCTTGCTGCTATTCCCCAGTTACCCATAGAATTGTGGTGTTACATATTAAGAATGCTTGACTTAGACACGTTACTTGTTATTTGGAGGTCGTCTTCACATATTGATTATATAATTAGAGGTGATTCTATACTACGTCAGAAAATTGATGAGGCGCTAAAACAAGAATCACAGAGAAATTTCAAAACTCTCACCGAGCCCAGGTCGGCTATTCAAATAACCAGAGAAGGGCCTAATGTAATTTTTGGTTCAAATTGTCGGAAGATATGTACAAAGAAATTGAGCGGCGTTTTTAAACAAAATGTCCCAGCAAAAAGGAATTACACGAAAAGGAGTCATAATATGTCGAAACGGTTTGTTCCATATAGACTATAAATACAAGTGTGAATATGGTCCAATTTAAAGGTATTAAAGTACTAGTTCATCTGCATAAATCATATGAGAGGAACTATATATTAAACGAAATGTAGCTCGGGCTAGAAAAACCTAGCAAATAAATTAAAAGTTTTACAAGATTCATTTGAAGTTTTACTACCATGGTATAATACTTAATAAGCACCTGAAAATAAATATAGACAGACAAGTTATGTCATAATGCTGTAGCATCTTGTGTTACAACTGAATGATTTCTTCACGGTCCCATGCACATCTTGAACTATATATGCTGCCACAGATAGGCATATGGATCATTATCCTACTAACGTTACTTTACAAATATCAGAAAATGTATAAGTTTTTTTCATGTACTTTGGCATCTCTTGCTGCTATTCCCCAGTTACCCATAGAATTGTGGTGTTACATATTAAGAATGCTTGACTTAGACACGTTACTTGCTATTTGGAGGTCGTCTTCACATATTGATTATATAATTAGAGGTGATTCTATACTACGTCAGAAAATTGAAGAGGCGCTAAAACAAGAATCACAGAGAAATTTCAAAACTCTCACCGAGCCCAGGTCGGCTATTCAAATAACCAGAGAAGGGCCTAATGTAATTTTTGGTTCAAATTGTCGGAAGATATGTACAAAAAAATTGAGCGGCGTTGTTAAACAAAATGTCCCAGCAAAAAGGAATTACACGAAAAGGAGTCATAATATGTCGAAACGGTTTGTTCCATATAGACTATAAATACAAGTGTGAATATGGTCCAATTTAAAGGTATTAAAGTACTAGTTCATCTGCATAAATCATATGAGAGGAACTATATATTAAACGAAATGTAGCTCGGGCTAGAAGAACCTAGCAAATAAATTAAAAGTTTTACAAGATTCATTTGAAGTTTTACTACCATGGTATAATACTTAATTAGCACCTGAAAATAAATATAGACAGACAAGTTATGCCATAATGCTGTAGCATCTCGTGTTACACCTGAATGATTTCTTCACGGTCCCATGCACATCTTGAACTATATATGCTGCCACAAATAGGCATATGGATCATTATCCCACTAACGTTGCTTTACAAATATCTGAAAATGTATAAGTTTTTTTCATGTACTTTGGCATCTCTTGCTGCTATTCCCCAGTTACCCATAGAATTGTGGTGTTACATATTGAGAATGCTTGACTTAGATACTTTACTTGCTATTTGGAGGTCATCTTCACATATTGATTATATAATTAGAGGTGATTCTATACTACGTCAGAAAATTGAAGAGGCGCTAAAACAAGAATCACAGAGAAATTTCAAAACTCTTACCGAGCCCAGGTCGGCTATTCAAATAACCAGAGAAGGGCCTAATGTAATTTTTGGTTCAAATTGTCGGAAGATATGTACAAAGAAATCGAGCGGCGTTGTTAAACAAAATGTCCCAGCAAAAAGGAATTACACGAAAAGGAGTCATAATATGTCGAAACGGTTTGTTCCATATAGACTATAAATACAAGTGTGAATATGGTCCAATTTAAAGGTATAAAAGTACTAGTTCATCTGCATAAATCATATGAGAGGAACTATATATTAAACGAAATGTAGCTCGGGCTAGAAGAACCTAGCAAATAAATTAAAAGTTTTACAAGATTCATTTGAAGTCTTACTACCATGGTATAATACTTAATTAGCACCTAACAATAAATATAGACAGACAAGATACGTCATAATGCTGTAGCATGTCGTGTTACACCTGAATGATTTCTTCACGGCCCCATGCACATCTTGAACTATATATGCTGCCACAGATAGGCATATGAGTCATTATCCCACTAACGTTGCTTTACAAATATCAGAAAATGTATAAGTTTTTTTCATGTACTTTGGCATCTCTTGCTGCTATTCCCCAGTTACCCATAGAATTGTGGTGTTACATATTAAGAATGCTTGACTTAGACACGTTACTTGCTATTTGGAGGTCGTCTTCACATATTGATTATATAATTAGAGGTGATTCTATACTACGTCAGAAAATTGAAGAGGCGCTTAAACAAGAGTCACAGAGAAATTTCAAAACTCTCACCGAGCCCAGGTCGGCTATTCAAATAACCAGAGAAGGGCCTAATGTAATTTTTGGTTCAAATTGTCGGAAGATATGTACAAAGAAATTGAGCGGCGTTGTTAAACAAAATGTCCCAGCAAAATGGAATTACACGAAAAGGAGTCATAATATGTCGAAACGGTTTGTTCCATATAGACTATAAATACAAGTGTGAATATGGTCCAATTTAAAGGTATAAAAGTACTAGTTCATCTGCATAAATCATATGAGAGGAACTATATATTAAACGAAATGTAGCTCGGGCTAGAAGAACCTAGCAAATAAATTAAAAGTTTTACAAGATTCATTTGAAGTTTTACTACCATGGTATAATACTTAATAAGCACCTGAAAATAAATATAGACAGACAAGTTATGTCATAATGCTGTAGCATCTCGTGTTACACCTGAATGATTTCTTCACGGTCCCATGCACATCTTGAACTATATATGCTGCCACAGATAGGCATATGGATCATTATCCTACTAACGTTACTTTACAAATATCAGAAAATGTATAAGTTTTTTTCATGTACTTTGGCATCTCTTGCTGCTATTCCCCAGTTACCCATAGAATTGTGGTGTTACATATTAAGAATGCTTGACTTAGACACGTTACTTGCTATTTGGAGGTCGTCTTCACATATTGATTATATAATTAGAGGTGATTCTATACTACGTCAGAAAATTGAAGAGGCGCTAAAACAAGAATCACAGAGAAATTTTAAAACTCTCACCGAGCCCAGGTCGGCTATTCAAATAACCAGAGAAGGGCCTAATGTAATTTTTGGTTCAAATTGTCGGAAGATATGTACAAAGAAATCGAGCGGCATTGTTAAACAAAATGTCCCAGCAAAAAGGAAATACACGAAAAGGAGTCATAATATGTCGAAACGGTTTGTTCCATATAGACTATAAATACAAGTGTGAATATGGTCCAATTTAAAGGTATAAAAGTACTAGTTCATCTGCATAAATCATATGAGAGGAACTATATATTAAACGAAATGTAGCTCGGGCTAGAAGAACCTAGCAAATAAATTAAAAGTTTTACAAGATTCATTTGAAGTTTTACTACCATGGTATAATACTTAATTAGCACCTGAAAATAAATACAGACAGACAAGTTATGTCATAATGCTGTAGCATCTCGTGTTACACCTGAATGATTTTTTCACGGTCCCATGCACATCTTGAACAATATATGCTGCCACAAATAGGCATATGAGTCATTATCCCACTAACGTTGCTTTACAAATATCAGAAAATGTATACGTTTTTTTCATGTACTTTGGCATCTCTTGCTGCTATTCCCCAGTTACCCATAGAATTGTGGTGTTACATACTAAGAATGCTTGACTTAGACACCTTACTTGCTATTTGGAGGTCATCTTCACATATTGATTATATAATTAGAAGTGATTCTATACTACGTCAGAAAATTGAAGAGGCACTGAAACAAGAATCAAGCAGAAATTTCAAAACTCTCACCGAGCCCAGGTCGGCTATTCAAATAACCAGAGAAGGGCCTAATGTAATTTTTGGTTCAAATTGTCGGAAGATATGTACAAAGAAATCGAGCGGCGTTGTTAAACAAAATGTCCCAGCAAAAAGGAATTACACGAAAAGGAGTCATAATATGTCGAAACGGTTTGTTCCATATAGACTATAAATACAAGTGTGAATATGATCCAATTTAAAGGTATAAAAGTACTAGTTCATCTGCATAAATCATATGAGAGGAACTATATATTAAACGAAATGTAGCTCGGGCTAGAAGAACCTAGCAAATAAATTAAAAGTTTTACAAGATTCATTTGAAGTTTTACTACCATGGTATAATACTTAATTAGCACCTGAAAATAAATACAGACAGACAAGTTATGTCATAATGCTGTAGCATCTCGTGTTACACCTGAATGATTTCTTCACGGTCCCATGCACATCTTGAACAATATATGCTGCCACAAATAGGCATATGAGTCATTATCCCACTAACGTTGCTTTACAAATATCAGAAAATGTATAAGTTTTTTTCATGTACTTTGGCATCTCTTGCTGCTATTCCCAGGTTACCCATAGAATTGTGGTGTTACATATTAAGAATACTTGACTTAGACACGTTACTTTCTATTTGGAGGTCGTCTTCACATATTGATTATATAATTAGAGGTGATTCTATACTACGTCAGAAAATTGAAGAGGCGCTAAAACAAGAATCACAGAGAAATTTCAAAACTCTCACCGAGCCCAGGTCGGCTATTCAAATAACCAGAGAAGGGCCTAATGTAATTTTTGGTTCAAATTGTCGGAAGATATGTACAAAGAAATCGAGCGGCGTTGTTAAACAAAATGTCCCAGCAAAAAGGAATTACACGAAAAGGAGTCATAATATGTCGAAACGGTTTGTTCCATATAGACTATAAATACAAGTGTGAATATGGTCCAATTTAAATGTATAAAAGTACTACTTCATCTGCATAAATCATATGAGGGGAACTATATGTTAAACGAAATGTAGCTCGGTCTAGAGGAGCCTAGCAAATAAATTAAAAGTTTTACAAGATTCATTTGAAATTTTACTACCATGGTATAATACTTAATTAGCACCTAACAATAAATATAGACAGACATGATACGTCATAATGCTGTAGCATGTCGTGTTACACCTGAATGATTTCTTCACGGCCCCATGCACATCTTGAACTATATATGCTGCCACAGATAGGCATATGGATCATTATCCCACTAACGTTGCTTTACAAATATCAGAAAATGTATACGTTTTTTTCATGTACTTTGGCATCTCTTGCTGCTATTCCCCAGTTACCCATAGAATTGTGGTGTTACATATTAAGAATGCTTGACTTAGACACCTTACTTGCTATTTGGAGGTCATCTTCACATATTGATTATATAATTAGAGGTGATTCTATACTACGTCAGAAAATTGAAGAGGCACTGAAACAAGAATCAAGCAGAAATTTCAAAACTCTCACCGAGCCCAGGTCGGCTATTCAAATAACCAGAGAAGGGCCTAATGTAATTTTTGGTTCAAATTGTCGGAAGATATGTACAAAGAAATCGAGCGGCGTTGTTAAACAAAATGTCCCAGCAAAAAGGAATTACACGAAAAGGAGTCATAATATGTCGAAACGGTTTGTTCCATATAGACTATAAATACAAGTGTGAATATGGTCCAATTTAAAGGTATAAAAGTACTACTTCATCTGCATAAATCATATGAGGGGAACTATATGTTAAACGAAATGTAGCTCGGTCTAGAGGAACCTAGCAAATAAATTAAAAGTTTTACAAGATTCATTAGAAGTTTTACTACCATGGTATAATACTTAATTAGCACCCGAAAATAAATATAGACAGACAAGTTATGTCATAATGCTGTAGCATCTCGTGTTACACCTGAATGATTTCTTCACGGTCCCATGCACATCTTGAACTATATATGCTGCCACAAATAGGCATATGGATCATTATCCCACTAACGTTGCTTTACAAATATCAGAAAATGTATACGTTTTTTTCATGTACTTTGGCATCTCTTGCTGCTATTCCCCAGTTACCCATAGAATTGTGGTGTTACATATTAAGAATGCTTGACTTAGACACGTTACTTGCTATTTGGAGGTCATCTTCACATATTGATTATATAATTAGAGGTGATTCTATACTACGTCAGAAAATTGAAGAGGCGCTAAAACAAGAATCACAGAGAAATTTCAAAACTCTTACCGAGCCCAGGTCGGCTATTCAAATAACCAGAGAAGGGCCTAATGTAATTTTTGGTTCAAATTGTCGGAAGATATGTACAAAGAAATCGAGCGGCGTTGTTAAACAAAATGTCCCAGCAAAAAGGAATTACACGAAAAGGAGTCATAATATGTCGAAACGGTTTGTTCCATATAGACTATAAATACAAATGTGAATATGGTCCAATTTAAAGGTATTAAAGTACTAGTTCATCTGCATAAATCATATGAGAGGAACTATATATTAAACGAAATGTAGCTCGGGCTAGAAGAACCTAGCAAATAAATTAAAAGTTTTACAAGATTCATTTGAAGTTTTACTACCATGGTATAATACTTAATTAGCACCTAACAATAAATATAGACAGACAAGATACGTCATAATGCTGTAGCATGTCGTGTTACAACTGAATGATTTCTTCACGGTCCCATGCACATCTTGAACTATATATGCTGCCACAGATAGGCATATGGATCATTATCCTACTAACGTTACTTTACAAATATCAGAAAATGTATAAGTTTTTTTCATGTACTTTGGCATCTCTTGCTGCTATTCCCCAGTTACCCATAGAATTGTGGTGTTACATATTAAGAATGCTTGACTTAGACACGTTACTTGCTATTTGGAGGTCGTCTTCACATATTGATTATATAATTAGAGGTGATTCTATACTACGTCAGAAAATTGAAGAGGCGCTAAAACAAGAATCACAGAGAAATTTTAAAACTCTCACCGAGCCCAGGTCGGCTATTCAAATAACCAGAGAAGGGCCTAATGTAATTTTTGGTTCAAATTGTCGGAAGATTTGTACAAAGAAATCGAGCGGCATTGTTAAACAAAATGTCCCAGCAAAAAGGAATTACACGAAAAGGAGTCATAATATGTCGAAACGGTTTGTTCCATATAGACTATAAATACAAGTGTGAATATGGTCCAATTTAAAGGTATAAAAGTACTAGTTCATCTGCATAAATCATATGAGAGGAACTATATATTAAACGAAATGTAGCTCGGGCTAGAAGAACCTAGCAAATAAATTAAAAGTTTTACAAGATTCATTTGAAGTTTTACTACCATGGTATAATACTTAATTAGCACCTAACAATAAATATAGACAGACAAGATACGTCATAATGCTGTAGCATGTCGTGTTACACCTGAATGATTTCTTCACGGCCCCATGCACATCTTGAACTATATATGCTGCCACAGATAGGCATATGAGTCATTATCCCACTAACGTTGCTTTACAAATATCAGAAAATGTATAAGTTTTTTTCATGTACTTTGGCATCTCTTGCTGCTATTCCCCAGTTACCCATAGAATTGTGGTGTTACATATTAAGAATGCTTGACTTAGACACGTTACTTGCTATTTGGAGGTCGTCTTCACATATTGATTATATAATTAGAGGTGATTCTATACTACGTCAGAAAATTGAAGAGGCGCTAAAACAAGAATCACAGAGAAATTTCAAAACTCTCACCGAGCCCAGGTCGGCTATTCAAATAACCAGAGAAGGGCCTAATGTAATTTTTGGTTCAAATTGTCGGAAGATATGTACAAAGAAATTGAGCGGCGTTGTTAAACAAAATGTCCCAGCAAAAAGGAATTACACGAAAAGGAGTCATAATATGTCGAAACGGTTTGTTCCATATAGACTATAAATACAAGTGTGAATATGGTCCAATTTAAAGGTATAAAAGTACTAGTTCATCTGCATAAATCATATGAGAGGAACTATATATTAAACGAAATGTAGCTCGGGCTAGAAGAACCTAGCAAATAAATTAAAAGTTTTACAAGATTCATTTGAAGTTTTACTACCATGGTATAATACTTAATAAGCACCTGAAAATAAATATAAACAGACAAGTTATGTCATAATGCTGTAGCATCTCGTGTTACACCTGAATGATTTCTTCACGGTCCCATGCACATCTTGAACTATATATGCTGCCACAAATAGGCATATGGATCATTATCCCACTAACGTTGCTTTACAAATATCAGAAAATGTATACGTTTTTTTCATGTACTTTGGCATCTCTTGCTGCTATTCCCCAGTTACCCATAGAATTGTGGTGTTACATATTAAGAATGCTTGACTTAGACACCTTACTTGCTATTTGGAGGTCATCTTCACATATTGATTATATAATTAGAGGTGATTCTATACTACGTCAGAAAATTGAAGAGGCACTGAAACAAGAATCAAGCAGAAATTTCAAAACTCTCACCGAGCCCAGGTCGGCTATTCAAATAACCAGAGAAGGGCCTAATGTAATTTTTGGTTCAAATTGTCGGAAGATATGTACAAAGAAATCGAGCGGCGTTGTTAAACAAAATGTCCCAGCAAAAAGGAATTACACGAAAAGGAGTCATAATATGTCGAAACGGTTTGTTCCATATAGACTATAAATACAAGTGTGAATATGATCCAATTTAAAGGTATAAAAGTACTAGTTCATCTGCATAAATCATATGAGAGGAACTATATATTAAATGAAATGTAGCTCGGGCTAGAAGAACCTAGCAAATAAATTAAAAGTTTTACAAGATTCATTTGAAGTTTTACTACCATGGTATAATACTTAATTAGCACCTGAAAATAAATACAGACAGACAAGTTATGTCATAATGCTGTAGCATCTCGTGTTACACCTGAATGATTTCTTCACGGTCCCATGCACATCTTGAACAATATATGCTGCCACAAATAGGCATATGAGTCATTATCCCACTAACGTTGCTTTACAAATATCAGAAAATGTATAAGTTTTTTTCATGTACTTTGGCATCTCTTGCTGCTATTCCCCAGTTACCCATAGAATTGTGGTGTTACATATTAAGAATACTTGACTTAGACACGTTACTTTCTATTTGGAGGTCGTCTTCACATATTGATTATATAATTAGAGGTGATTCTATACTACGTCAGAAAATTGAAGAGGCGCTAAAACAAGAATCACAGAGAAATTTCAAAACTCTCACCGAGCCCAGGTCGGCTATTCAAATAACCAGAGAAGGGCCTAATGTAATTTTTGGTTCAAATTGTCGGAAGATATGTACAAAGAAATCGAGCGGCGTTGTTAAACAAAATGTCCCAGCAAAAAGGAATTACACGAAAAGGAGTCATAATATGTCGAAACGGTTTGTTCCATATAGACTATAAATACAAGTGTGAATATGGTCCAATTTAAATGTATAAAAGTACTACTTCATCTGCATAAATCATATGAGGGGAACTATATGTTAAACGAAATGTAGCTCGGTCTAGAGGAGCCTAGCAAATAAATTAAAAGTTTTACAAGATTCATTTGAAATTTTACTACCATGGTATAATACTTAATTAGCACCTAACAATAAATATAGACAGACATGATACGTCATAATGCTGTAGCATGTCGTGTTACACCTGAATGATTTCTTCACGGCCCCATGCACATCTTGAACTATATATGCTGCCACAGATAGGCATATGGATCATTATCCCACTAACGTTGCTTTACAAATATCAGAAAATGTATACGTTTTTTTCATGTACTTTGGCATCTCTTGCTGCTATTCCCCAGTTACCCATAGAATTGTGGTGTTACATATTAAGAATGCTTGACTTAGACACGTTACTTGCTATTTGGAGGTCGTCTTCACATATTGATTATATAATTAGAGGTGATTCTATACTATGTCACAAAATTGAAGAGGCGCTAAAACAAGAATCACAGAGAAATTTCAAAACTCTCACCGAGCCCAGATCGGCTATTCAAATAACAAGAGAAGGGCCTAATGTAATTTTTGGTTCAAATTGTCGGAAGATATGTACAAAGAAATCGAGCGGCGTTGTTAAACAAAATGTCCCAGCAAAAAGGAATTACACGAAAAGGAGTCATAATATGTCGAAACGGTTTTTTCCATATAGACTATAAATACAAGTGTGAATATGGTCCAATTTAAAGGTATAAAAGTACTACTTCATCTGCATAAATCATATGAGGGGAACTATATGTTAAACGAAATGTAGCTCGGTCTAGAGGAACCTAGCAAATAAATTAAAAGTTTTACAAGATTCATTAGAAGTTTTACTACCATGGTATAATACTTAATTAGCACCCGAAAATAAATATAGACAGACAAGTTATGTCATAATGCTGTAGCATCTCGTGTTACACCTGAATGATTTCTTCACGGTCCCATGCACATCTTGAACTATATATGCTGCCACAAATAGGCATATGGATCATTATCCCACTAACGTTGCTTTACAAATATCAGAAAATGTATACGTTTTTTTCATGTACTTTGGCATCTCTTGCTGCTATTCCCCAGTTACCCATAGAATTGTGGTGTTACATATTAAGAATGCTTGACTTAGACACGTTACTTGCTATTTGGAGGTCATCTTCACATATTGATTATATAATTAGAGGTGATTCTATACTACGTCAGAAAATTGAAGAGGCGCTAAAACAAGAATCACAGAGAAATTTCAAAACTCTTACCGAGCCCAGGTCGGCTATTCAAATAACCAGAGAAGGGCCTAATGTAATATTTGGTTCAAATTGTCGGAAGATATGTACAAAGAAATCGAGCGGCGTTGTTAAACAAAATGTCCCAGCAAAAAGGAATTACACGAAAAGGAGTCATAATATGTCGAAACGGTTTGTTCCATATAGACTATAAATACAAGTGTGAATATGGTCCAATTTAAAGGTATAAAAGTACTAGTTCATCTGCATAAATCATATGAGAGGAACTATATATTAAACGAAATGTAACTCGTGCTAGAAGAACCTAGCAAATAAATTAAAAGTTTTACAAGATTCATTTGAAGTTTTACTACCATGGTATAATACTTAATTAGCACCTGAAAATAAATATAGACAGACAAGTTATGCCATAATGCTGTAGCATCTCGTGTTACACCTGAATGATTTCTTCACGGTCCCATGCACATCTTGAACTATATATGCTGCCACAAATAGGCATATGGATCATTATCCCACTAACGTTGCTTTACAAATATCTGAAAATGTATAAGTTTTTTTCATGTACTTTGGCATCTCTTGCTGCTATTCCCCAGTTACCCATAGAATTGTGGTGTTACATATTAAGAATGCTTGACTTAGATACTTTACTTGCTATTTGGAGGTCATCTTCACATATTGATTATATAATTAGAGGTGATTCTATACTACGTCAGAAAATTGAAGAGGCGCTAAAACAAGTATCACAGAGAAATTTCAAAACTCTTACCGAGCCCAGGTCGGCTATTCAAATAACCAGAGAAGGGCCTAATGTAATTTTTGGTTCAAATTGTCGGAAGATATGTACAAAGAAATCGAGCGGCGTTGTTAAACAAAATGTCCCAGCAAAAAGGAATTATACGAAAAGGAGTCATAATATGTCGAAACGGTTTGTTCCATATAGACTATAAATACAAGTGTGAATATGGTCCAATTTAAAGGTATAAATTACTAGTTCATCTGCATAAATCATATGAGAGGAACTATATATTAAACGAAATGTAACTCGTGCTAGAACAACCTAGCAAATAAATTAAAAGTTTTACAAGATTCATTAGAAGTTTTACTACCATGATATAATACTTAATTAGCACCTGAAAATAAATAAAGACAGATAAGTTATGTCATAATGCTGTAGCATCTCGTGTTACACCTGAATGATTTCTTCACGGTCCCATGCACATCTTGAACTATATATGCTGCCACAGATAGGCATATGGATCTTTATCCCACTAACGTTACTTTACAAATATCAGAAAATGTATAAGTTTTTTTCATGTACTTTGGCATCTCTTGCTGCTATTCCCCAGTTACCCATAGAATTGTGGTGTTACATATTAAGAATGCTTGACTTAGACACGTTACTTGCTATTTGGAGGTCGTCTTCACATATTGATTATATAATTAGAGGTGATTCTATACTACGTCAGAAAATTGAAGAGGCGCTGAAACAAGAATCACACAGAAATTTCAAAACTCTCACCGAGCCCAGGTCGGCTATTCAAATAACCAGAGAAGGGCCTAATGTAATTTTTGGTTCAAATTGTCGGAAGATATGTACAAAGAAATCGAGCGGCGTTGTTAAACAAAATGTCCCAGTAAAAAGGAATTACACGAAAAGGAGTCATAATATGTCGAAACGGTTTGTTCCCTATAGAGTATAAATACATATGCGAATATGATCTAACTTGTAGATATAAAGGTACTAGTTCATCTGTATACATCATCTAAGAGTACCTATAATTTAAACGAAATGTAGCTGGGGCTAGATGAACCAAGCAAATAATTTAAACATTTTATAAGTTTCATTTGAAGTTTTACTACCATGGTATAATACTTAATTAGCACCTGACAGTAAATATAGACAGTCAAGTAATGGCATAATGCTGTAACATCTCGTGTTACACCTGAATGATATTTTCACGGTTCCATGGTATATTAGCTATAGCTTCGTATATTGAGTAAATTAACAAATATGTAAACTAAAAGAGATATATACGTTTTTATTGCGTAGATAAAATAACACATGGTACAATGTTAATTAAATGAAAATTTACGCTCTGTTAACATTAATTAGTTTTTTTCAGTCTTTTATATTATATTTGAGTGTTAAGACCATCATATTTTTGAGTGAACCATATTTCGCGTTGAATTTTATGTGACAAAAAAGTCGAATAAGGGTTTTCACAAAATTGAATATCTGATAGGCACAATGTGTTACACAAAAAGTGGATCGGGCTTTGCAAAGACAGAAAATATATATAGTCATCAAGTAATGACAAAATGCTGTAGCTTCTCGTGTTACATCTGAATGATTTTTTCACGGTTCCATGCACATCTTGCACTACATATGCTGCCCCAAATAGTCATATGGATCATTATCTCACTAACGTTTCTTTGCAAATATCTGAAAATGTATAAGTTTTTTGATGCACTTTGTCATCTGTTGCTGCCGTTCCTCAGTTACCCATGGAATTGTGGTGCTACATATTAAGAATGTTTGACTTAGACACGTTACTTGCCATTTGGAGGTCGTCTTCATATATTGATTATGTAATTAGATGTGATTCAATCCTACGCCAGAAAATTTCCAAGTTCACACAGAATCACACAGAAATTTCCAAGTTCTCACTGAGCCCAAGTCGGCTATTCAAATAATCAGATAAAGGCCTAATGTAATTTTTGGTTCGATTTATTGGAAAATATGTATAAAGAAATCGAGAGGCGTTGTTAAACAAGGTGCACCAGCAAAAAAGAACTACCCGAAGAAGAGCCATAATAGGATTATATAATTATATAACTGGATGTTTTTAATAACGCACTGCTTCAATAAATGATAATCACTGATGGCTAAATCTGGCAAGTATAGGTCAACAAAACATATTGGTGACATGATATATTTTTAAATTGAGTGATTATGTACATTATGCTGACTTTCACTTTGTCATTTAAGACATTTGAAATCCCACAATAAAAGTCTCTCGATGTCAAATCTCACAATCGCTATGACCACTTCATTCCATTTATGTAGATTCATTCACAGAAATACACCACTATACATATGAAATGTTTTACATTGCGTATCAAGTTCTCATTATTGTTTTTCAAAAGTAAGTTTTTTTTATATATATATTCAAGTCTCCTTTTAACCAACGAAGGTTTATCTGGGCTGGACCTACATTTTAGCGTAGGCTTCTTACTTCATCCATCACAGAAGACATCTGGTCTTACCCAGCCCTAGCGTGACTGAAATGGTTATTCCTTGTCGGATTTTCAATTGTTCCTTATGAAGAAATCTACGATTACAATCACAAACATAAAGTACATATATGCAGCAGCAGGATTCGAGATCGCGACTATCGCAGTAGCAGGAGGACCGTCCTGTCTCCTTGACCACTGCGCCAACGAAGCCGGCTTAAAAATGAGTTTATTTAAATACTCTCATAGTATTAAAAGTATTGGTTATATAGAACTGGTATTCAGTGCTGCCACGTTTGCTCAGATATTGCTGAATATGTGAAGTGTTAAACTTAACTGTTAAATTCGGTGGTTCTAATCGTTATCCAGTATGTATGCTCAAAATTGTACTTTTGACATCATCAATTAATTTTTTGTGAATTCAAAGTGACTTAAGAATAATGAGAAGATTGGATTGGAATATTGGGCAATTAATTGATTGGATGAAGACCCTGCTCAAACTCTCAAATAACTTTGAGATACATTAGCAGGTGCATGAATCTGTTTCCGGACGATCATATGCGATTGGAAACATCCTAAAAAAGTCAAAAAGATTCCATTACATAGAAAATGAGTGAAAATACCATTTCATAAAACCGTTTTGATCTAGTACACTACTACAAGCTGTGAACACCGAATGAAAGTATCACTGTAGATGTAGATGCCGATATCAATTGAACAAATGCAAAAATGATTAATAATACAGAGCAACTGAAACAAAGTAATCCTGTTATAATGTAGTAATACTCGGTCGCACGTTGAAAGAGTTAGCGTACTCAACAGATATAGAGTATTCTGTTTAATTTTTCAGGTCGATGAAACAAGACTTGGCAGGCGTAGGGTTTCTAAATGCTAAAGAAGTATGAAAATAGATTACTGGATCGCCATTGAATCGTTCTTTCGGCACGGTATCGCCATGTTGCCAAAAAGACAATAAAATCATTTAATCATGATGAAAAACAGCTTTATTAATATAAATTTTACAAATTTTTGTCTAATATTAATAAATATTTTTCTAAAGTGAAACGACTGGCATACTATATGCAAGAACCTAATAATTTATAACATTTTTGATGTTTTCCAAAAGGCATTTTCAAATATCTTCTTTAAAACCAAAATGGGGCCTAACTAGAATATGCCACATTCATCGGATTATGTTTTAATCAGGGACTGATGAATAAGGCATGCAAGGTTGTAATTATTCGTTCTTCAAACAATTGGGTTTACAAAGTATATAAATAAGTGTTAGGGAATTATATGGCTAGGTGAATGGATGTAGGACGAAATCAAACAGTTTTGGTTACATTGTGTGACCGTTATTTATTACAAATAGTTAAAAGCTAATTTTACCTGAAGACGAGGCTTGGACAGTCGATGGTTGCACTTCTAATCTGAATGTTGGTCAGTGTCTGAATGATTCAAAGTATCCTTAAATAATATCCCAGATCAACGTCTAGGGGTTGCCAGATCTTCCTTATCATTTACTGGACGTCGCTACTCTCAACTCGCACCTGTTCAACATCTGGAATAATATTTCTGGGTATTTTATAAGGCATTATTCTAGGATATAAAATTCGACATGCTTGATGGACTTACAAATCTAGTATGATACCGCATCCAAAAATCTTTTACTATATTCTTGTTAAATAGTTATCATTTTTCTTTAAAAAGTAGTACGTAGAGTTTTGCTGAAGTGTTAGCGATATACCTTCCTTGAACGCTTACAATGTCTGTTTTTCTGCCAATGCGGGATTTGTTGTTTAATCTAAAATGCAGCTGATGGATATCGATTGACATGTGAAATATGGGGGGAACATGCGCCATCAATAAAAATTTATAAGTACTGATTCTGAAATTTTAAAAGTGGTGATTTTGACAAAGAACGCGAAAAGATGATCGTAAGTGTTTATTTAAATGGGATCAAGCCTTGGACAGTATGAAAAAACTAGGATTTTTTCAGCGCGAAACCAGTATATTGGATAAAAATGTACAAAACTATATATTATAACCAATTGTGGACAACAGTTTCAATAAAATGTATTATACTCGTTTATAAAGTACCAGTAGTATTGTATCAGTTTATCAGTAAAAAACTCAAATCTTATTTGTATGCTATATACTATTTTTTATACACAGGTATCAATTAATTTTCATAGACAAAAATCTAATGTAATAATGCAAAACATGATAATACAATGGGAAATATTATTTAAATACCCAAAATATTATATCAGTTTTCTAAACATATTACTTACTCAAAAATAATTAATATTTCATTTTATATTCATCTAAAATCTAATTTTCATAAAATTAACAGGATCTCAATAAATTTCCCACGTTCAGGCTACATTAGATCATTCATTATGCTTCAATGTTTCAACAGTATTAAAAAAAATAAGACGGGATTCTTGGAGTAATAAAAAAAACTAGAACGAGATATACAGCCAGCTGACGTTTCCATGCAATTTCTTTTAATTGAAGCCACTCAACGAATTTCAGTTTTAAAACAAACTGGGTTCCAACTTAAATCCCAAACGTTTATTGACTTAATAAACCTCGAAATATAAAGTGTTATTTACTTTAAAGACGGCACATATTGATATAGCGAGAAGAAACATTGATTAACCAACTAAACCCCGGATAGATGCAGATTAATTCGTTTTTAAATACAGATATTTCATTAATTTTAATTGGACCTTATTGAATTTATAGTTTAAAATCCTAAATATATAAAATCGGAATATTCCAATTTTTATGAAGAGCACTTCAACTTTTAATGGCATTTGGTAAAACCTTGAATATATTCTTGCTGTTTTTATCGTTTATTTATAAGGTGTTCTTTAGTTTAAATATCTTTAAAAAAACTACAAAAGTTTGATATTTCTGGAAAGTAGACAATGTACTTCAGGCTTTCTTATACTAATCGCTATACTACAAACCGGCAGCCTATTGTTAGTAAAACATAACCGCTATAATAAAGAACAACATACAGTCAAATGGTGCGTGTATGTTGGCGGCTATACATTAGTAGGTATTCCAGAAAGACACGGGCATATTTTTTTATTGTTCAGTAGGAATTTCATGCATTCCACCTGCTAGAAATAGAAAAACTCTCAACTTCATGGCTTTATACCCACCCGTGTATAGAAGGGGTGTATTCAAGTTTGCCACATCAACCCATCTTATAAATTTTATGACTGATAATTAATATAATGATGTTTTCCATTTGATTTGAGCTCAGCGTAAATGTTGGAACACATTGATAATTTAATTAATATCTCAATAATATATATTGTTATTTCGATAATTATTTGGTTTTCTATAATGATTTTGAGCAATTTCATATTATTTATAGATTTAAAAGAACTGAGATGTTTTTTAAAACACTTTAAAGCCTTCTTTTTACCAACGAGGGTTTATCTGGACTGGACCTACACTTTAACGTACGCTCCGAACCACGGTCCTCGGCATTAAGCCTACCGACTAGCCAGTGACCACCAGTGGCTAGAGACCATCCCAGAAGACATCCGGTCTTACCTAACGTGGTTACTGACGTGATTCAGATGGTTATTCCTTGTCAGATTTTCCACTGTTGCCTATAAAGATACTATACAATCACGAACATACAGTACATCCATGCCCCAGCAGGATTCAAACACGCAACTTTCGAACAGAGTCCGTTCTGTCGCCTTGACCACTGCGCTAACGAAGCCGGCAGACAGAAATAATTACTTTCTTGAGAAAGGGAGAAAGGAATAACTGTCTACAAAATACCCAGAAATTATAAGTATATATATATATATATATATATATATATATATATATATATATATATATATATATATATATATCTATATATATATATATATATATATATATATATATATATATATATATATATTATATTATAAGGATTATAGCCCAGATGTTGAACACAGGCGGGGTGCTAGCAGCGCCTGGGATGCTATTGAAGGGTATTTCCATTCATTCAGTACTCGACAAGCCTTTGATTTAGACGTGCCACCATCGACTACCCAAACCTCGTCAACAGGTAACTCCGCTGCTATCCGTTTTATCATTTGTATTTTTCACGTTTTTTTATATAGCCAATAAATAACGATCACAAAATGTAAACACCACTGTTTCGTTTCGTTTTACCTCCATTCACCGAGCCACATCATTTACCCTAAAGTAACTTTTATTTAAATAAGAAGAATAATTTATTTATATTTTTGGTTTCTATTTCCGAGAATGTTGCTATTTTGAAAACTTCTGACCATATAATTTGTAATTTTAGGCAGAAGCGTAATATCGGACATGGAATAATCATCTTCGTCACTAGTAATTAGACTACGTAAGATCGTATACCCCCATAGATAATCTCCATGTAGGTCGCTTGCCAGTCGGTCGGCCTCACTACTTGACAAATATTAATAATAATCTCATAGGGTGTTAATTGGGGATAATTGATGACCGGGGTTCGTCATTCGGATATTAATTTTAGCCGTAGGTCCATTTACTAAAAATCCAAAATTTGACATTAAAATCCATAAAACTTATGCTCGTGAAAATTGATTAAAAAATATGAATTCAATTTATATATTAGCCATTCGTTGATTATGTGGTAAATATTTAGTATACAGTATCGAGGAAAAGCTTGTATATACATTTTATTGTACAATTATATTTATACTGTAATATAAATGAAAAAAAAATTATGCGTGTATATCATGACTGTCTATTAATTTTATGCGGTTTTCGTACATTCAAGGCCTTGCTTAAAAATTTTCCCAAAACATATTTCAAACCTTCCATCGTTAATCACTGTTTTGTTCTATATTTTTTGTGATTTATCTATTTTTAAAAAGCGTTACTTTTTTTCCTATCCATGATATTATATCGTAGAAACGCAGAGTACTGACGTCTGTGAATGTAGCATCAAACAAAATAAGTTAAAATCGGAATGGCCTATCTCTAGAGTCATAAAACATATATGTATCACATAAATTATCCAGCATTATTAAATATTAATATTTTCGGTAAATAAAGTTATACTATCTATTACAAATGTGTCAAAATTAATCCGCAATCCTGGTACATATATACTAAACTGTTACATATAAAATGTTTTCTTTATTTTTCTCCTTATTTTCGTATTAGACATGTTGTTTTTCTGCGCACGTTCTCCCTTGTTGATCTAGGTTACAAATATATTGAAATATAAACTGCTTCCCTTATATATTATATACTTGTACTTTTATGTTCTTAAATTACATATGGCTGGTAGTCGAAAATTCAATTTATCATAACACATACCAACAATTAAAAACTCGAATGTATAGACCTACAAATATTGTTTATATTATAACATGTATTAATCATTATTATATTCATTATATCATATTCAGTGCTTTTTAATTATATTTTAATTATACTTTATAATTTATATTTTTAATAAGATGATTTATTCAATAATATGATTAAAAATGCCAATTAATAAAATAATTATTAAAAAGTAATTATTAGAACTTGGATGATAAAGAACATTCTGACAGTAGTTTTAACATCTGTTTTCTCATACTAGTTGATCTAGTACACGAAAATTTAATAAAAATCAAAAAAGGAATTAATAGTTATAAAAATAGCTTTATTCTTCGGTATTCCTTTCCTTAACTTCAATGCACTTATTATATTGATTCCCAGTTATTATTTTTCCGAAGATATACAAGGTATGATATCGATCAAGATAGATGAAAATCATTTGATATGAAAACATGTTTGTAAATAATTCGTGTTTATTCACTGATTTTAGTGACTTATTTTAGTTTTTTCTTGCAGAAAAATTGCTGTAAACTAGGCCCAGTTTTTTACGAATTCTTTGAGTCCAATAAATTCAATATGTTACAATAATATTCTGGAGCCAATTTCTGTTGAATACCAAAAACCTGACGCTACTTACCTTCAAAACCCAAGAACTGAGTTCACAGTCCTTTTAAATATCTTATTTCGATTTAGAATCATTATTGTGGACCGAATACATAGTGATGAAACCACTCACAAAATATTTTATTTAATATTTGAATAACATCAAAGGTGTTTTATATCATTTTTAGCATATTAGATACTATAGCTTCCACTACGTCGCTCTCCAGTCATTTAATATGTTTTATTTAAAAAGCATAGACTGCGACTAGGTATACACTAACTAGTGATTTTTCCCTAATATTGTTCTTGCAATATAATATTTCAAACGCAAACTTCATTAGCATTTCATGAATGTACTCTAATTTGTACACTGTATACTTGTTTTCCCATATATTTTAAGAAAATTAGTTCAAAGGGTTTTTGTCTCTCCAATCTCCGAGTAGATCCGTTGGTTCTTAATTGTAGTACTTCAGCGTTTCTATGTTCACGCAATCTCAATTGCTGATTTAAGTTCTTGAGCACCAAAAGTTCTTTAAGCCTCCTTGTTGTTACTGCTTCACACTTAGGGATATCATTGGCATAAAACAAGTATAATATTAGTACAAACATGCTACTTTGTGATATACCTCCTGATATATATAGAATTTGAGAATCTGGCTCATCTGAGTAGGTTATTTATTTGATAACTTGTATTCGAGAACCTCTTGCCATGTTTTAACAACATTTTGGGCCACGTCTAGAAATGTAGTTGAACAAATATCCTTCTTTAAAAAGTTTTCTCATTTAGATTCGTAATACAGTTAAACAATCATCGAATATTTATATCTAAATCCATATTAGTGAGCCGCGATTAATTAATTTTCTTGAATAATTAGTTAATTTAAAACAAACCGCTTTCTATCTAGCACCAATTTTCAAAAGAAAACTGTTGAAATTTCATGATATTCTACTCATAAGTTTATGAGATATTGTGCTAAAAGTGACATTACTTTTGTTATTTTCAAAACACGGGGAAAAAACAGTTTCGTGTATTAATTTTACACTGCTTCTTCATGGGAAAAAATACCGTTCAAGCAAAGCAATGGCAAAGGTGTTATAAAGACTCCGCTTCATCAGAAACAACAAAAACGTTGATTTGCTGATGTGGTCGTAGAGACACCGATTATGCAGAACGCAGTGGACAGTCAAATGAGGTGGTAATGCCAAAAAACATTATAAAAAAATCCACAAAATAGTTTTGAATGATCCAAAAACGAAGTTGCGTGAGTTAGATAACATCGTAAAGGTACCAAAAGAACTTGTTGGTTTTATATTGCATGAGAATTTGACTATGAGAAAGCTCTGTTCAAAGTTGGTGCCGCGTTTGTTCACTGTTGACCAAAAACAAGAACGTGTTGATAATTCTGACCAGTGTTTGGCCATATTTAAACGTAACAAAATGTAATTTTTTTGTCGGTATGTGACAATGGATGAAAACTGAATCCATCACTTCACTCTGAAATCAAAGCGATCACCTATTTTGGCCACAAATGACAGGCCTATTTTGAGGCAAAAGGTAAATAGTTCTACAAAAGTGCTATGAAAATATTATAGCGGCGCAGGAATAATTGTGTGGCTCTTGATCGAGATTACGTTGATGAATAAAGCCAATTTTGAACAAAAAAGCGCGTTTATTTTGTTACGCCCGGGACTTTTCAGCTGATGTGTTATATGATGGGTAGGAGTGATATTGGTCGATATGATGTTTTATCATTGGAGAATTTTCTATACGAAGATAACCTAGAGATCATAATATTTTCCGCTATCTTCCACAGCATAGACACATATTGCAATAGCAAAATAAGTTTGAAAGGGTGTACAAGTTTTTGGCCATTACCATTATTTTGTACAACTTATTAGGCCATTACCTGAACCCTTTTTGATTTTGACATTTAACACACATTTTACATTTTTTGAATTTAGTTGATATCTATCTTTGGAGTTTATGGGTTTATAACTATACCTTCATTTCTTTTGGAGTAGGTAAAGTATCCATCAGCAGGATGAAGCTAGAATGAAATAAAATACTTTGCACGTAATAACACCTTTACATTTTTCTGCATGATATTTTAAAATCATATATTGTATTTTGCGGAAGCCTTCAAATGAATCGTTTTTACGAATTGTAAAATCTCTTTAACACAAACTAAACTACATTTACTACATTTTTACAATCCATTGTTTTTAAAGAAGTAAATTCGCCTAGCATATTTGGCATTTCGATATGAACTTCCATAGCCTCTAAATCCTATTCTATACAGACTTTAATTATTATATTGAGTTTCAAAAATTAATTAACAAATCCAAAGGAAACTATTGTTATGTTATTATAAAAGGCGAGGTAATAAAATGACGTGATGATGGTGATGTAAAAACTTATTAAACAACTTCGTATTTTAATTCTCTACTACCGTATAAAATATGAAATATAACGATGTCTATAATAACGAATACAATAATAAATAATTCAAATATATTATAAATGCTTTTATAATAACGAATATTAATCATACGACCATAGTTGGTAAACAATAGAATGTATCAGAGATATAAATGTCTTAATGGTTTTTCTATAAAGACCTCAATTAAAATCTTGCCCATTGATATTCTGGTGAGGCCTTATCTCATATAAAGCTTCTATTGAGCATCGCTCCCTCAGGATACTATTCTCTATAACCAATATTTTATATTTTGCTGCAAAAAATATTTTTCATTGTCGAACCCTACGAGAAATTCCTTATAATAGAACTACTTTTATAATAGAAATATCTGAAAAATTTTCGATGTTTGCAAAATTTCATTGTATACGTGGTTTACTAGAAATTTACTAGTAATATTAACACCTAAAAGAACTATAATATTTTTTATTATTGGGTGCTTTCATGTATTCTAATCAGCAATGTTATTGTTGAAAATGTAAATGATCTATGTAATATATTAATCGAGTTAGCGAATATTTTGCTTTCCTTGTTGAAGAAAATGAGAGTACCGTATGCCCTACAAATAATAAATTACGATAAAAGGAAAAAAGCCCAAATCAAACATCCAGGAATATCCTGTAGGATTATCCTACTCATTTATTCATACTTTCTAATAATATTCTAGGTCAAAAATATGTATAAAAGATAAAAATTATATTAATATATAAACGAAGTAATCATATATGTGGATAAAGTGAAACTAACTACATAATTTGCTTAGATGGAACACATGGGACAAATACTAGAAATGCTTTGTTGATTACTAAAACTTAATGGAAATTACATTTAATTAAATGCCATTTAATAAATGTATTATCCATTTCTAAATATTATTAGAAAAATCTATTTCCTCATCAAAAACAAATGCATCTAACATGTTTGCATATAACAAAAACAAGTTCTACTAGTTCGATATAGCTGCTTTATATTACCCTATATTTGCTCGGAACAACGTCATATTTATTGTTGAAATTAATCTATTAAAATTCATGAGAAAATGCTAATTCATTCGATATATTAACTAAGCAATTTGTATTTTATCAAGTTATGAATTTCGTATAAACAAGATATACAATTTTTTAATTATTAGTTTTATTGATATACTCCATAGAGCGTTAATAACATCTATCTGGCTAAATTGCGTGACGTATATTGTTTATTAAAAAATATAATCATGTTTATTCCAGTCACATACAAACAAAATTACGTATATTAATTTTATTAAACATTTGTATCAGTTTTAATACTGTTTTATATTAACATATATTGGTTCATATGTAGCTTACATTCAATGTTAAAATTAATCAGCTATAATTAAGGAGAAAATGCTAATTCAGGCAAAATATTAGATAAAACTTTTCTGCGTTATGATAATATAAATTTAGTTTATAAATAGAATCTTTTTTTTATCCACATTATTTATAAATATAATTATAACGATGTAATGACTGAAGGAATGCCAACATGTGATACGACCAAAATGTTAAAGGAAGTGATAAGTTTAACATTTCACATGATTCAGTTGACATTTTATTATCATGGTATGTTACTTGTTACTCTAATTTTAACAGCTTTCTTTTAAAAGTTAGTACTAAATAGAAAGCGGCTTATTATAAATTGTTCGAAAAGTTGTTTTTTAAAAATATCAAACCAATTATTCAAGAGAATCAATTAATTGCGGCTCACTAATATGGATTTAGATGTTATTAATTGCTCAAGACAATAAATATAAACACGAAATGCTGAAGAATGTCTTGTTGCATCTGAATGATTTTGTCACGGTCCCATGCACATGTCGCCCTATATATGCGGCTAGAAATAGGTGTATGCATCATTACTCCACTAACGTTGCTTTGCAAATATCTGAAAATGTATAAGTTTTTTCCATATACTTTGGCATCTATTGCTGCTTTTCCTCAGTTACCCACGGAATTATGGTGCTGCATATTAAGAATGCTTGACTTAGATACGTTACTTGCCATTTGGAGATCGTCTTCATATATTGATTATAAAATTAGAGGTAATTTTATCCTACATCAAAAAATTGAAGACGCACTGAAACTGGAATCAGACAGAAATTTCCAAATTCTCACCGAGCCCAAGTCGGCCATCCAAATAACCAGAGGAGGACCTAATGTAATTTTTGGTTCAAACTGTCAGAAGATTTGTACAAAGAAATCGAGCAGCATTATTAAACAAAGTGCACCAGCCAAAAAGAAATACACGAAAAAGAGAAATAATATGTCGAAACTGTTTTTTCCTTATAGAGTCTAAATACAGTTAGTCAATGGTTAAAAAATCGACAAATATATGCAATATTTCTATTTTTTATAGTTTTACATTACCTTCGTAATTTTGCTTCAATTATCATTTATTTAAATTATTTGCGAAGTATTTGCATGTATTCTGATAAGTTTTTTTTTATTGTAGAAAAACGCTTACTAAAAAACTATAGCCTTTTTTCTATAGCGTTGATCTAAACAAAGGCTAATCAAGAAGTTGTTATGTTTGATTAGTATATTGAGTATCGCAGAAATTTCCATTCGAGCTCCAACAGTATATCCTGCATAAATTTAAAAAGCTGTGACCGAGAGTTGTCATACAAGAGGGTAATAGACGTTATTGTGTTGATGGAAGAATCTTAGAAAGAGCTGTTTCATTCAGTTGTAGAAGCTCGCAATACACTACACATTTTGCCCTTGAGAGTGTCAGTTTAAATCCACTCTTCATCCCCAGCCACAATACTTCACAGATTTTTTTTGCCTGACAAGTAATAAAACTGCGATGTTAAAACAGTTCAAAGTAGCATTTTCAGTCAGTTCGTGTTATAACAATTTTCTTTTAGATCCTTGGAACAGCATGAAGTCCTCCAGAAATTTAGGTTGTTGAAAGTTTGAGTTCGGTTTTCGTCCAATAAGTGTTGTCATTCATAATCTTCAAACTTTTTTGGTCGTCCTGGTCATTCTTTCTCATTAACATATTCGCTAAGCCGAAATTGAAAAAGAACAATTGAGATATCACGCAGCATCATCACCATGCTTTTCTTTAAGTATCTGATGGTCTTCTGCAATAAATTATTTCATATCAAACAACAAAAGTAATGAATGTTGAAATGAAAGTTTAAGCCTTCCATGATTAGTATCACTATATAATGATCTGAATTAAAAGTCAATGATGCTAAATTAAAAGATTTTGTTGTTTAATCACCAATAGATATCACTAAACAAAATACATACTCTTACCTAATGTTATTATCAAATTTCTTAAGAGTTATCGCCTTATTGCTTTAGTAGCAGTACAACCCCAATATTTAAATCGCTCTACATATAAAAATTGAATATATAACTAACTATTACAATCATTAGAGACCGAATATTATAAGTTTAGTAAAAGAAAAGTATGACTGTAATTTAACGATAAATTTTCTTAATGAGGAGTATAGCTTTCTTGGCAATTGCAACCAAACTTGGTTTTCCCTAAGCGTAATGATATGAGAATCATCCAAAGAGTAAACATCCTCTTTACTAGCACGTTAAAATATTAATTTAACAGGGTTAATGTAAAATTTATTTATTTTTTTCTTTATTGGGCAAATCCACCATACATTCTGCTTTGCTATTAAATTTCAAGTATTTCGTTTCAATCTCACTAAATTCTAATAACGTACAATTACAGTTATCCTCTGAATCCTCTATTATTTTCAAGGCATTAGCGAATTTATAAACCAGGAACTTTTCAATCGATAGTTCATATATATTATATCAAGATAAATTATCCATGTATAATTGTATTACATATCGTTATATTTATTTTAATTATGTTTATGAGAAAGTGATAATTAAACATTACAAACAATATATTAAAAAAAATTCTCTTAAGCCTTGAACATTGAAAAGATTAATAAAACAGTAACATCGAAATGTAAATTTATACCGACAGCTTTAAAATATTAATTACATATTGTTTTATTAATAAGCATTAATTAATTTTATAATTAAATATCGATTTATAAAAGAATGATATTAATTATCTATCATAATTTTTATAAA
Source organism: Rhynchophorus ferrugineus (assembly GCF_030347505.1). Lineage (NCBI taxonomy): Eukaryota > Metazoa > Arthropoda > Insecta > Coleoptera > Curculionidae > Rhynchophorus > Rhynchophorus ferrugineus. The sequence continues at coordinate 16,370,362 of NW_027472584.1, read as the reverse complement.
TATGAAATAGATTTTCGAAACTGATTTTATTAATGATTATATACATTAAGAATGATCTGAAAAACTATAGTATCTGTATTAAAAATTGCGTGGCACACACATAAATAGTTTCAATTTCTAGGAATTTTTTGTTTCATAGACAATATTATAAGTTGGGTTGGGAAATATCGACTGCAAACAGCCGATGCAGTAATTATTATTTTCAGTTTTCAGTCAATTACGCGGTTCGACTGTTTTTTTCGTGATGTCAGACGAAGATGTACGAACCCTTTCCTATATAGACTGTGAGAGAGGAAAGAACAGAGGTAATTGCTTGGAGCAGTTAAACTTATATGTGCTTATATTTTCCAACGGTAGAATAAGCGAGACGGAGATGTACATATTGCTTAACGTACAAACTTAAAAAATTATTACCGAGTACTATTAACATGCAATTAATAATTTAATTTTAAAGGAAGTAGAATTACTTTTATATTTGTATGTTCTGTGGATCTGTAAAAAGGAATGGAATGTTTCTATGGAATGGAATAATACCCCAAAAATATTTTATCGTATTTTAATATGTTAATTGCCATTTAAATAATAATAATATATAATAATAATAAATTAATAAATTAAATAATAATAATAATAATATAGTATAACAAATATAGACAATACAATAAAACTTAAACAACACCTATTAACTAGAGATGTACAATAACTATAAATACTAAATAAAAATCCTAATCCTAAACATACCTAATCATATAAAAAAACTAATTCATGGTATAATTAAAAAAGATCGCACAATATCTACCAGAGTTTTTTAAATAAAGTAAATGCTTTAGTTATTATTGAGCGGAAATATTTTTTAACAAAAATCGAGAGAGTAATCGAATTACTACCTAATTTTACCATCAAAGCAGTCAAAAGTATTTTACTATTTATCATTCACAATTTTAAACTTTTTATTCTATTGCGTTAACAATCTTGAAAAATATGGCTCCGAAATGCTGCTATATTAATATACAATATATTGTTATTTACAAGCAAGCAAAAAAAATAGCAACTAAAAGTACAAGACTGAAACAGTCGATAGTAAATAGTAACAAAATCAGTTGACTGAAAATAGCGAGTGAAAACAGTCGACTAAAACAGTCACTGGTAAAAAGTAGTAAAATCAGTCGAACCAAAAATAGCAACTGAAACAGTCGATAGTAAAAGGTAGTCAATTACTAAACAGTCGATAGTTGATTTCAGCGGATAGTTCCCGACACTAATTATAAGTATATAATGAATATTTTTTACAGCGAAATTTTAGTTTGAATTTTTTAACTTGACTTGAACTTAAACTAATATAAATTAATTTTGAAAACAACATTTTTGTATTTTATAGATAATATTGCACGATGGCTCTCTCTAGGAAAACGGATTGTAACAATTTCATTTGTCAGAACAAAAGATCACCATCATACATATACAATAGCATAGTATAGTATATGTTCATATATATATATATATATATATATATATATATATATATATATATATATATATATATATATATATATATATATATTGGCAAAAAGCTATTACTTTCAAAAAATATTATATAAGTATAAAGATATAGAGTATATATATATAATAAAGAGTGATGAAATTGTGGACCCATAAACACACTATGAATACCGTAGATCTACTTCAATTAGTTTGTTAATCTTGTCCGGGCTTCAACCACAATATTTTTGCCATATTATTATCATTATTGGTCTCAATAACTGCTCTATTTCATTTCGTTTGAGCACAGATTCATAAATGGAAAGTCGATCTATTTTTCACTATTAACTCATTTAGAAACCAAGTATATTTTTGACACATTTTTAATAAATTAATGGATTTTCCGGTCAAGGTGAATTTCATCTTTAACATCGAAATTTCTATAGCAAAAACGAGAAAACCAACCTAAACTTTTCAGTTTGTGGAAGATTTCACCATTTCACAGTGCCTGTTTGTTGATCATGCTTTCCAACCTTTTTGGAAAACAAGAAAACCTACGTATACACAGAAATATAAATACAATGATGTTTTCGCTTTTACTGATTCCACGTCAATTTTGAAATGATAAAGGAGTGAACAAGATAATATAAACACCTGATATACACAATATGTATGCAGTAATAAGTCTTTAGTCACCATTTGTTTTTAAAGCATATTTGAGGAATATAATCGTAGAGTGTCTGAATAGTTTCCAACGGAATGTTGTCCCAGTATTGTACCAAAACATCCACCAGTTTCTTTAGTGACATTGGGGATGGAAACCTATTGCCCACTCTTCGCTCTAAAGCTCGTCATCATCACTATCATTCTTAGAATATGTTTGGTACACTATTTGATATGTACAGTGCTGGATAGTCATAATAAGAACTTAATTATTGAGGAGGTTAATTCATAGTAATCTAGCCACATATGTGAATTAGAGGACCAGGTGAATACGATATTGTCACCCAAATAAGAGAGACTACCGCATGCTTGTCTCCAAGAAGCAAGCTGTCCGGATTGTAAGGAAAATGTAAACAATCATTCCACCAATTCTTCCAATCATCTAGTGTCTAGGTGTTCAAGTTTTATGATAGTTGCAGATGTCTTGCTTGAGGTTCTCTATACAGTGTTTCCTACTGAAGCCATCTCTCTTATTTTGTTACTTACAAATTTCCCGTTCTTCAAAATGAATGGGACTGCAAATATGAAAATAACTCACCCTGTTCATTGAGTTGGTCTCTGACGACTACTATTGTTTTTAAACCTAAACAAATGCATAATAAACAAGTGCTGAGATGTTGAATGTAAAAATTAATAATCTTTGAAGTGAGATTGATTAAGAATTGAATATTGACTTATTATTAGAATAAATTATAAACATATAGAAAAAACTTAAGAAATAATCTCTTAATTCCTGAATACATGTTTCCTTTGATAAACGTCTCCAATAAAAAACGAGACAAGTTTAAACCAATTAATATTAAACTTCAATTCATGGCTTCTTTTTAAGGCGAAATGCTGAAGAAAAAAAATGATTGAAAATTAATTAGCAACATTTTAAATATTTGCTAAAGTTGTTTCCCTCGGGGATATTACACGGTTGATATTAGGGAGGAAAAAAGTACAAAAGCAAACTGAAATTTTCGTCGTTATTTAAATTTCTGTTTTATTTCGTTTTCTGTGACATTTTCCATACAAACGGAGATAAATAGCAGAATGAAAATAAAGTAAACATATTTCTAGTTATTATATAATTAAATTTTTGCCCCTAAAATGATTTTTTTTAATTTAATTAATATATTGTTACTAGTCGTTTCCGTCTAACCTACAATTTGTCTTTATGATAACTTAAATCTAGGTATATAACTAGGAGGACCCATCGGCCCTATCTCAGCCTCTGGTGAAGTAATGTTTATAAATGTCACTGCTAAATTTTTTAATATATGCACCTCATTACACAACACTACACAAGATCAGATGGTTTGATTCGTTTGAGTCTGTGTCCTGTTCTGGTGGTATCCAATAGTTGCAATATTTCAACATTCCTGTGAGAATGGAGTCTTTCCTCATGTCCCCTTGCAATTCTCTTGACTTCTTGATTGACTGTGGGTATCTGAAAGTCTCGATGTGGGTAATCAGTCCTATAGTATTTAGGTGCACCCACAATACCTCTCAGGACTTTGTTCTGAAAAATTTGTATTTTATTTATGTTACTATTTGCAGAACATCCCCATAATTGAACTCCATATGTCCATATAGGTTTCAGTAATTGCTTATATAATAACAATTTATTATGTACTGATAATTGTTATTTTCTTCCAATTAGCCAGTGCATTTTAATATATTTCAATTCCAGTTATTTTCTTTTCTTCTTTATCTGTTTCTTCCAGCGAAGTTTTGCATCGAGATTCATTCCGAGATATTTAGCGTTGTTACTATATGGAGTGATAGTATAATATAATGTTATGGGTGCTTGTACGATCTGTTTATCGGTGAACTGCACATGTACAGATTTACTTTCATTAATTCTTATTTTCCAAGCTTGTATCCAATTATTTATATTGTCACTTGCCTGTTTTAATTTTCGTGAGGCTTCTTCACTATTGTCTCCGACAGCTATCATAGCAGTATCATCAGCAAATTTAGCCATCGTAATATTTTCCGTTTGTGGCATATCACAAGTGTAGAGTAGATAAAGCTTTGGTCCCACTACACTTCCTTGTGGTACACCTGCTTTAGCTTCTTTTATTGCAGAGTAAGCTTCCTCTTGTTTGACTCTAAACATTCTTGTTGTAATGTATGATTTTAATAGTTCGGTGGGTTGTTTTGGTAACATTTTCTGTAGTTTATGAACAAGGCCTTCATGCCAAACCTTATCGAAAGCTTGTGCTACGTCTAAAAATATAGGTGAGCATACTTTTTTACTTTCGTAGGCTTCTTCAATAACATCTGTTATTCTGTGGACCTGGTCAATTGTTGAGTGCTTGTTAATAAACCCAAGCTGGTGTATTGTTATTAGGTTTTTTCCTCTCTATGATCGGTTTTATTCTTTTCAATAGGAGTTTTTCAAAAACCTTAGATATTACTGGCAGCAGTGATATAGATCTATAGGCTTTTATTTCGTTTTCTGACTTCCCAGGTTTTGGAATCATTATAATTTCCGCCATCTTCCAAATGTCTGGGACATGTTTTAATCTAAATGCTGTATTGATCAAGTTAGTGAGTTTTATAATTCCCTATCTTGGTAGTTTTTGCAGTAATTATCCTGTTATTAAATCGTAGCCTAGTGATTTCTTGGAGTTAATGTCAGTTTTAATAACTTTGGTTAACTCTTTCGGCGTATCTATTTCAATCATCGAATTTTCAGCTTCTATATCCGGCAAATTATGTTCAATATTAGTTTCGTTTAGTTTGAAAGTTTTTTCAAGATATTCAGCAAATGCTTCTGCATTTTGGTGATTGTCGCGTGCCCAATTCCCACATAGGCCTCTTATAGGTGGACTGTGTAGGCATGAGCGCTTTAGATATTTGGTGGCTTTCCAGAGTGAGTAAACAGTTTCTTTATAATCTGTTAAATTTCTCAGATAGTCATTCCTGGTTTTGTTTTTATTTTCCAGTATTTCCCTTTTTAGTCTTTAGGTTATATTGTTTAAACTATTTTTATTTTCAGGTGTTCTGTTTTGTTGCCATTTTTTTCGTAATTTACATTTTTCAGCTACCATTTCCATCACTTCTTTTGGATAATTAATTCCTTTAGTTTTACTCTTAATTTCTGTAGTATTATTCCAAGCAACTTGTTGAATATCTACTACGAATTTTTCTGTTTCAAAATTTAATTGTTCGTTTGTCTTGAGGGGTATATTTAGTTGAATTCGTTTGTTCAATTCTTCAGAAAATCCTTTCCAGTCTGTTCTTATTATATTTTCGCTCAACGTCAGAATCACTGGCGTATGATCTGAACATAGCTCAAAATTTTCTTCGACTTTTATATTGTTGGATGTTATGTTTCTTACTATGAAGAAATCTAACAGGTCTGGGATTTTCTCTTGATCAGTCGGTCAATAAGTTGGTTTTCCAGTTGACATGTAACTACATCTTAGTTTAACAACTACTTTATGCAGTTCATTGCCTTTAGTTGTTGTCATTCTGGATCCCCATCTTGCATTTTTTGCAGTGAAATCACCTCCAATTATAATTTTTTCTCACAGGTTGCTTAGGACATTCAAATAATTTTCCTTTTTTTAATTGTATCTTGGAGGAAAATAAATTGCGGCTATTGTAACCTTGTATGTGCTTGATCTAATAGTTACTACTGTTACCTAATTTTCTGTTGTACTGAGCCCGAGTTCTTGATGGTGGGAAATGTCCCTTTTTATTATTATTGCACTTGCACTTTTATAAAGGATTTTTTTGTTAAATGGGTTTGTGATATTACCTAAAATGATAATATGCAAGTTCATATAAATTAATGATATTTATATAAATTTATTTATTTATCAGAACTTGTATATTTCTAACATTTGTTAAAATTTTTGATATATGTTATGTTATATTAATAATTACTTTAATAAAATATTATATTTTATTCAAAATACGTACTCAACATTTATGAAAAATACTGATTTGAAGAACGCTTGATCTTTAGATAGGTAATTAAATAGAATATCGGACAGTTACCTAAGGTTGCGCAAAGCGGGTATATTTACTACAGAGGGAAATTAAAAAATTGGTATTAAAAATATTATTTTAATAAAATATATTATCTGATTATTTATTTAATAAAATATATTAGTTTGTAGTTAACATTTCTATAAAACATTTCAAAAATGTACCAAAGAAAATATATATAATCTGAAAACTACTAACCTACTTTCTAATTATACATTATTATTGACCTAAATATTGCATAATAAAAATATATTTATTTGTTCAAAATATACTTAAAAATAGAATATATGGATTTACTTATTATAGTTAGTATATTCTACAATTTTTACCACGAAACATATTTTTCTTCTTTATATAGCTTTAATAGGTACTTAGTTGGGCACTATCCATATTATACGTAACCATGCACAATTTTCCATTTTTGCTCTTTTTAATCTTCTTTATTTTTTCATCCACCAGGACAAGCAACACCTAATTAGTTTCTTATTTCATTGCTTTTGCCCAGTATGTTTGTATGCAAAATTAATAATCTGAAAAAGATAGTCATTTGCTGACAACATCTGAATGACTATTTGAATTACATTTTGTTATGTACATGGTTATTAATAAAAAGTCTAGAGAAAACTTACACAGACGAATTTAGCTAGATACTTAGTCTTTTTGGTGTTATACTTTCTGCTTCTTATCAGCATAAAAATGAAGGCATAAATTCGTCTATTCAACGTAACTGTCAGTCAATTCAAACTTGTACCAATGTACTTTATTTGACAAAAGATGATGTTTCTACTTCTAATTCTTTTTCAAGATGTGGGCTAAGAAATTGTTGAATCCAATATTTAACTTGTAGCCATATTTTCCTTTTCGGTAGGTTAGAGGAAATGATCTGTGAATAAACACATTTTGTGTATTTTAATTCAATTATCGATGTAGGTTTTAATGAAAGACTTACTATTAAGATTACAATTAGGAATTGCATCTTGGTTAAGCATTCATATTCCACATTTGTGACCATAATCATCTAATCGGCCTGAAATGCAAAGAATTCATATAGGATGTCATAGGAGGTTTGCGAAAACTTAGACACCTGGTATTTAAATGGTCACAGTTAGAGAACTCTATAGGTACACGCTGACAAATCCAAATATGGTTCCAGATAAGAAAACAATACGGTAAACAATCAACAATAAAACAGCTCACTTAAGATTTATTACACTCAAATCTCAATCAAACCATTGGCCTTAGTTATCCAGCGACCATTATCAGCGACCAACATCTAGTTATAGTTAGTTAAATATAGATAGTATTTCACTTCATTTCATTTTTACTCCAACAAGCCCTAATATAAATTTGATGAATGTTTATGATCATTGTCTCATTGAAAAACAAATTTTCAGCCAATTAAATGCACTCCAGAAAGAATCGCTTTTTCCTAATGTATTTTTTCCATCAATTTTAATCATATGGCCAGGTTCATTATTACCGAAGAATTATTGTTACTTCTGAAAGCCTTTCACCTTTTGATCAGCGCACAAAAATATGTTTATTAGATCAGTCTCAGTTGTTTGGATGCTACGCGTCCTCTCAGGCCAGCAGTCAGCCAACGATTCTTTATATTACTGTTTTTTTGTAGATCTGAATCATATGGGTCTAAGCTCACTCTAGTGTAAGACGTGTTTAAAATTTGTATAACATATAATGCATAAATTTACACTGACCTCTGCAATTTTGGGCGTGAAATATCTTTCCTAGCTGAAATTACGGAGAGCAGTCCGTTGTTGAAAAAAATCTGTTTCTTTTTTTGTCATTTTTGCACATATTCCATTAAATATTACATGAACGTCACATAAGACGTATACCAAAAGTACACCAAACTGTAAACTAATAGTACATAAAACAACAGTTGACAGTGTAGTAACTTTTGTATTCATAAAATGTTATTTAATAAAATAAGGTAAAATTAAAAAGAAACTAAATTTTGTTAAATATCGGTATGTTTATTTAAAGATCTATATAATATTTCATTTATGTGAACTAAAAATAGGGTGCCACCCAAACTTTTAAACACTAGTATATATAATCAAAGAGAAGTTTGAAAGCTGAAAATCTATGTATTTTGATTTATTTTTGAACCGAAATAATGCAAAAGGGCTAACTTAAGTATATATATCAAATATAAAATCCGTTATAGACTGCCTTTTTTAACGTTTTCAATATTACCTGAATATTTTATTTAATTAACAATTGAATGGATTGAATATTGAAATTAAAAGTAAATGACCACATAAAAATATTAATCGGTAATTCTTTTCTAATTTTTTTTTTGTTTTGTTTGCCAAGACAAATTTGAATCTGAAAATTGAATCTGCTAAAGCTTAAATTATGTAACCAGTCACTGAACTTGCCAAAACTGACCCACAACCATTAATTGTTCACAGACCTTAAAAGGTAGATAAAGGGAAATTAATTAAACGCAAATTAAAAAGAAGGACTACCCATTTTGAAGACAAAGATTCATCGTCCTTTTTTTTAAATATATAGAAATGTTGAAAATGTAATAAACCAATTATATTTTTATTTTGATGAATAGTATACTACTTAATCATTTACTTTAAACTGACGACCTTTCATCCGTGTGTAGATTCCAAATGAATTAAACAAATTTTTACACTATTACTATTCATGCCCCCAAACTATATATAAAGAAAGATATTCGACTAAATTAACTGAAATAAAGTGACTGTTTAGTATTCTATCGCCATTTCAATTCTATTTCATTATTCATTTGTTTGTTATACGACGTATATAACTGTCCAAAATTAAAACGAGACGATGATTCAATAGAGTTCAATGGAGAGAATTAATCCAATTTACTCGTTTATTTAATGTCTACATCTCTTCCATCTACTGCATATATTTAATTCGGCTGTAAGATAAATATGTTTTTCATTAGTTTCATGAAAACCAAATAAAATTTTTAAAGGTATATCTATAAAAAATGTAAACAGTTTTATATTACATGCGGTATTATATTAAGTTATCTTATGATCAGTGTATCTTATAGTTGATTCAAAATATTGATTATAATAAGATTTTTTAAAATGTACTTGTCTTTACCATAGTTCCATTCTCGTCAAAAGCTTTCTCTATTGTTGCATATTTACAGGATTGTATTTATGATTCTTGAAGATCATGTTGTTAAAGGGATAGTAAAATAATTAAGATACTGAAGAAAAGAAAGACCCACAATCGAACATTATAGCGAAATATTAAGTCGTTATTCTAATATGCTACTCCACAAAAAAAAATTGAATAATACTCACAATTTAAATCAGAAAAAATAATAATAGGGACTTTAAAATGTTTCTTAATTGAACTGGAAAAGAAAGCCCTTTCATAAATTGTGTTTGGTGTGTATTTATTCAACGTCTCTAGAGGTCATAGAAGTATTTCACAGCAACAATTCAAATGTTTAGCAGATTGAGATATAACAAAAGTACCTAGATGGAACACTGACACTGGAAATTCATTCATCTAATGAAAGCACACGATTTATATCGTGTATAACTCCAACAGACAAAAAGAAATTATAAAAAATAGTGGGTAGTTAATAATATTTTAAAGAAAATATAGGGTTCATTTCATTCGCAACAAACGAAACCTAATGATACTCCAAATATATAAAATAATTGTGTGTTTTTCGTGTAGAAAATAATCACAGTGTCTGTTGCTTATTAATCATTTTCAATCATGTAAGTCTTAGTTAAATATATATATATATATATATATATATATATATATATATATATATACATTTTTTCTTTTTTTAGTAACCTCCCAATTAGAATTACTTCCGTTTTTCAGCTTCTTTTTTTTGTACACGAAGAATTCATGCTTGAGGTCCTTTTTCAGCCTTGTTGATTTTCATCTGCAAAATATTATTAAAAGGTAAGAAATGTCGAAAAAGCGACAGATAATTTCACTCTTCTTTGTATTTATTTTCCGGAAAACGGCAATGTTTTCAAGACAGATTAGAAGGATTGTTTAAAAATGTGTAAATCGCCATGAAGATCATTATAAATAAAATATCAAAAACAAAAGATTTGTTTATTTTAAATGTTATGCTCAGCGAGTTCGTTAAGGAACAAAAAAGAGCTTATTAAAAGTCTAGTAATACCACCAGAGAGGTTTAATGGTGTGTCAGGGAACTTGATGTTTAAAAGACAAGATCTCCTTATATTTAAAAATAAAAATAAACAAACTTTCAACCCATATATAATTCTTATACGAACCTTTAGAAAAAACATTCCATTACTTCTTCGTAATCTACGTAAAAGCTTTGTAATAATTATGAAGGTTATATAATTAGACCATTCCAAATAAGTTAAATTTACAATAACTCTAATAAGTCCAGTTACATCAAATTACGTCAAGTGTTATTTGAAATAATAAAACACACATAAATAAAAGTTATATTCAAATTAATCTGTTCAATATACACTTTTAAATAAAAACAAATTCTTTTTTTATTAATCTCTTAGAACTTCAACAATCTGCCCGTGGGCAATAAGTATTATTATATGATTTCCATTATATAACTATCCTGACATGTATAACATATTCTAAAATCTATCTTAACTTATCTAAAGACTATTCTTCATTATTTTAGAGGTTATTAAATCTCACTCTATATGTCTATTAATTAGTTCGTATGATAGTTTGCGTTTAAGCCTATGCACTACCCTGTCATCGCGCACATTTAACTGTTGGCGAGTTCATTGGGATGCAACTTGGAAGGAACACTTCGAATCACACTCGTAATGGGTTCTAAGGGGATATCGCGATGAATCAGTTTGTTGGAGACGTAATATGGGGCATCGACGATGACTCGCAACACATTATTCTGAAACCTCTGGAGGATAGCTATGTTAGATTTGCTAGTAGTACCCCATAGTTTAATAGCATAGATCCAAATGGGCCTATGTTATCTAATGATAATTTAGATTTACGCCCTGTCAGCCGATACATTTGGTTTAGTTTAAGCCCAAGCTGTTTGCGTTTTGTCACTATATGTTTTTTCCATGTCAAACGTCGATCAAAATGCATTCCCAGGTATTTAACGTTGTCTGCGGAAGTTCATAATTGTTCAGTTTTACTGAGGGACAAGTTCTTCTACAAAGGCTGAATGTCTCATGGTCACATGGTGTCTCATTTGCTTTGATACGCCACGTTTTCAACAACAATTCGACTTTGTTAAGACGAAATTGGAGGTTTCTTGTGGCTGATATTGGATCCTCGTGTGATGATAAAACCGCTGTACCGTCAGCATATGTTGCAACAGTAGTATTTCTTGAGGTCGGTAGGTCAGCTATATACAATAGATATAACAATGGGCCAAGAACACAGCTCCGCAGAACACCCGAGTATATTGAATGTAGGTCAGTGAATTCGTCACCCTGTTTCACAATTAAATATAGGACTAAATAATTAGTTATATGCATTTTTTTGTATTACAACGTCTCTATTTTTCTCTCTATTTATTATTGCAAGAGACCCGAAAGTTCTGTAAGGAATTCGTTTAGCTTTCACACAATAGACATGTCCAAATCATTGGAATCTGTATATCTGAATTTGTTCCTCAAGATAAATGAAATTCAAAAAAAAAGTAAATAGTAGCTTTCCATTGGTAATTATTATAAGAAATTAAAAAATAATTGCAAAGCTACGACGAAAAATGTATATATAAATGGCAACAAGAAATTCATTATTCCATTAAAATTAGTGATTTGTCCAATTATATATTACTATTATTTTAGTAATAGTCAATTTATGGTTCCTTCAAAATGTGCTTATTGAATCACTAAAAATGTATAAATCGAATTAGTTACAGAAGAATCACCGGAAATATAAATTTTATATTACTAGTACCAAATTCATTGAAAAACTATTTAGAATCAAAGTAGGAAGTATAAATACAAATTAAATTACATAATGTCAACAAAATTACCAGTAAAGTTATTTTCAAAGTTTACATAATAGCAGAGAATGTAAAAAATAATGTTATCTAACAATGTTATGTGGGGAATGTGAAATTATATATGAATGAATATTATTGCCATTGTTCATAGTCGTTATAATATGATGTATAAGCATGTACATTTGATATGAATATGTTAAGAATATATAGGTACTAGTGTCATCGATACGATTATATAAAACATAAAAAGTTATCAGAAAAACTCCAGACATGCGAAGTGCATTTATTGATATATATCAATACTAGGATTTTAGTTAAAGATTGAAGAAATCTCGTCAAATCAGGGTATCAGCTATGGAAGTATTCAATTCATCATCACTAATCAACTTAGAAGGGAGAAATTGGAAGAAATGCGCTGGGAAACCTTAGAGCAATCTCCTTATAGCCCTGACTTGTCACCTTACGATTATTTTTTGTTTGCGCCTTGGAAGAATCACTTGGAAGTAAAAGATTTGAAAGCAATGAAGAAGTAGAGGAGTATGTGCGCAATTGGCTGATAACTCGCCCTCAAACTTTTTATGAAGAAGAAATATTCAAGCTTCCAAATCGGTGGAGTGAAAGTGTGTAGAGCATAGAGGTGACTACATTGAAAAATGTCAAATGTTTAGTTAGTTATACCATTTGTCAATAAATTTATTTATTTATTTTACAAAATTACTGTTTATATTCTCCTTCGTACCATGTTTGACACCAATTTTGTGTTACTTCCATTAATGTTTCGAATACCTTAATTTAAAGCATTTTATTATATAATTTTGAGTTATTTAAGTCAAGTTTTGTGATGAACTGCTTTCACAATGGATTTTGAATATATCAATCATACGTAACCAAGCTAAACTTAAAAAGTATTCACTTTATTTAAAAGCACATATGGTCAACTAGAAAATACTACATCTTGTTTGTTTCCCTGTAGTCTATGAATATATCATCATTTGGGATTTTAGTATATACTGATATATCCTTATACCGATGATTTTCAAATTGCTTCATCGAATTACTGATTAGATGATAATATAAAATATAGCCCATTATGTCATTTACACTGATATGTTTTTATTAGCCAATTATAGCAAATAAATATAAGGAAAATCAACTATTACTTTGATTATTAAAAAATTCGAAAAAGGGATATTTATTTGAAAAATCTAATATTTATTACTAAAACGTATAATGAACAATATGAGAATAATAAAATACAATCCCTAAATAAAAGTCTTTCATCATAAGAACACCAATCTCCCCAAATGTGTGGGAGCCTAACAAAAACTAGGAAAGCTTGTCTAGGAACTTCTGATACATCCACCATACAGCACCGCCAGCCAGACTACCATTTATTTAATTTTTTGCAAAATTCCCTTAATGGAATATAATTGGCGTCAAAAGAAGCCCGCTGGAAATACTTGTTTCAGTTCTAAGTCTAAAAAAAGTTTTGCACTAATGGCTCTGCGAAAAAAATGCCAGAAGGTCATCGATCAAAATGAAATATACTTTAATAATACATACATTTAACAAAGTCAAAAGAAAAAGTTTGTGTATTTTTACTACTAGACGACATTTTCTTAGAGCCATTACGACGTTTTTGTAATATAAATATGTAAAAGCATTTTAATGAAAATGATACAAAACTATGTATAAAAGGTTTTATATATGAAAATTAACTAAATACTTAAATAATAATAATAAATAAATAGTAATAAATCAAATTTGTTTTATATAAGAACCACAAATATTAAAATTGGATATATTATCGTAAACTATATTGTTGGCCATGTTGTTTCAGCAAGTTTAATATCATAATTTGTATCATATATACTTTTTGTACCACGCTGTAGGTGTTTTGCGATTAGTGTCTGTTCTGTCTTGCTCCATGTACAAATTATATCCAACTTTGTTGCATCTGCTCAGCCTTCTAGATTAATATGCATTTCTTGTACATTTGCTCTCTTCTAAAATTTATTATATTACTCTCCGTTTCTGTCTCTCAGATTCTCTTTGCCTGCCTTGCGCATTATAAATACTCATGTTGTGTTATCACAAAATGAATAATGGAAAAAAATGGTTAAGGAAATAATAGGCAGTAATATTAACCCAGAAATTTGACGGCAATACCGATGATAAACAACTTTTTAAATTGCCATGTAGTATTAACAACAGTATGGAGGTCCCAAGGAATAAAAATAGAAATAAGACAGAAGAGCAAAGCTTGGATAAACTATTTAAGTGAAAAGTCAACTGAAAACTACAAAATATACAACAAAGGTGGTCAAAAATTTTTAAAAAATTATATAAGAAGTAAAAAATAAAAAACTGGTACAATTTAGAAAGAGCATAAAAAGGATATAAACTTTAAAGAAAAAGGTCTTGAAAACTTGCACAACATAAAAATCATGTAATTATAGACACATAAAAAATAAAAAATATGACTGAGTAATAACTGAAGATGAAAAATCAATTGAGCGATGGAAGTAATTGTCCCAGGAAAGTCTGGAGGAAAAACTCTCAGGGTGTACTGAGAGCACTCGTGGACGGAAAAGCACCCGGTCAAGTTAACATTTCAAAAATTCATGTTCAAAAATGGAGTAGAATGTTACAGAATTATCAGTCGAAATTTATAATGGAGGATGAACAAAAACGAATCTCACAGGATTGTAAAACAGCACTTGCTCAGATACATAAAAAAGGGACATAAAGGACTGTAATAATTGTAGACGGATTACTCTGTTGTACACAGTCAAGAAGATATACAAATCGTTTAAAATCAGTAGGTGATAAGATGCTAAGAAAATCGCAATCCAAATTATAATACCAACCAAGGAAAAAAATTACCATGAAATTCTAACATTTCAAAGATTTTATGACATTTTCTGCAGATACTGAGTGCGTTTAGTAATATCATAGACAACGTACAACATGAGCAACATTGTGGCAGATTCAACATTAATATGATGCCACTGGCTTTCTCTTTAACTGTATAATTTCTGGTTATCCTGATGTGATGAATACCTATCAACAATAAAAGCAGATTTTTTTAAATGTTTTATATAACAAATTTATTAAAATTTATTCATAGACTGAGAGTTCTCGGCCAAAAACTGAAACAAGCAATATCACCAAAGATATGTGTGGTCAGAAATTAACAATTTCAGGTAAATTTGTTAAAAGCCCAATCCAATTAAATCGAATTAATAGTTTGCTCAGGTTTCTAATGCCACCATATGCTTAATATTACCTACCTTGACGTCAACAAAGGCTTTGCAACCAATTGTGAAGCTTGTGTATCTTCTCGTCTCTGTAGATTTTTATTGTCGTTCACATTTTATTTTTCATCAACCCTAGACGTTTAAAAAATTCTAAATTTTGTTTCGTTTCAGCATCCTTTCATAAACCGGAACTAAAACAAGCAAATCAATTGTGACACTAGCATTCACATAAGCTTTCATCACTATAAACACCAATCAAGTTTCTGGATTATTCCCTTTTCGGAAATAAAAGCCAAAATAGAATGAAGAAACACTTGGGATTATTATTTTTAAAATCGCAGTAAATTTTAACTGAATTACGCTAAATTTGTCATCTACATTCTCAACGTAATTATTCCTAATACAATCCAGAAAAAATATGTAACGTTGTTAAAAATAAATATTTATATATTTGGTAATACCATTAAAATAAAATAGAAATCGTAATTTATATCAAAAACCAAGAAGACTGCATGTAATTTATTATATTTTTAAATTAAATTATCCTAGAATTGCGAAAATTACATACTCTGTATCTGAAAACAAAAATTTATTTATTTCCAACAACAAATAATTCTGTTAAACACATTTAAAATATCAAGGAAGAAGCTTTAAAAAAACAGTATATGAAATTTAAAATTATTGAAATACTTGATTAATATTATCAAAAACATACTTTATTGAAAACTGATGACAAATCCTGAAAATCGTTAGTTTTAAATATCTATAGGTATTTTTTCCATCAGACGTGTATATATATATATATATATATATATATATATATATATATATATATATATATATATATGATTCTTTCGGGTCTCTGTCCTGTTCTGGTGTTATATCCAAGAGTTCTATTACTTCAATATTCACACAAGAATGGAGTCTATCCTCATGTCTCTTGATTTCCTGAGTGCCATTTGGTATTTGAAGATCTCGGGGTAAGTAATCAGTCCTGTAGAATCTGGGTGCACCTACAATACTTCTCAGGACTTTCCTTTACAAAACCTCTATTTTATTTGTATTACTTTTCGCGGAACATCCCCATAGTTGAATTCCGTATGTGTACATAGTTTTCAATACTTGCTTGTATAGTAGCAATTTATTATATACCGACAATTGTGATTTTCCAGCGAGATTTTGCATCAAGAGTCACTTCGAGATACTCAGCGTGGTTGTTATATGGAATTATAGTATTATGTATTGTTATTGGTGCTTGTACGGTCTTATTATACGTGAACTGCACATGCACAGATTTACTTTCGTTAATTTTGATTTTCCAGGTTTGTGTCCAATTATCCAACGTTGACCAAAACATTCTCAGATTGTTTGTTCCTACACATCATTTGCCTTGCATCAGTCAGCAATTTGCAAATAATAAACATTAGAAAGTCTTAATTCTTGAATAAATTTAGTAATTTTAAGATAATATGTTTTTGGATAATAGTTTTATAAGTTATATAATTAAAATTTAAAGCTGTATTTACCCTATATTTAGTACAATTCTATTTAAAAAATAAATAATTCAGACCGTTCTCCACGATAAAATGTTAATGCATCCAGAACTGTTACGGGGATTATTTTAAAATGTTTAGGAAATGATTCTGAACAAGTTCATTAAAATGCAAAAGGGGTTTATTGAAAATCGAGTAATATTACCAGAGTACAATACCTTGCATGAATTTCACTTTAATGTTGAAAAGCAGTTTCACAGCACGCTTATATATCCGTCAGAATATTTGAGTAAAAATTTCTTCTACTCTATAATCTTGTCTCTCAATAACCAGTTAGTTTGTGTATAAGTAATAGATCGAAAAGAAAGCAAGTTTTACAATTCCAAAAGCTTTATAAACTTGGTAATAAATGTCATGTCATCTGAGCATACATCAATTTTTTCTTTGCATTGTTAATATATTAGCTGATTGCATGTAGTTTGATCAACGGCAGCTATTGATGAAAATGCGAATTATAACTATAAATAACTGTTAAACTACATAACTTAACTGCTAAATACCATGATTTTGACATTTATCTACATATAATAGTTTTCTAGTTAGTATTATTGAGGTATTAAGTATATACAGATGCTATATCACAAATCATTACTATTGTAGGAAAAATCTGCAGCCGAAGTCTACAGTCTTCCCAATTGTCGGTTTTGGCTTTATCAATTTAAAACTGATCATTTGATCTCAATGAGAAAGTCTGTCAATTGAAAAACTTACGGGACGAAAACCCAGTGTAAACCCTCAAAGAACTTTATAACTCTTGAGGTGTATATGAGAGAGTTAGAAAGATATAGTGTGGCGCTCTCTGACTTGCACACGGCTTCGACATGCTGAAAAAGTGTCAAAATGTATCGATGATTGAATGGCTACGAAACCAGCATCGTTCTGTAGATACGGTATCACCCTGTCGCCAAAATATTGGAAAATGTTGTAGAAACTAATGGAAAATATTTTGATTTATATATATTGTGTCAATTTTTCGATATGAAAAATGATCACAATACATTTATGCAGTACATAAAATTATTTTGCCTACCATAAACCACAGTAATTACTGTATATTAATGTCTCACAGATAATTTAGATGATTTTATTACTGTTAATATTTTTGATAATTTGTTTTACATAATAATTTATAAAATTGAGTAATTTATGAATTGAGTTCTAATCATTTAAGTAAATATATGCAATTTAAATCTATATAATATCATAAGCAGATATTTTTTTTATATTTTAAAATCTCCTTTTTACCAACTAGGGTTTATGTGGAGTGGACCTACTGACATGGGTTCCGAATCACGGTACTTGGCCGACTGGCGAGTGATCAACTTAGAAATCATCCCAGAACACATCCAGTCTTACCCAGCCTGGTTTCTGGCGTGATTGGGATCATTTTCCTTGTCGGATTTTACACTCTTGTCTAGGATAATCACAAATATTAAACAATCACAAACATAAATTTACGATTATCACAACAGTAGGTAGACCGTCCTGTCGCCTTTACCACTGCGCCAACCAAGCCGGCAGTTCGATTTTTTGAATGCAGTAGATCAGCTACTCGTAATACTCTATATTATACCTACATCAAAAAGTATTATACCTTAAAAAGTTTATTTTTAAAATAATTGGTAATAAATATTAAAACGACGAAATCATCAATAAAAATATTTTTCTAAAACTTTAGCTAGTTTTTAGATAACGTTTTATTCTTTAATTAAAATAAAATGTGGTAACACAATTCAATTAAACAAAGGTCAGTAAATAAAAACTTCGTAAAAGTAAGTATTGTTTAACAAGAGAAACCTATCAATTCTCCATTCCTTATGTTTGAAAACTGGCCGTGATTCTAAAACCAATATCCCTTCGCATTAAAAAGGAAAGCTTTCAACCTATGTTTCCTACCTGCCTAAAACTTTGGGAGCAAAATTTCGTTTCCCATGTCCCAATTCATACAAGAGCTTTAAGAGTGTTTTGTACATCCCCCTTATTTTCTTAATTTAATTTTTCTTAATTTGACTTCGAAGTTTGTCTGCTTAAATAAATATTCAACAAGGTTTTCATATATAACATATAAAAATCAATACCAGTAAAATAGACTATTAAATTATTACATTATAATATTAATATATAGTGTATATCTAATCATATTCAGTATATCTAATATATAATTCAATATATAATAAATAACTTGTAAAATTGTACAATCATATTGAACAATTTTATCTGCATTATTGAAATCAAAATTATGCTTTATACGAAGTAATATTTTTTAACTACTAGCCAAAGTATATCTGCAAATAGTTAGTTATATACTTATTTTTTATATATACATATACCCTAAAACGTAAAAGGATAAAATCATCTTGATCGCCGTTATGCCTGAGATTATTTTCCTTGTCATATTCTACACTATTGTCCGTAAATACACATATACTCACCGTTTTAGCAGCGAAGTAAATGATTCTATAATTTTTAGTGAATATAGGGTGATAACAGCCTTGTTTCTTTGTGTATGTGTGAGATATCTTAACATTGACATATATTAGTGTCACAGCGTCCTTTGAGCAACACTGGTAAATACTGAAAAATTATTCCCTTGAGATACACTGACACTCTTTTGTAGTACTTCACACAAACACGTTGACTTATAGGCGTTATAGGTTCTAGAAGAATATCGCGTTGTATCACTTAATTTGAAACATAATACGGAGCATCAACAATGGCACGCAACACTTTATTTTGTCTGCGGTCAAGTGGTTGAAATTCTGGAGGTTGCAAATCAACCCCCTGAAAACCCAGGCCATCATTTTCCATAAGAAGCGTTACGCACTGCGCGTCTCGCAACTTAAGATCGACACCGCAATAATTCCATGGCAGGATAACGTCACGTACCTAGGTCTTCACTTCGACCGGCAGTTCGGTTGGCATTCCCAAATCCAGAAAGCAATCCAAAAAGTTCGGGGATAGCAAACCTGCTATATTCTCTGATCTGCCCTTCTAGCAGACTTCTCATCTCCATCAAATGCTTATTTTACAAGATAATAATTCGGTCCGTATTCCTCTACGGATCTAATGTCTACTTCAAGCTTGTTACACCCAACCAGGTCAAACAGCTTTAAGTTTTCCAAAATAAGCTCCTCAGGAGAATATTAAACGCTCCATGGCTTGTGAGAAATAATCAAATTCATAGAGAAACTGACACTCCAGAAATCAAGCACTTCATATCTCAATCATTCCACAATCAACAACTCAGCTCAAGTTCTTCTGAAAACGCGCTTATTCGCGAGCTGGTCGACATGATGGGAGCTTAGCACCTCGTCACCGCCAATGTCCCCCCCTTTTCCAGGCTGAAACAACCATACAACAGTATCCAGTTGTCGGGCCCTCGTGCCCAATAACGGTTGCCCGATCAGCGGGTGCCATATCCCCAAATTTAATGCAGTAGCAGTAGCGATTCACAGGGCTCAACTATGAGGCGGTTTCGGTTTAGTGTAATGGTAAGCCCAGAGGCAGTCCTACATAACCCGGTCCAACTTGTCACTCCAGGGCAAGTCTCCGCGACCAGGTATGCGTCATGCATTCCACGGCCTGGTTTTTAGGCCAGAACAGAAAAAAACTTTATTTTGTAACTGTTGAGTGATAGATATATTAGATTTGCTAGCGGTACCACATAGTTGGATTCCATATTACCAAATAGGCTTGAGTATATACTCATAAGTAATATACCTTGTACCTTGTTGCCTAATGATAACTTGGATTTGCTTCCGATGCGCCAATATATTTGATATAGTTTATGTGCTTCTTCCAGGTCCGGCGTCGATCTAAATGCATACCAAAATATTTAACGTCCCCTGCTTATAGGAGTTGACAATGATTGATATTCACTAGTGGAAATGCTCTTCTACGCTGAGTAAATGTTATATGGGTGGATTTTGTTTCATTAACTTTAATGCGCTGTTTTCAAAAAGAGTTGTATTTGGTAACATAAACGAGCTGAAATGTATTTGCAATTTGCCAAAGCTATTGTATCCTGCATAATAAAATAATACTTAATTTTAAAATTCACATATGATTAAAAACTTAAACAGTGACTTTTTGAATGGATTTTTTTTGGGAAAAGAGCGTTTTATTTCTCAACATAATCCCTTTTTTAAATAAATACATTGAGTCCAGCGATTTTGCAATATTTTATTCCTTTCAAATAATAGGTTTTTCTCGAGGCCCTCAAATTAGACAATATGCTAGATGATTGTAATAAAGAATTACAAAATTGTTGATTTACAATAATAATATACTATCGAGAAGTTATCAATATTTAACCGTTACCGTTCCCTAACCATCATTTCACGTACCAACATTTAAACTTTTTAGTGCACTTCGATTTTATTTGGATTACTTATTTCATATTTCACAATTTAAAAAAATGATTTTGTGCAACCAACGGAAAGAAAATATAAATGAAAAAATTGAACTGCGATTTATCAAGGCAAATTACTTAAATTTGCCCAGTATTGATTCGTTGACTGCACTCTGTGACCGCAACTGAAATAATAATTTTAAAAAGAATACTAGAACTTTACTCTTTAGAGTACTCTTAGAATTGAAGTGAGTGAGTATTCCAGAGGCACTAGCTAAGAAACGTGGTAGAATAATGAAGAACATTAAGTAGAAATACTATCAGTATAACACACTAACGGCAAGAAAATTGATAAGTGCAAGTAATAACTAAGTAATAAAGAGTACCCAATAATAGCACAATAAAACTGTTAACAACACTGTTATTTAATCCAACACAAAAAAAATATTTAATTTATATACATTTGATGATGCATCTACGTGTTGTATCAAATTACCTTGCAATACCTTGGTAAACAAAAATACACAAATTGTAATTTTGAAATTCATTTTAATAAGCCTAATACTCTTATGAGCACGTACAACTTCAATACTTCATCAGGTACTTTAAGACATCTATGCGTGTGTGAATTTTATAAAAAAAAAACTATAAACTAAAAACTTTCTGCAATATTCCAAGTTTTCGCCACTTAAATAATAGGCCAATTAAATTAGAAACTCAGATAACTGAAAAATCGATTTTTATTTTTAATAGCTACAGTAGAGGTTACGAATAGTATAATATTAAACTAAAGCTGAGATTAGGAACAATATTACTATCAAACTGGAACTAAACTAATGGCTACACGGCTACTTTATTTATACGATTATAATACTCGGTCAGCATATCTACTATACACGTTTACATGTTTACTGGCTGACCCTACTGTAATGACCATATAACTCCTCCCTTCTTAAGCCTGACAAAATGGAGTAGTATTTTTGAGGATATCGAGTTGTATGGTCACGTTACAATTTTTTGTGCCTTATTATATTTGGTCTGATAGCATGTAGGTAACCCGATGATTAAAATATAATAATTATAATAATTACAATAAATGATGAGGAATTGTTTGTATTTAGAATAAACTAGCGCGGATATTAAATGTATTACTTCTATTGATTCTGATAAAAACGTAAACTGGGTAGTTGATATGTCAAAATATTGCCATCCAAAATGATCAGTTTAACATTAACAGTACATGTTGCAGGGGTTATTAAAGAAAGACCTTTTATAATTTCAACGATTGTATGTTGAGGACGGTAGAGTGTAACATATTCTTGTGACGCGGGAAATGTTACCTTAAAATTGTCATGAGCCTGGATTATGCCTGTTTGATTGTGTCTTATAGGAATCATAGGGCAATGAACGTATAGAATATTGGTAGTTTTAATAGTCTATGTAAACTCTAGTCTATCCAAAGTAGCAGTGAACTCACGTGAATGACGACAAAACGCCACAATATTGCCGCACTAACGTGGAGATTTTACAAATTTTAGTTTATTTCATGATAACAATATATAACAATATTCACATATAAATAATATACTGAAACAAAAGTGTTACAAAATATAATTTATTTTAACATTATAGTGCATCTAATACATATATTACCGAAAGACTTAAAATTACAATTAATTATACAGTTATAATATTTTGTAGGTTAGTCATATTATTATATATATATTGAACATTTTTCTAAACCACCCATGGTATCCCTTGAAAGCTTAACCCACCTAATTAATAATTGTACATCTAGGTGATGTATTTTATTTTCATTGGATAACATATTTACCTTCTTATGTTAAATTCTTGTTTACTTTTTTGCTGTGTTTTCTTATCAAATGATTCTGGTATCACTGTATTTTTGCTTAGTTTCTTCTGTTTCTACCTGTGTACATTTTCCTTCATAACATTAAATTTAATCACTGAATTTTCCCTAGAGCATTTACCATATCTGCAAAACCGTTAATACTCATTCTCTCCTCGAAGCTTTTAACCTAATGCTCATATATATTCTGAACAATGACACGCATATCTATACCCATAAATCTGTCACACCCTACGATACGATTTTCTACAGTTATTCTACATTAATAATATACTCACCTTTAGTTTTTTCCTCTTTCATCACCCTGTCATGCTAATGTGAACATTGAATCAAAATACCACATTCAGAAAGATTAATTTACTCACTGTCACCTTCTGGACCATTACTCAAGTCAATAAATAAGGTGTTAACTTCTAATCTAATACTAGTTCAGAATTACACCAATTGTCAATTTCTTCTTCTGTGTTGTTTGAATCATCAGGCCTATTTCTAAAAAAGTAAATTACATTAAACTAATTTTTATTGTAAAAATTTCATTTATATTTACCAAGTTACAATTTGAAATACATTACTCTTTAACATGGTATCTTCACAAATCTTTACTAACTCTTGTTGAGACCTTTTTTGGATTCCTGTTTCTAGTATGAAGAACAATATATCTGCAAATAATTATTAAAAAATATCATGATTTACAACCTAATCTAATGTTACTCTAACTTTGAACTTTTTCCATCAACTTATGTTTTCTTTACACTCTTTTGATTATCGTAGGTTTGAAATTTATCAATACAAGCATTGTGCCTAAACAACGTTCTAACACGGTTATAACCCTATTATCACTAATGTTTTGAAGAATTTTGACATTTGACAACCGAAAGACATTTGCAGGCTGATTCGGTCACATGTTCGAATGTATCAGACAGCACTGTATCTCCTTTAACTAGAACAAAATGAGTAGGAAAATATAGTCTGGCGTATATAAACGAATTTACAAACCGCAATAGGCAATACATTATATAGATCCTGATGACGTGGGTTCACTGATACATTGGATAGACTATGTATGTGTTGTGATGTTTTTTATGTTATTATAAATATATTATATATATATATATATATATATATATATAACTCCTCCCTTCTTAAGCCTGACAAAATGGAGTAGTATTTTTGAGGATATCGAGTTGTATGGTCACGTTACAATTTTTTGTGCCTTATTATATTTGGTCTGATAGCATGTAGGTAACCCGATGATTAAAATATAATAATTATAATAATTACAATAAATGATGAGGAATTGTTTGTATTTAGAATAAACTAGCGCGGATATTAAATGTATTACTTCTATTGATTCTGATAAAAACGTAAACTGGGTAGTTGATATGTCAAAATATTGCCATCCAAAATGATCAGTTTAACATTAACAGTACATGTTGCAGGGGTTATTAAAGAAAGACCTTTTATAATTTCAACGATTGTATGTTGAGGACGGTAGAGTGTAACATATTCTTGTGACGCGGGAAATGTTACCTTAAAATTGTCATGAGCCTGGATTATGCCTGTTTGATTGTGTCTTATAGGAATCATAGGGCAATGAACGTATAGAATATTGGTAGTTTTAATAGTCTATGTAAACTCTAGTCTATCCAAAGTAGCAGTGAACTCACGTGAATGACGACAAAACGCCACAATATTGCCGCACTAACGTGGAGATTTTACAAATTTTAGTTTATTTCATGATAACAATATATAACAATATTCACATATAAATAATATACTGAAACAAAAGTGTTACAAAATATAATTTATTTTAACATTATAGTGCATCTAATACATATATTACCGAAAGACTTAAAATTACAATTAATTATACAGTTATAATATTTTGTAGGTTAGTCATATTATTATATATATATTGAACATTTTTCTAAACCACCCATGGTATCCCTTGAAAGCTTAACCCACCTAATTAATAATTGTACATCTAGGTGATGTATTTTATTTTCATTGGATAACATATTTACCTTCTTATGTTAAATTCTTGTTTACTTTTTTGCTGTGTTTTCTTATCAAATGATTCTGGTATCACTGTATTTTTGCTTAGTTTCTTCTGTTTCTACCTGTGTACATTTTCCTTCATAACATTAAATTTAATCACTGAATTTTCCCTAGAGCATTTACCATATCTGCAAAACCGTTAATACTCATTCTCTCCTCGAAGCTTTTAACCTAATGCTCATATATATTCTGAACAATGACACGCATATCTATACCCATAAATCTGTCACACCCTACGATACGATTTTCTACAGTTATTCTACATTAATAATATACTCACCTTTAGTTTTTTCCTCTTTCATCACCCTGTCATGCTAATGTGAACATTGAATCAAAATACCACATTCAGAAAGATTAATTTACTCACTGTCACCTTCTGGACCATTACTCAAGTCAATAAATAAGGTGTTAACTTCTAATCTAATACTAGTTCAGAATTACACCAATTGTCAATTTCTTCTTCTGTGTTGTTTGAATCATCAGGCCTATTTCTAAAAAAGTAAATTACATTAAACTAATTTTTATTGTAAAAATTTCATTTATATTTACCAAGTTACAATTTGAAATACATTACTCTTTAACATGGTATCTTCACAAATCTTTACTAACTCTTGTTGAGACCTTTTTTGGATTCCTGTTTCTAGTATGAAGAACAATATATCTGCAAATAATTATTAAAAAATATCATGATTTACAACCTAATCTAATGTTACTCTAACTTTGAACTTTTTCCATCAACTTATGTTTTCTTTACACTCTTTTGATTATCGTAGGTTTGAAATTTATCAATACAAGCATTGTGCCTAAACAACGTTCTAACACGGTTATAACCCTATTATCACTAATGTTTTGAAGAATTTTGACATTTGACAACCGAAAGACATTTGCAGGCTGATTCGGTCACATGTTCGAATGTATCAGACAGCACTGTATCTCCTTTAACTAGAACAAAATGAGTAGGAAAATATAGTCTGGCGTATATAAACGAATTTACAAACCGCAATAGGCAATACATTATATAGATCCTGATGACGTGGGTTCACTGATACATTGGATAGACTATGTATGTGTTGTGATGTTTTTTATGTTATTATAAATATATTATATATATATATATATATATATATATAACTCCTCCCTTCTTAAGCCTGACAAAATGGAGTAGTATTTTTGAGGATATCGAGTTGTATGGTCACGTTACAATTTTTTGTGCCTTATTATATTTGGTCTGATAGCATGTAGGTAACCCGATGATTAAAATATAATAATTATAATAATTACAATAAATGATGAGGAATTGTTTGTATTTAGAATAAACTAGCGCGGATATTAAATGTATTACTTCTATTGATTCTGATAAAAACGTAAACTGGGTAGTTGATATGTCAAAATATTGCCATCCAAAATGATCAGTTTAACATTAACAGTACATGTTGCAGGGGTTATTAAAGAAAGACCTTTTATAATTTCAACGATTGTATGTTGAGGACGGTAGAGTGTAACATATTCTTGTGACGCGGGAAATGTTACCTTAAAATTGTCATGAGCCTGGATTATGCCTGTTTGATTGTGTCTTATAGGAATCATAGGGCAATGAACGTATAGAATATTGGTAGTTTTAATAGTCTATGTAAACTCTAGTCTATCCAAAGTAGCAGTGAACTCACGTGAATGACGACAAAACGCCACAATATTGCCGCACTAACGTGGAGATTTTACAAATTTTAGTTTATTTCATGATAACAATATATAACAATATTCACATATAAATAATATACTGAAACAAAAGTGTTACAAAATATAATTTATTTTAACATTATAGTGCATCTAATACATATATTACCGAAAGACTTAAAATTACAATTAATTATACAGTTATAATATTTTGTAGGTTAGTCATATTATTATATATATATTGAACATTTTTCTAAACCACCCATGGTATCCCTTGAAAGCTTAACCCACCTAATTAATAATTGTACATCTAGGTGATGTATTTTATTTTCATTGGATAACATATTTACCTTCTTATGTTAAATTCTTGTTTACTTTTTTGCTGTGTTTTCTTATCAAATGATTCTGGTATCACTGTATTTTTGCTTAGTTTCTTCTGTTTCTACCTGTGTACATTTTCCTTCATAACATTAAATTTAATCACTGAATTTTCCCTAGAGCATTTACCATATCTGCAAAACCGTTAATACTCATTCTCTCCTCGAAGCTTTTAACCTAATGCTCATATATATTCTGAACAATGACACGCATATCTATACCCATAAATCTGTCACACCCTACGATACGATTTTCTACAGTTATTCTACATTAATAATATACTCACCTTTAGTTTTTTCCTCTTTCATCACCCTGTCATGCTAATGTGAACATTGAATCAAAATACCACATTCAGAAAGATTAATTTACTCACTGTCACCTTCTGGACCATTACTCAAGTCAATAAATAAGGTGTTAACTTCTAATCTAATACTAGTTCAGAATTACACCAATTGTCAATTTCTTCTTCTGTGTTGTTTGAATCATCAGGCCTATTTCTAAAAAAGTAAATTACATTAAACTAATTTTTATTGTAAAAATTTCATTTATATTTACCAAGTTACAATTTGAAATACATTACTCTTTAACATGGTATCTTCACAAATCTTTACTAACTCTTGTTGAGACCTTTTTTGGATTCCTGTTTCTAGTATGAAGAACAATATATCTGCAAATAATTATTAAAAAATATCATGATTTACAACCTAATCTAATGTTACTCTAACTTTGAACTTTTTCCATCAACTTATGTTTTCTTTACACTCTTTTGATTATCGTAGGTTTGAAATTTATCAATACAAGCATTGTGCCTAAACAACGTTCTAACACGGTTATAACCCTATTATCACTAATGTTTTGAAGAATTTTGACATTTGACAACCGAAAGACATTTGCAGGCTGATTCGGTCACATGTTCGAATGTATCAGACAGCACTGTATCTCCTTTAACTAGAACAAAATGAGTAGGAAAATATAGTCTGGCGTATATAAACGAATTTACAAACCGCAATAGGCAATACATTATATAGATCCTGATGACGTGGGTTCACTGATACATTGGATAGACTATGTATGTGTTGTGATGTTTTTTATGTTATTATAAATATATTATATATATATATATATATATATATATATATATATATATATATATATATAAATATATATATATATATATATATATATATATATATATATATATATATATATATATATATCATTATAAGATTTTAGTTAACTATTGCAACAAATAAATATAAAATATAATTACTAGAGTTCATCTCACTTCATCTTAAAAATTTTAATTTTAAAATTAATTTAAACTTAATTCTTTCGAAAGCCCCCAAGATACGCTTTATAAATTAAATTAACTTTAAAATACCCCGTTAATTATTTACACAACTATCAGTAAGTAACATCAAATACCAGCAAAAACATAATTGTTTATCGGTCCTACTTAATGTTCATCCTATAATGGTTATTAACGTTATCTCCAAAATAGACTTAAAAGGCAGTAGATTCGGAACCGTAAACAATGAGGAGCATTTGTTGTTTTCCCTCCTCCATAAAGCGGAAATGTTTTGAAGATAAACAGCTACAGCAAAAATAAGCTTAGGTTTCTCGCAGGATATCAGGATATTATATAAAAGGATTGATACCTCCTTATGGCGTTTGAAGGACGGAGAGATAAAAAAATAAAAGTTGTTTTTTATTCCGTTAAAAGTTCTCATCTGAAATTTTATATTAAATTACTTCTGTAGCGGATACCATCCGTAGTGTACATCTAGTTTAAAAGTTAAGACATATCTATAAGGATTCATTTTTACAAAAACAATTAACCTACTTTAGAATATATAGTTTTAATTCTCATTCTAAAATATCTCCAGCTTTTTAATGATTTTATTTCAACTTAAATGTGAGTTTAAAAAACATTATCCTGATCAAATCTTTATATATGTATTATTCTGTCCGTGTGTATGTAATTCTAATGAATGCGTCTTGATGAATTTTTTGGTTTAAATTTACAATTGGACCGTGTAGGTGGTCTCAATAAGACTCCAGAGATTTTCTAAATATTTTTTGAACAACTGTATCTGTCAGACTGACCTTCTCGTAATATTTGTCGCAATAATGACTGTTGTCGAGTGTGTGTGGAGTATAAAATTAAGATCTTCGACAGATCAAGCTAGATTGAACTTACTTCCCATAATGTTGGGAAATGTTTTCGTCCAGCCTCGCAGATATTTGCTGACTTTAATCTTTCATGGGATGTAGTGTGTTTTAACAATAAATAAAAACAGAGATCAAAATAAATGGTATAACAACACAATAAATGGCAAAATAAATAAAGCAAATAAAGATGCGACATCTTGGTGTCGACGTGATCGAGTAACAGTGCGGAAAACATAATGAAAACCTACCTGATCAACCTATTTTCAAGGACAAAGGTGAAATTAACATTATACATGAAATATACAAGAGATCAGTGACTGTTACAATTGATACATTTAAAGACAAATAATATTGAAATATAACGGTACTACCAGTCATTATGCTGGCAACTAAAATTACGGGTAATTAATTATGCTACCAGATCATAGTACTTATAAATAATAGTATCGATAAATAAACGTACTAACAATTCCTCATAACGGATGGTATTGTTAATATTAATAAGAGAGGATGACAATGATGGAATAACCAGGATGGTTAACAACAATCTAAGACCATATAAAACAGACAATAACAATAATAAATTACGCTTAAATGAGATATATCATGTACACATGGTACGGAGGGAAGATAACGCAGTTCGTACCAGCTTATGTCCTAACACTAATAATAATGGATGTGTAATTAGATCAAAGGAACCAACGTAAGACATCCTGCGAGTAAGCCTCGCTAGGATTAAGTTAAAAAATTAAATAATTAAATAATTAATACTCTTGCTATTGTGCACTCACTTCTCCAGCTGCAGCTATGATGGACGTGCGTGCAATGCATACAAAGCAAGCCAAAGACCACACGCTAGATACACTGCCAGCAAGAACTAGCAGAAACCAGTTTATGTGGCGTTTATGTATGCTTCACGTTATCCATAGTTACTTTGGTACGCATCAGTAACTTTGGCCACTTTGGCGTTAGTTTCTGGTTTATAAAAGAGTTACAATTTATATTTACAGTTTAAAATTTACAATGAGTAAATAAATAAATAAGTAGAGGTTATGAGTAGAAAATAATAGATAGAAAATAATTAATAGAAAGTAATAAATGAAGAATAACAAACACAAAATAATATATGGAGAATCATAAATGGAAAATAATAAATAGAATATAATAAATATAAAATAATAAAAAGAAAATAACAAATAGATTTTTAATAATTAATAAATGAAAATGAAAAAGAGATATATCACATCTGGGATATATCAGATATCACATCAGGCAAACACAGCCCCCGAAGAAACATCAACAATGTTACCTTTATTTTTGTTGCTAAATATTCGCAAAGGCGACACATTCTACATTCTACAGTTTAAAAAAAGCGGCAATCCCGCCTTGTTTCATTATCTTTCAAACCTTTTTTTTATAAATTTTTAAGTCTCCTTTTTACCAACGAGGTTTTTCTTGGACTGGGCATAGTGCTTAACGTGGACTCCCAACCACGGTCCTCGTCATTAAGCTTACCGACCGGCCGGTTCAACTTAAAGACCATCCAAGAAGACATCCGGTCTTACCAAACCTGAATATTGGCGTGACCGAGATGGTTATTCCTCGTCGGGGATTTTCCAATATTGCCTATAAAGACGTTTACAATTACAATCACAAACATAAAGTACGTCCATGCCCAAGCAAGATTCGAACCCGTGACTATCCCAACAGCAAGACAACCGTCGCCTTAAACACTGCGCAAACTAAGCCGGTAGCGATGAAGTTATTAAAAATATTGAGTTAGGCCAATATGTTTCATCTCGTTATATTTCCAAGGAACTAAACCTTGACTATACAACATTTTCTAACCAAAACACTGACAAAAAAACAAATCACAGCAGTATCAACAGTCACAGTATTTTCTAAATCATTCTTTTATAACATTATATGAGGCTTTTATCGATTTGAACTAATATTACTCTTGAAAATTGAATAGAAAACAGAAATTTTAACAAAATGCAATTTAAGAAACGTTTAACTATTTAATTATAATAATCGTATACATCGAAACATAAATCCAAAAATAAACTTTTATGATGATGAAACAATGTTTAAATAATCGCCAAGGTGGGGTTGGAAAGGTACGTAGTATTCGCTTGTAACAGTAAATTTACTCACTGTATGCATCTAGATTGACTTTATTAAACGAAAATTTAAGCCATTTTCTATTTTGTATAGAGAAATACAGATTTTTTGAAAAAGTATTGCCTCATTTCAAATTTTGATATGACTCCTACACAGACGACCCATATGAACTTTCATATTGCTTGCATGTATTTTAATCAGCGATATCTATTGATGAAAATGCGAAGTGCTAATTAAAGAACATAAACTATAAGTTAAATTCGGCGATTTTAGTATTTCTCTACATGGAATAACAGCTTTCCAGTTAGTATTATAGAGTTATTCATTGTAGACAGCCGTTAATCATTCATGCAACGACCATTGTATACTTTTAGAAACTCATGGTGATGCAGCTTCGTCATATCCCAAATGTCGATTTCTGTTTCAATGACTAGAGAACGTAGTATCGTGGTGATTTTGATGTTGATGACAAAAAATAACCTGTAACACCAGGATGATACAAAGACAATAAATTGCAAGACTTATTGGACGAAAATCTAGCTGAAACTCTTAAAGAAGAAACTCAGATAATTTAGCAATTAATGATCAATTAACTGTTTCCTGATCTTTACATGCCATGGGAAATATCCTATAGGAAAAATTACTACCACACGAATTGACTAATGACAATTCGAACTGTTCTAATTTTATTGTTACCAAGCAATAAAAACAGAGTTTTCTGTGGAGTATTATGACCAATGTCTGATGAAAAATGATTCTACTATGACAATCCCAAGCGCAAAATGTCATGAGCTTGTCCATCCATCCATATCGACACAGAAGTGGAATATCCATGCCCAAAAAGTCTCATTAAAGGTGTAAAATGGAAACACCACTTCAATTAACAACATCAGAACCAAATATTGTTTAATTAGTAGCTCTACATATTAACTGATATGAACATTTTTGCAAATATAGTGAACGAAATTATCTGGTTTTCTAGAACCATTTATTAATAAATAACCCTCACTGTGTGTAATAATTCTTCAATGCGTTACTTTATAATATAAAATTTCGAGGAAGAAAATAAATGGATTTATGATTTAGGGTTACGGTACTGCGTATAAAACTATTCAAGTTATAGAACATGCATGATTTAACAGCCACAATAGGTTGTACATTGTAGGTTGTACATTGAACTCTTTTTGAACCATCTATGATATCCCCTGATAATTATACATCGGAGTAATGTATTTTATTTTCATTAGAGGACATATTTACCATTTTTTGTTTCGTTCTTGTTTACTTCGTTAATGTATTTTCTTGTCAGAACAATCTGATATCACTGTATTTCTCCTTAGTCTGTTCTGTTACTACCTGTGTACATTTTTCTTGATAAAATTATATTTAATCACTGTATTCTCCTCAATGAATTTGCCATATCTGTAAGAGAGTTAGTATTCATTATCTCCATGTTTATTTTTGACCAAACGATCATATATATTCTGAAAAATAACACACATAATATCTTTCATCCTCTATAATTCGATTTTCTACATTTATCCTATATTAATCATATACTCGTCTTTAGTTATTTCTACTCTCATCACTCTGTCTTAGTATTGTCAGCACTGAATCATAATCCCATATCCAGAAAGTTCCATTCGCTCACCGTCACATTTTGAGCTAGTACTCAAGTCAAAAACAAAGCTGCCAATTTCCAATCTAACACTAGTTCAAAATTCCGCCATTTGTCGATGTCATCATCATTGTATCCGCTGGAGCTTATCTAAATCGAAGGGTGTTATTGTAAACAATTCTTTCCACATATCCAAAGACTTCTTGCCTGTATATCTTTCTCGGCTTGCATATTTACTATAGTTATTCATTGCAACCTTCACTTTCCTTTTTCCATCAAGTTTTGTTTTCTTTACACTCTTTTTATTAGCTTCTTGCCAAGGGTGGCCCATTGTTCAACTTTGAAATACCTATGTCTATACACAAATTAAAATAACAAGTCTCCGTTAAGTTCAAACAAAATAATTAGTTTTCTATAGAATAATACTATTACTCATTATACTTATTATTCCAATAAACTTTTACTCTATGATCCTACAACTCTTGCTATTATCGCAGCTGTTACTTTTTATTTGTTTTTTTTTTAATATGGGAGCAGTATATTAATGTATGTCTAATCTTAATTGAATATTCTTTTTCCCTGTAAACCATTTCTGTACGATATTTTCACTAATGGCGAAAGTCGCATTCAAAGATGTTTTAGGTACACACCTAGTTAAATATTAGAGCGTCTACTAATTTTTTTTCAGTGTATAAACTATCCTTCAGAATTATATATTGTATATATATTATTTATTATTTACCTATTTCTTTTGTTGAAGCGTTTACCTTTTGGACGTCACGTCTTCGAGGCTTGAGATACCTCTTGTAAATGAACCAGTTCACTTATAACCCACCAGCACTAAATTCACATAACACATTTGCCATTTGGATGTGAATTTCTATAGACTTTAGACTATTTTTAAATGTTTTTTTATAGTAATTATTTTAAATAATTCTAAACAAAAATTGAATTATCAATATCCAATTAGTACATACTATCTGAATGAATTTTGTACATTAATTCTAAATATTATCTTGACATTATCTTTACAGGAGACTTCTAATGGCTGCCAAACGTGGAAACGCTAGTAGTCATTTCTACTGGGTAGCAAGTGATGGATGGGGAAAACAACAGAAACTGGTTGAGAGCTTAGAAGAAGTTGCCGAAGGAGCAATTACAGTCGAACTACAATCAACCAACATTCCAGAATTTGATGCGTACATGACATCTTTGACACCGGAGGAAAACAAAAGAAATCCTTGGTTTGAACAATACTGGGAAGATTTTTTCCAATGTACGCTACAGAAGAACCTTCCATTAGAAACAAACGTTACGTTTAATGTGTGCAATGAAGATTTAAGACTTAGTCCAGAATATGGGTAAGTTAACAATTTTATTTTTAGATTACGTATTTTTATTTCACGACTACCTTTTCGCCACTAAATAAATCGATTTTATCCTCAGTGTACTATCGTATATGCTGTCATAAACTTGGTTGTTTTATATAACATAACAAAAACTAAACTCAGCAAATATTAATGTTCTTATAAGAATAAAAAGTAGTAAAAACAGTTTTATGCAGGGAAGCATAAGTGACGTATATTATTAAAATATAAAATAACTGTAGGAACAGGTGTTTATTATAACTTTTCAGTATTAATGTAAATGTTTTTACAGTCTGTCGAGGTTTCGAAAAAATTGGACGCTAGGTTTTCACAAGCCTATGTAAGTTCGATTGTTTGAATCATATATCGACGAAAACCCACCGTAAATACAATAAGGGGTTGCATTTCTATAAGGAGTCACTCAAACGGTTATTTCCAAGTTCTTATGCCCAGTAGAATAAAACGAAAATCTTGGAAAACATCCACTTCTTTCAGATTATCCTGCATTTCTACTGAGAATGGCAAACGTAAGGCATTTATTTTATTGTGAATTTCTGAACACTATTAATCCAGAACCAACAACTAAATAAACTAAACAAAAAACTTGATCAAAAAATGGCTAGATATAAAAATAAAATTGGCATACACCTAAAATTTGTTGGAGCTGACTAAAAATGTCTGATATAAGAAAAATCTAAATTTATGAAGCATTTATTATTAGTAATAAAAGTAAGTAAACAAAAAATCACTTGTGTAGTTTATGAAGTTATGGATCCGAGCAAATCTTCATTAAAACTAAAAGATATTATAGCTAACATAATTACACTCAAACTGTTAACAATGATATTGATATTTGATTGATATAAAAAGATATTGATTTAATGTAACAATAATATATATATTTATTTCTAGAATGTACAGAACGTTTGAAATGCCCATAATGAAGGTTAGAAACCTTTAACTACACCCATTAATATTTCGAACAAAATTAAGTTTGAAGAAGATTTAATTAATATTTTGGCAGGTTCTCATTGCGCTAAAAATACTTCAAATAACAAAATTATTACTTATTTCAAATGACTTCAGTAAAAATAACAGTTTGGAAAAAGCATATTTCATATTATGATTGTAATATATAGTTAATATACTATTCAAAAAGTAATAAACTTTAAGACGATTCAGAATAATTCGAATAAAAGTAAAAAATATATGTGTAATGACAGAACCTGGTTTGAATATATTTGAAAAAGTGCCAAATATCCAAAAAGGAATATAGAAATTGACTGCAAAGTATAATGGACCCATTTGAGTAAGCAAAAAATTCGGATATATAACCGATTTATTTATTATTCGATAAATTTCGCCTATTTTTTATTAAGGTTTGAAAAACGTTCAGGCAATATTAAACTCAACTATTAGATAGTGCTATTTTTTTATATATATATTTTAAAGTCTCCTTTTACCAAGTATGGGTTTGCTTGGACTGGGCCTAAAGTTTAACGTGGGCTCCGAACCACGGTCCTCAGCATTAAGCCTACCGACTGGCGAGTGACCAACTTTAGAAATCATCCCAGAAGACATCCGGTCTTAACCAGCCTGGTTACTGGCGTGACTGGGATCATTTTCCTTGTCGGATTTTACACTCTTGCCTAGAACATTCACAAATTTTAAACAATCACAAACGTAAATTTACAGCCATGCCAAGCAGAATCCTATCCCGCGGCTTTCGCAACAGTAGGATGACAGTCTCATCGCCTTTGGTAATCACCAAGCCGACTGCTATTTTTATTGTTCAATACCATAAACTATCTTTGGTAACATATTGAAAATACTAAAAATTCTAAGCCATCACATTTTAGTACATAATACAAACTTTACAGACAAAATAACCATGGAATATTAGGTAATTTGCATCACATATATCATCATATATATCAAATTTTAAGCCGGGTAACTCTTTTTTTTAATTTGAGCAAATCTACAGTTCGTACTGATGATAAGTTTGTAAAATCACATGGTAAGACTAAATAAGATATTCTCTCGTTAGCAAAATTTCAGGACAATGAATGAAACGTAATGAAACCATCATAGGATATCGCTACTGATTGAAGCTAATATGCTTTGATGCGAATATAGTAGTTACTAGAGGCAGAAATGCGGTCAAGCGATTTTACATGACAGGCTTGGAATGCTTAAATAGGAACTCTTACCTTACCCACCACCTTACCACCCACAGCACTTAATATGAACCTACCAGGAATTGGATCTATTCTCAGATAGCCTTTCAAGTTCAAGCTCTCTTCAAACTAGTATCATTATACTCCTAATATTTAATAATATACCTAAAATAGATGTCCAAATATATGTACGTATAATAGATGAACAAAGATCAGGTCTGAGATAATAAGAAGATGACGAAAAAATCCCATTGGGAAAAATTTGCATCCCATACATAAAACTGCAATTAAAATTATCCGAATCCTCAGTAAAACACATCATCTATAACAATTTTTTACACCGACAAAAATTAGCACAATTCTACCAACCCCACAAATCAAAATAGAACTTTAAGCCCAAAGATTATTCGAAATTCACTGCCAAAACTGTGAAAAGGTCTAAATATAACAAATAAAATAATAGTACGTAGAAAGAAAGGAATATCGCTATACAGTCAATAAAACAGAAAAAAAACTGTCTCTCGCACAACATGTTATAATTACTTCACACAAAATTGATTTTGGCAACACAACACAAATCGAAAAGGATCATAAGAGATACTTTTGAGATCGAAAAACACCCCAAAAATATCAACACTAGAGATACAGCGCCTGCCCACATCTTGGAAATTAACGCTACAAATTGAAGTCAGCCAAGCAGAATCTTCATATACTAGCAGTAAAGTAGTATAGATCGAATATAGACCACCAGCACTGCATGAGACCAGTTCAGCTCATATAGCGGCGAATAAAACAAGAGAAAGCTAGGCCTGAAGGTGGCAGATAAGATTCTGCAGAAACGTCATCAAAATATTTAAGGGTTCTTCAAATCACTATGCAGTAATATCTCCTTAATATTGGTCCTAATGCCTAGATCTAAGATTTCAGAATCAAGCTTAATCAGCTTTTGATAGAGATATTCCGAGTGGTGCCCTCCACATAAGTTTAAAACTTCTAACATTCTATACTAGCTCAAAAATGTCTTGCCCCTTCAATCTCAGAGTAAATGCTCTGTTGTTGAATAATTGCAGTGCTTCAACCTTTTCATGACGCAATCCCACTTGCTGTTTTTTTTTGTAAATGGTTAATTTCGTTCACTAATCCACTGTACCCTTAGGTCTTTAGATAACAAGTGTTTTTTGATAATTTGTAATAAGTAACTCTGGAAAAAGAGACTGTAACAAAACATAATAAATATCATGAATATAAAAAATATTATTATCGAATTTTATTGGTAACCATCAAAGAATTTTATACATGTGTTGGATCCAAAATTTTTAAAAATCTACTAGTCGAAGTATAACATTGAGACTCCCAAAAAACAATCAAAATAAAATTCTTAAATAAAATGTCTAAACTGGAAAATATTGAAAAATTACGATATATACAACTGATTGTCATTTAATAATTTAAAATAAGCTACAAGTTACTGGCATAATAAAATCCATAAAATACTGAAAGGTACCATCTGTAATTAATTACAGTTCCACTAAAATTGAACGATTCATTTTTTTAACAACAAATAACAACACATTTTTAAATAAAATAAATATAATAATTGACATTTTTACTGGAAGGTATAGGAAGCAACGAAAATAATATCGATTTAATATCACAATGATACTAATACTTATTTCTACATTTTACAAAACGTCCAAAGCACACAATGTACAAAACCGTTAATTAGCATCATTAAAATTTTGAACACAATTAAGTTTCAACAAGATTTAATTAATACTATGGACAGATCTTCATTTAATATTTCCAAAATGTAAAAAAGGCTTAAAATATAATGGTAAAATTACAATTTAGTTATTACAAATAGTTATTAACTAGGTTATTCAGTAACTTTGTTGAATTGAAACGAAAATTTCCAGACATGAAAAAAAATTTATATTTAATAGGTCAATTGAAAAGTCCCCGGCCTACCATAGTAAAACGCATTTTTTTGGCAAAATTAGTTTTTTCTGTTCAACAGAATTCACTTCAAGGGTGATACACTAAGAACAAGAAATCTGAGAGATCTGAGAACAGGAAATAGTCGCTGGGGGCCAGATTTGGAGAATACGGTAGATGTGGAAGCAACTCGAAGCGCAATTCATGGATTTTTGACACGGTGCATTGTCTGAACGGGTGCATTGACGGGTGAAGCAGCTCTTTCTTTTTCTTCAAATGCAGCCGCTTTCAATTTGTGGATTTTTTAAATGTTTTCGTCGGTAACAACCACTTTTGGGTGTTCACTGCGTTTACCGTCTTCGGTGCTCATTTCACCACGTCCAAACTTAGCGTACCAATCCTTGATGGTTGATTTTCCTGGGGCAGTGTCCGGAAACTCGACATCAAGTCAAGTTTTTGCTTCAACTGTATGTTTTGCCTTCAAAAGGCAATATATTATCAACATGCGAAATTCCTTTTAATCCATTTTTTTCACAATAACAAAAGCTGCTCAAAATGCGATAATTCACAAACTAATGATCCCACAGTTGTCCAATTAATACACGCATCTTTTGAGGGTTAGGGCTAACTAAAAAACATATGTATTTAATTCTAGTAGGTCCATCTATGCCGGGGACTTTTCAATTGACCTGTTATCTATTAAATAAATAAAATCGTATTATGATATTATAGACTTATTTCAATAGAGTTATTATGTGAATTATTTTTCCAAGAATTTTTCAAAGAAATGATGGATCTCATCAACGTAATAGATTTTCGGAAGCACCAGTTGATAAAAATCGTTTTCCAAGAAAGAATGAAAAGATCAACAAGTATGTGAGCATTTTAATAAAAAGTATTACGTATTATTGATCCAAAATATTAAAATAATACTTGTAATATTACTTTACTGTTTTACGAATGTGGACGTAAGCTACAAACATATTTTTTTTGATCGATATCTTTATCTCTTGTATTGATTTAGAATCATAGTGAATTTTTATTTTAATCATAAAATTTAATTTTTTTTTAACTATAAAATATTAAATTAGATCTATTTATTTCTACTATTTTCAAATATATATCTAGAACAGTTAAAATAAGAAAATAAACGATAAAAATCGTGGCAATATTTGAAAGGAATATAGTCACAGAAAAAATCGACCTCGAATCGAAGAAGCAAAAAAAGATCGAATATTTAACAGAATATGACGATTTTCCATATTATTCAATAAAACCCGACTATTTTTATTGAGGACTAAAGAAATCTCAAGGAATACTAAACTCAAATATCAAATAGTAACTCAGCAAATATATTACCGAATTCTAAAAATATTTTCTAAAGTTCGATTTATAGGTATTTTCTTCGTTTAAAATCGGATTTTCTCTGCATTTTTTATGATATAACAAATGGAGTCGGTGCATTCCGTGGATTATATAAATCACGCTCTTGAAAAACAAGCTATTGTCGTTTTATTCGATTTCTGACGTTATTTTTTATTATTCAGTAGGATAGAGTATTTTCCGTAAAATATTTCAAGGGATAGATAAACATAACTATAAATTAGATAATCTCCAATCTGTTTGTGATAGTTTTTCCGGTTGTATGTGATAAAAAGATCTTCCATGTTAAGTTTAGGTAGCTTGTTTTCGTATATGCGTTAAATGTTATACTACAGTTATTATAATTTAACTGAAAACTAGTTTAATTTATTGATATTATAAATTTATATAAAGGTTATTAATTACACTGCAAATGCTACATTAACTGTTATATAAACATTACAATAATGTATGAAATTTATTCATATGTATTTAATTATTTATAGGAGCTTAAAAGCCTCTTTAAACTAACATAATCACGTTTGCTCAATTCGAAATTTGTTAAATTTTATATATATTTATATAGTTTTTTTTATCCAACATAATTCCCGTCAAGAGTGATACACGGCTAATAGCGACCTTCCAATTTTTCGATACCATTTTTGTAGTACGACTAGTACTTAGCTTCAAAATAGGCTTCGGTTTCGTCGACCACCTCTTCATTAGACGAAAATTTCTTCCCAGCGGGAATTCTTTTGAGATCTGGGACCAGGAAATAGCCGCTGGCGGCCAGATTTAGAGAACACGGTGGATGAGGAAGCAATTCGAAGCCCAATTCATGGATTTTTGCTATCATTTTCAATTGACTTGTGACATTGTGCATTTTCTTGGTGAAGCAGCACTTCCTTTTTCTTCATATGCGACCACTTTAAGGCGATTTCATCCTTCAAACGATCCAAAAACGTTATGTAATAGTTGCTGTTGATGGTCCTTCGTTTTTCAAGGTAGTCAATAAAAGTTATTCCATGGGCATCCTAAAATACAGACGCTATAATATTGCCAGCCGACTGTTGCGTTTTCCCATGCTTTGGAGCGGGTTCATCGTATACAGTCCACTCAGATGACTGTCGATTGGACTTAGGAGTGAAATGATGAAATGAAATGATAAAAAGTGAGCTCGCGTGGCATCCACTTTGCACAGAACTTTCTCATACACAAATATTCGTGAATGCTATGATGTACATGTTCAGTTGATATCATTAGAGCGTCACATATTTCATTCAATTTCAATTTACAATCATTCAAAATCATTTTGTGGATTTTTTTAATGTATCTTCGGTAACAACCTCTCTTGGGCGTCCACCGCGTTCACCACATCTAAACTTAGCATACCAATCCTTGATGGTTGATTTTCGTGGGGCAGTGTCCGCAAACTCGGCATCAAGCAAAGTTTTTGCTTTAACTGTATTTTTTCCTTCAAAAAGCAATATTTTATCAACACGCGAAATTCCGTTTTATCCATTTTTTTTTTTCACAATAACAAAAGTTGTTTCGCTCAAAATGTTACAATTCACAAACTAATGATCCGACAGCTATCAAATTTATACACGCAACTTTTGAGGTTATTATTCAGAAGGATAGTATATTTGCCGTCAAATATTTTAATGGATACATAAACATAATTATAAATTAAATAATCCCCAATCTGTTTGTGATAATTTTTCTGGTTGTATGTGATAAAAATATCTTCCATGTTAAGTTTAGGTGGCTTGTTTTCGCCTATCTGTTACATGTTAAACTACAGTTATTATAATTTAATGAACACTTTTTTTATATATATATTTTAAAGTCTCCTTTTACCAACTATGGTTTTATCTGGATTGGGCCTAAAGTTTAACGTGGGCTCCGAATCACGGTCCTCAGCATTAAGCCTACCGACTGGCGCGTGACCAACTTTAGAAATCATACCAGAAGACATCCGGTCTTACCCAGCCTGGTTACTAGCGTGACTGGAATCATTTTCTTTGTCGGATTTTACACTCTTGCCTAGAACATTCACAAATTTTAAACAATCACAAACATAAATTTACGTCCATGCCCCAGCAGGATTCGAACCCGCGGCTATCGCAACAGTAGGAGGATTGTCCCATCGCCTTTACCACTGC
Source organism: Rhynchophorus ferrugineus (assembly GCF_030347505.1). NCBI lineage: Eukaryota > Metazoa > Arthropoda > Insecta > Coleoptera > Curculionidae > Rhynchophorus > Rhynchophorus ferrugineus. Next base: position 16,328,135 of record NW_027472584.1, on the reverse strand, counting down.
GCCACCAAGCCGGCGGGACTAAAATTAAACGCAAAGAATCCATATATACATATATAATATATATAATATAAAAATTATAAGATCAATTAAAATCTGTTAACATTAGTGGACCCAAAAATATTTTTATATGCTAAATTCGAAGCATTATCTACCTGTATCAAAAACAAATTTACTGTGTTTTCCTTTAACATAAAACATTCTAAATTTCTGACGGGTAAAAAACTTTTATTTATACAGATTGCTGCAATATTTTAGTTTTATGCTTGACATTGCAAGTTATGGCCCGTGATAACGGATAATCATATATGAGAGATATTGCAAATGCCAGCCATATGACACAAACTATACCCAACAAATTTTCTTTTACATTTTTTCCTTATATTTACGATATAGATTTTCAAATATTTATTTACAGATATGCTATAAATGCTCTATTTTTAATTAGCATATACTTAGAATATTTCATTTAACATTCTATTTTAATACCAACAGCAGTTGAATTTATGAAACATTTACAATTCGTTCGTTTAAGAAATGAAAATTAATCGTTAAAAAGATGAAATTGTTTCCTTTGGGACGCCATAAAAGCGCCATGGATATATAGCAAACGTCCAAATTCGCTACATTGTTGAAATTGAGGTATTTCATATAGGTCACATGCTTGTGGTGTAATTATACTGCATTTAGGTCGCTTAAGAATCCATTATATTTGAATGGAGAAATTTATTTCAATTAAGTTTATAAATATCTGCGTATATAGAGTGCATTACGAGTTTAATATCCTTTACATTTATTTTAATTTTAATTTCTAATATTATTTACTCTTATGTAATTATTTTAGATAAAATATTAATAATTTAGGAACACCTACATACAATAAAGTACTCCAAGTATAATTTCGGCATTTCTCTTAATTTCTGGTCTTGCGCATCACGGGCCATGTTATCAAACCCACTGACTGGCGAGTGACCAACTCAGAGAACGTCCTAGAAGATATCATGTCTTACTCAGCCTGGCTACTGGTATGACTAAAGTGATTTTCTTTCCGGATTTTACATTAGTGCTCATGAAAAGCTATAATTACAACTAATTGCAACTGTTAAAGCACTGAAACAATTCCGTGAAGCATTATAACACTAATTATGGCAACTTATTGCGAATACATATAACATTGTATCTTGAACATTCACATTCATACTCATTCATACATTTAAGACATAACATTCTTCTATTACACAGATCAATACGAATTTTGACCATTATAAAAGAGTAACTTATCAATAATTAGACGAAAATAAATATATGAACTGCCGGCTCGGTGGCGCAGAGATAAAGGCAACAGGATGATCCTCCTACTGTTGTGATAGCCGCGGGTTCGAATCCTGCTGAGACATGGTCGTAAATTTATGTTTGTGATTGTTTAATATTTGTAAAATTGTCCTAGACAAGGGTGTAAAATTCGGCAAGGAAAATGATCCCAGTCACGTCAGTAACCAGGCTGTGTAAGACCGGATGTCTTCTGGGATGATTTCTAAGTTGGTCAATCGCCCATCGGTAGGCTTAATGCCGAGGACCGTGGTTTGGAGCCCATGTTAAATAGTCCAGATCCAGTCCAGATATACCCATAGTTGGTAAAGGAAACATTAAATTTTTTTTAAATGGTATTTTGGTATAAAAATTTTGGTATTTTATTCAGGAGAGCGGTTTATCAATATTTTAGAAAGCCTATAGTTTAATTTTTTATTTATTAATAAATCGAAAGAAATTAGTATTAGAATACATATTCCATTGCTTCAAACAAGAACTGAAAAGTTACAATTCGACAAACTCAAATATGTTATTAAGTCAGTAGAGTCTTCTGCGGTAAGGAAATAGGATTTTGGTGGTTCTTCTGGCCGTATAAATTCTTCATCTTCAAAGTTATTATTCTTATTTTAACTCCGAGATGGGTTTGATTGAATCACATTTGTAGAAGATTCAAGTACTAATTTGTGAGACAAGCAAGGCCGGGATATTTGTGAATTTAGCATTTTTGCCGTTGTGTCTTTTAGCATAATTAATCACACAAATATAACACTCACTCATGTGTTATTTTGGATCTCGCCAAATTCTTGGTACTGCGAATTTTATTTTTGTTTGCCACTACAAAATATTACACTACCATTACACTAATATTATATTTATAACATTATATATTAATAACGATAACTGAAAAAAAGTATCATAACTACCACAAAACAAGCTTTCTATGGAACTTTAGTTTGGAACATAATGAATAGACAAATCATGTTTGTAGAGTTGCGTTATTACTCAACTTTTATTAAAAAATGCATCTGTCTGTCAAGCACTGGGATTAATATATCAATCCGGCTGCAAATTTTCCGCTACCAAATTTTGCCCATTTTGATTTCTATTGATTTGGAATTTTTTTAGTTTTTTAGACTTTTTTATAATTTTTAAAAATTCCTGTAGATTCTATACATTACTGTAGTTCGTTAGTATCTTGAATAAATCCTCGCTGTCATTATTTATTCCTCTTTTTATTTAAAAAAGTCATAAATAACTTATCTTAAGTAGTACTTAAGTAGTACTTTTCGTTTACAACTAATTACATGAGCATTTAAAATAAATTCAAGGAAAACATTGTTATTCAGTTTATCCAATGAACTCATTTCAGATATCTTCATAAACATATAATTTAACAAAATAACCACATAATTTTTAGTTGACATAAAATAAAAGTAAAAAATCAAGTTAAATATTTCTATTATATTATGAATATTAAAATTCTCAAAAGTCTATAAGTAAAATATCAATCATTTTTGAAATACTACATTATTTTCTTCACCTAACCAAAATGCCAGCAAATTTGTTTTAAAACATCATTTTTTATCGATATAAAACAGACAAATTCGGAATTTTAAAGTAGCCATATTTCGAACGAAAAACTGATAAAATCGAATATCTATTTAAATAAATGGACTACTGAAGCTTCACTAATATAGAGAGATGGTTCTACGAAAATGTATGCCAATGCACGAAGAAATCGATAAGTTTATATCCTTAAATAAAAGACATTTATAACCGAATGTTTTATTTTCGAATTTGTACTAGGGCCAACTTCAGTAACTAAAATCATAAATAGAAAATTAAAACGAAGCTTTCACATATATTGTAAAATTTATTTAGAGTTAGTTTTAAAAAAAATCAATTTTATATGCATAAATATCCGAATCAATTTAAGCGAATACAAGTAGAAACCATTAGAATCGCTGTATCTAAGCCGCTAAGAAACAAGTTTATTAGCATATAATTCTGAAGTTCTGGATGCGACTAGCTAACTCATTGAAGACGATTTTGACATTAACTGAACATTTAAAGTATCTCTCAAACAGGAAGTTACCGCAAAGCCTAAGTACTAGTCAGTTCGTGAAACCTCTGAGGTGACAACGATAAGTAAAGCTCGGATTTGTCAATCAACTCAAATTTAAATGCTATTAAAGCATAGAGAATCATATTACATACTTATTATATGACGAGACTAGGTGTTTAAAAGTTAATGAACATTGGAACACATCTCTTGAAAAATAAAGTCTCACCGATAAAATCAATAATCTAATAAAAAGTTATTTCTGAATGACTTGTTCTTAAAAGATATATATTCATTTTCCTAGATGTATGATTGATTTTCTGGATAATGAGAATTAAAAATATAGGTTCAAAAATTTACAATCTGATCTATAAAATTTCAATAGAAATTCTATTCATTATAACAAATTATTAAAAATTATTAAAAAGCAAAAATATCGTGTTGTAACATCATTAATCCAAAAAAATTGTTAACAACAACGTTAAGTGATTGTTAATATATCTTTTATTAAATGTTTGCATATATTCATCTTTTCACTTTATACAGGCATTTATTTAGAGAAGCTATTACAATATATTACTCAAAATATTTTCTATTATTTTCTACTACTTATTTCTGCCAACATGGCGATACAATATCGAAACAACATTGTTTATTTGCCAGTGATCCATTTTGAAATGGTAACAAACATTCATACATACACAAATGATAATCAGAAGCTACTATCAGAAGATAAGTACGCTGAGTGTGGCAGAACTTGCCATTCCAACTGCCACAGTATAGTCGAACATTGTTCTAGTTACTTGCTAATGTTGGTCTCTTTTTGCAACAATTCAATTTATTTAATTGATAATAGAATAGTTGATTTATTGATATATTGATATATGCCAGTATATATGCAGTAGTAATAGCTTATCCGCCCGTAATACACCACATCTTACTTGATTGAAATATCAATTTTTTTACACAGTTTATTCATCAACGCTAGAGTATTTGAAAGTTCTTTGAGACTTTGAGCTAGGTTTAATAATCCAATCCAACAAATCGACTTTGTCATTCACAACAATATCACCACTTTTGAATCGTCAAAACCAAAACCGACAATTTAGATATGATCGAATATCAGCATATTTAAAATTGTATTAATTTTATTAGCATTAAAGGGTTTGATAGACTTAGTAGGTTTCGGTGGCAGATGTTTTGAAATTAATCAACAAAAGTAATGAATAGAAAATGGAAAATGTGATTTTCAGCCTTCCATGATTAGATTCTGTATATACCGCCGCAATAGTAATAAATGAAAAACTATTATCTCATGTAGAAGAATGTGAAAATTATGGAATTTTCATCATCGAACAGTTATTTGCCCTGATATTTTATCATTAATAGAAATATCTGATCAAAATACATCAAGCACTTAATTATTGTATTTATAAACCTTATTATATTTGTCTTTTTATTGTAAGGGATTACCATATAACTATAAATGTAATCTGCTAAATATGGTTTTCTTTGTAGTAAAACAGTTTATTTTTATATAGGATATACATAAATGTAAATGAGTATATGATATATTTGGTATATAGTCATAATGAGGGTTTAGATAAAAAATATAGATACAGTAAAGTATTACTTGAATAATTTGCTTTTGAATGTGAACTGAGGATGTTACTGATGTAAAAATTCGGAATGAATTAGGCCTAACTCCCAATGGAATGCCGCGGAACTACCTACTCCAAATGCGATAATTGAGTCATTGTCATTGTCAATGCATACTCAAAGATCCAAAGAGAAATATAATTACTTTACTTGAAACTGATTTATGACTGACATGTAAAACTTAAGCAAATACTGTTTAAATAATGAGAAATGTACATATATATAAACTTCAATTTTTTCAATAGATGATTTTATTAAAAGAATTATAGAATATATTCATTCTCATACCAGATAGACTCTTAATAAATTATATTTCATTAAAATATATGACAATATTTAATAAGTTAAATATAATATAATATTGATTTAACATAATATTTTCATAAAAGTGATAAAGAAATGAAACTTAAAATATTAAGATACCTATTTTGATCTTGTTAAAATGATTGTTATCATATATCAATTAGTATGTCTTTTTCTAGTTTGGATTAAGTTCTTTCGTTAATTTCCAGTAAATTAATCTAGTCTTTAGCCTTAGACCTCTGGCTCTAGTTGTGGTCTTGATTTATGGACTCACCCTTGTCCAAAATTATTTTTTAACGAAACAATTTTAGCGGGAAATCGAGAAATCCCCAACATCAATTTAGAAGACTTACAACTAATGAGATTATTTATAAATTCTATTTTTTTTTGATAAAACACATTTTCACATTATTTACCAAGATAAAGATAAAGTTAAGTAATGAAGATAGGACTGGGAGATATGGGAGATAGGGACAGATACCCCACCTGAAATTCATTGTTTCTCTTCTGGTTTTCTACTTTTTTCATGTTCCCTTTAATGCCGATTAAAGATATGGTGACAATTTATTTAGCAATGCTTTATAGTCGAGATAAAAACCTCAAAGCTGATAAAATATCGACCATACCCAGTTAAAATATTTGTATATTTTAAATTCTCATTTTCATTTAAATATTAGAACAAATAATTATTTTTCTTCTTGAATTTCTATTTTGGCTGTTATATTCATCGATTCAAATTCCTATTCCCAAAATAGATCAGCAATAGTATATTGAATCAATCTGAACAAATAATCAATTGATAATCAGAAGGCACCAAATATTGTGATGCGCTGGGTGCCCAAAGTTTGACTTTGCGTTTGTTACTCACAAGTTCTAACCTTTTCTGCAAGAGTTATTCATTATCGTTCTCGTCGTTCTATTAACATTTATAAATATCAATGGTGATAGCTTAATTAGGTTTATCTGCTGATTCTAAACCACTACTTGTTAATTATTTTATAAACTTGTTTCTTATGAAAGCAAAGAATCCAATATGGTGAATCAACTTCCAATCGTTTCAATCCATTCGTGTTATATCGGTTTTGTTTCTTTCTTAAGCATGTAGTGTTTTTCAAATATTGATTTAAAAATACATTTGTATGATTGAACATCCAGGGTATAGTCAAAATAACAATTATTTTATTTGTCCATGCATTAGGCTCTTTTTTCTACGGCAGTTAAAACAGAATATCGGTGAAATATGTGATCTGCCAGGCTTCGAAATAGGGAAAATCGGTGCTTAGTTAGCGGTAGCGCCTGTAACGGAAACATCTGAATTGTTTAACACTTCACGCGTGACGGTACCCACAGTCATGACAAAATACACAAATCAGGGCAATACATCATCGGCAAAGAGGGATTACAACATTAAAAAGGATTGTGGCCAGACAACATAAAACTACCGCGGCAAAAGTAACAGCAGAACTCGGAACTCACTTAAATAATACAGTTTCGACAACAACAGAACAGCGCTAAGCTACGGAAGAGGTGATGCAGTGATCCTAAAACTGGATACTTAATGGTTAAATGTAGTATGATCCCAGGAATCATCCTTTAAATTGCTTCTTACAAAAAATTGGGTTCATGTATACCGGAACGTCATTACCAGTTTTTCTAATAGATGTCGCTAGACTTAAGTATGCAATGCTATGATTTGACACATATGTCATTTTATTTTACTGACAACTGGCATGAAGGCCTTGTTCATAAACTACAGAAAATGCTACCAAAAAAACACACCTAACTATTAAAATCATATATTACAACCAGAATGTTTAGAGTTAAGCAAGAAGGAGCTTACTCTACAATGAAAGAAGCTAAAGCAGGTGTATCACAAGGAAGTGTACTGGGACCAATGCTTTATCTACTTTATACTTGTGATGTACCACAAATGGAAAATATCACGATGGCTACATTTGCTGATGATACTGCAATTATAGCTGTCAGAGACAATAGTGAAAAAGCCTCACGTAAATTACAACAGGCAAGTGACAATATAAATAATTCGACACAAGCTTGGAAAATAAGAATTAATGAAAGTAAATTTGTACATTTGCAGTTCACCTATAAACAGACAGTACAAGCACCAATAACATTAAATAACACTATCATTCCATATAGCAACAACGCTAAATATCTCGGAATGAATCTCGATGCAAAACTTCGCTGGAAGGAACATATAAAGAAGAAAAGAAAAGAACTGGAATTGAAGTATAAGAAAATGTACTGGCTAATTGGAAGAAAATCACAATTATCAATACATAATAAATTGCTATTATATAAGCAAATATTGAAACCTGTATGGACATATGGAGTTCAATTATGGCGATGTTCTGCAAAGAGTAACATTAATAAAATACAAATTTTTCAGAACAAAGTCTTGAGAGATATTGTGGGTGCACCCAAATACTCTAGGATTGATTACCTACATCGAGACCTTCAGATACCCACAGTCACTCAAGAAATCAAAAGAATTACAAGAAGACATGAGGAAAGACTCCACTTTCATACGAATATTGAAATATTGCAACTTTTGGATACAACCAGAATAGGACACAGACTCAAAAGAGTCAAACCATCTGATCTTGTGTAGTGTTGTGTAGTGAAGTGCATATATTAAAAAATTCAGCAGTGACATGTATAAACATTATTTCACCAGAGACTGAGTTAGGGCCGATGAGTCCTCCTAGCTTTATACCTAGATTTAAGTTCGTGCCTGAAAGCGTTCATTTGCGGCACTCATTACGTTTGGCGGTAGAAACTTAGAGTGAGGATGCTCTAACCTTAAAAATATGTGAGGCGTAGTTTCAAAAATTGAACGGTGAACAACAGTGAACCGGTTGAGTTCAAAAAAGGATCGCTCTTTCAGCAATCTTGGACATTGAACTAAGCAGGCTGATGGGCCTGTAGTCTGAAGGCGAAGAATCTGCTCCTTTTTTCGGAATCACGACTCTGTGTGCATGTTTACAAATTTTTGGGAAGTGTTGCAGCTGCATGATGGAATTTATGATGTTGGTTAATTCCGAGAGCTGCTTGTGTGGAATTCTCGTGTTCCATTTACCAGCGGTAAAATATATCGGTTTTATTCAGACATAAAACTGTTATGAATTCGAAAATGACTCTCTAAAGTGAGAACGCTACATAAAATCGTGCTAAAACAATCAACATCTGCCGTTTTCTTATAAACAAACTAATAGATCCGATCGATATTCTAGCCGGTCATTCATATTCATGACTGGCAACGTTCTAAGTTATAAGACAAAGTTTACACAAAGTTTGTAGAGAGGGGAAAAAATCGAGACCCAAATAAAATTTCTGTAGGCCGTGATCCGAAATAAAAGAATTCAAATTAAATTTCATTCCAAATGGTCCCTTATTCATATTATATATGGACTATCATTTTTTATATTTATTTATGTTTCTTCAGTCAAATGATACAGTTCATTTTGCCTCACAAAACTTAGATTATCAGTGTATTTTCATTTTATGTTTGTTTATTGAATGTTATTCTATTGATATTGATAGTTATCCTTTAATCTATAGATATATAGGGTTTTATTGATATATTAGATATCTTTATTTTTTCTCCACGTATCCGATGACAAAATAACAAATACATATTTTATTATCGGTCATATAAACATATTTACAATATATTGATTAAACAATAACAATTACATAATTTAACTTACTTACATTATGGTTCACTAAGTTAGCCGACTTACAATCCATTGTTCTTGAAAGAACAGATTCACCTAACTCATATATTAGTTAATTATTATTAATTAATATTAGATTGTTTTTAAAAAAATAATGAATTGAAAAGTTGAAATCAAATTTATTCTTATCAAAAAATATTAAAATTAAATATTCAGCATATATCCAATTAATAATCATATAAATTATGCAAACTGTACAGTACATTTACTGAAAAAATTGCATCATACAGCTATTACTGTAAAGGTATTCAGTATGTTATGAAATGAAATGTTCATGAAATTTCATTTGTTCACCTGTAACGAAAAACCAGCTGAATAAAAACAAAATGCTGATGAGTAATATCCGGATTCACATCTTCACTTCTGTTAGGGTCTGAAGCAAATTCATGTCCAAAAACTAAGAACAACTAAGAAATTGAATTTTGTTCTTTGGGATGCACGGGTACTTTCTGATAATCTCTTTTTAAATGTCTTTGTTTCATTTCCTCGAACTTAATCTAGTATTAACTAATATTTCATTATGTAAAAATATGTGTATTATGGATTTAACTTCAAACATGCAAAATGTAGCCCACCATTATCGTATAACAAAATCACTGTCATTTTTTAAAAATATTCATAACAACACAAAAACTATATATTGTCATACATTTTTTCACGTGATCAATTGCTGATTAATATATTTTATAAAATGTTTGAATTACATAAAATATCACCACATTCAAGCAACACTACCAAAACTTTCAACACTACTTTTCTTTAAATTAATTATGCAGAATAACTGAGCTTTGACATAAAACAGTAAAATGTGATTCGTAACCTTTTGTAAATGCCTTAAAATTAATTCACAGTCTTAAACACATATTATATTAATATATCAATTCACATATTACATTTAAACTAATATAAAAATGTTCAGTCGCCGACATGGTTGACACAGTGGTATAGGCGACAGGACGGTCCACCTACTATTGCGATAGTCGCGGGTTCAAATGCTGCTGTGGCAATTGATGTTTGCGATCATTTAATACTTGTGATTTTCCTAAGCAAGAGTGCAAAATCTGATAAGGAAAATGACCCCAGTCACGCCAGTAACCAGGCTGGGTAAGACCGGATGTCCTCTGGGATGTTTTAAAAGTAAAGTTACTCACTCGCCTGTCGGTAAGCTTAATGCCAAGGACCGTTGGGAGCCCACGTTAAACAGTAGGTCCAGTCCTGATAAACCTTCATTGGAAAAAAGAAGACTTTAAAATATAAAAAAAACATAGATTTTATTCGTTTACGTATACTATTGTATTATTATTTTTTCCTGATGAATTTAACACAAAATGACTATAAAAACAAATTTATCATTTAATTCCATATTTTATAAAATCCTTTTAAAAATCATCAACTTTAATTCAAAGGTACATCAACACTTCTTGACGTTAAATAAGTGCTTCTTTAAAATATGTTTAAATCTAGATCTTACTAACTTACCCCTTGATATTAATTACAATTTAAAGTCACTAATATCATCATATAACAGATAATATCATGAACCTTTTGATTGATTTACTATCATAAATTTATTACGACTGAAGCTGACAAAATATATTAACATATTCATTCATTTTCTGAAAAATTTCTCTAATTAATATTTCAATAGTATTATAATTAAAGCTTTCTCGAATTTAAATGTTCCTTAATTTCTTTTGTTATTTCTTTAATAAGCCTCCAAAATTATCGATTCTGCTTTTTGCTCGTAACGCATACTACATATTTTTAATGAGCGGTATTAATGTTATTGGCCATTTTATTTTCTTAGTTTCCCTTTATATAGGATAATATATGATTTTTTTAGTATTGGTCTTAGCTTACATTTGTTGAGATACTATTATTATGTTAAATTATTGTTAAGTTGTAAGATCAAAAAAAAACAAGGCAACAAACAAGAAAATAATGTTCCGGAATATGTAAGTTTCTTATTGTTATATGTTTTAATTTTCAAATTGAGATTAATTTGAAAAAATAAAATTAATGGTTACTCTAAAGAAACTGTTTTCAATATCATGTATCAATCTTAGATACCCTAGATAATTCCGCAGCTGATATATCTGAGAAGCTACAATGAATATTTTTGCTTAATGAAAAAATGCCTAGTCGATTAAAATTCCAGAATATATCTACTATATGGAAAATTACATTACAGGAGGAATGTTTTGCATTAAATTAATTAAATTAATTACATAAATCATTAACTAATTACATATACATTAATACATAATACAAATACATGTATATTAATTACATATAAATTAATTACATAAAAATTAATTACACTAAAGGAGGAATTAACTAAATAATTCATTCGCAGAATTTTTCTTATGTTGTGTATAAAAGGTTTAATATCGAGTACTTACATAGACACAGCTGGTTTAGGAGTGTATATATTTCCAAAGTACAGCAAAAGCTTCACTTTTGCCAAATCCACAAAGAATCCTCTCACCTACCGACGATGCTTTTTTTTGATGATACACGTTTTAATCCAATTTAGTATAAGGAACACTCAACTAAATCTGATTATTGAATAAAAGCTGATAAATTAACGCTTCTGCACGTAACTTGAAGTAATACACAGTACCGCTTCTTCTTTAGTGTCTTTAGTGAATCAAACGATTTTTGAAATCTTAATGAACAACAGTTCAATAACCAACTGATACCGACAAAAACTACCAACAGAACTATAGCACCTAAAGCTGTTTCGAAAAATGAACTATACAAGTTTTTTATAAACATTTAAACGACGTTACATTACGTCGAAAACACTAATAAATATATTTTGTAATTATATAATTGATCATCATACATTCGTAGACGGCGCTTGCTAAGAGTGTCTACTTCTCAATCAATCTGCTGCTGTTGATGCCGCAGGACTTCATTCTTCATTAAATTCCACCTTAGATAGTTGTCCTGGTGTCGAACCATCGTTTTCAATGATCTTGATCCATGTCATTTTCGGTGCTGTTCGCTTTGCCTGCCACCCAAAGTGTCCATTTCGCCATAAAATCGATCATATTCTTGTCCATGAACATTTTGCCTAGTTTCCCTGGTCTCCCAGTTCTGATCGCTACGACAATTTGACCATCTTCTTTTACAGGGGAACTTGGAACTGTCCTTGGCAGAGTTTATATAATTATGTGTTATATTATTAACTAATAATGCAATAAATAAGTAGTTTAACAAGAGTGGCCAGAATATAAAATATATATGTCATTTCGTCTTTTTGATGAAAACGAAGACACCTGGAGGCGTGAAATTTGGCACGGAGGAATTTTTAGGCCTAAATTTTTTATGTAATATGCAGTACAAATAAGAAAACCATATTCCAATCAAACGAAATACGCTCATATGGAGCCATCAGGAATGGCCGTCAGATCGGTGACAAAATATATAAACAAATATGTTCAACTCTGGCCAAGACTCTGCCAGCTCCATCTCTTATATGTTGCGTTCGTGGATTCTCCCGTACGTAACAACCACGGATGCGTAATATTTAAAATAAACATCTGGCAGCGTTGTATCGCAAAATATCAGCTTTAAGTTCTGAAATGAAAGTGAGTGTGACTGATTTCAAATAATATTACCGCTATATTCATATTCACACATCTTGTTAATTACTACCTGTTAAATTTCTAGAGTTCATTTCGTTTAAACCGAGACTGAATCCCATCTTCCATCATAATTACGAGGGGGTCATCAAATATAAATGGTAATTTTGTAAAATCAATTTATTGATCAATGGTATACACAAATTAAACATTTAACATTTTTCAATGTAGTCACATACACAGCTCTACATACTTTTGCCACCGATTGGAAACATTGAATATTCCTACTTTATAAAAAGTTTGAGGGCGAGTTGTCAGCCATTTGCGCACATACTCCTCTACGTCTTCATTGCTTTCAAATATTTTGTCTCCAAGTGATTCTTTAAAGGGCGCAAACACAAAGTAGTCAGAAAGTGATAAGTCAGATCTACAAAGAGGGTGCTCGAGGGTTTCCCAGCGCATTTTTTCCAATTTATTCCTTCTGAAAACTGCTGTGTGTGGCCTGACGTTGTCATTGGAACAAGTTGATTAGTGGTGATAGATAATTCTGAGACAATATAGCATCCCCAAAATCTATGCCTTGAAAAGAGTGAAAATTTCCGATGGTTTAACACTTTATAATAGTCACGCACGTGAATTTACGACTCCCGTAGATTAATCGAATAATATTGAGATTTACGGTACAAATAGCTAATGCATCATCTAAGCAAATGATATAAATTGGAAACAAATGTGATACTTTAAACCCTGGCCTTATAATTTATAATATAAGCTTTTCAATCGGAATAAGTCGACGTTGACATCGTGTGGCATCCATCTTAACCTGTATCTAATTCTAACATCAGATAACATATGTGATACGAAACCATCAAGTCAAACTAAAGGATTAAGAATCATGTCCTAGTAATAAAGTTTTATTATTCAAATGTTCGTTAATATAACGTTACGACAATTTTGCATCAGACATAATCACTCATCAAGGTTTGTCGCAGCTTTATATTCGAAACTCAATTTAACCAATTGAGCTTTATTTCAATTGGACTTACTGCTTAATATGCCATTTAGTTAATCGATTAGCCGATGAGCAAGTTAAAAACTATCTCAGAAAGGCTGGGTAAGACATGATGTGTCCTACCCAGCCTGACTACCGTTACATCTGTGATGGTTGTTCCTCATAGGATTTACAACCCTTGGTGAAATTTGAACCCGCAAGTATAGTAGCACTAAGAGAACAATCTTGTCGCTTTAACCACTGCACTGTTACCAAGACGGCACATCACCTTGGCAGTATACAAGAGAACCCGAGGGCCATATCAATTCATCGATAGATAAACTACTTCATGAAAACAACATAACAAATAAAAAACAGGAGCAAAATAATATAAATACATTTAGATATTAACAGATATTTACTGTAAAAAACACAAATTATGTTATTTAAAAAGTAATATATATTACAATCTATAATAAAGAATGAAACATTAATTACTACTCATTGATAAAGAGAACTCCACTATAATTGATGTTAATAAAATTATTACACACTCTTAATTCAATAAAACGTCTGATAAAATCGTATAATATTTTGCCTTAGACGCAGCCATCAAGTTTTATCAAAATAACGCCGAAAAAATACAGCGATTCTATTTTAATTACTTTTTTTTAATCTTGCTACATCGATTAGATTGCTTTTTTCTATTTGAGATTAAGGTTTTTTTCCCCAATTTCCAGTGAATTAATCTAGTATTTAGCCTTGGTCCTCTGGTTCTTGTCTTGATTTATAGACTTGCCCTTTCTCAACCTTTTTTTTAAACAAAGCATTAACTAATTAACCTAGTAATTAACCTATTGTGAGTTATCTTTGTCAATAAATTATTTCATTCATTTTGAAACATAAATATTTCTTAATATATAAACAATATTTAATATAATAGATTGGTAGATTTTTCATAATAGATGGCCTTAAGTCGAATATACCTGGTAATACTTATTCAATCAAGCCAGACTGTAGCATGTTGGAAAGGCAACATTAAGTCAAAAGTTAAAGATGAATTTTGTCACAGTTCTCTAATAATTGAAAACATAATTCAGGGCGCCAGTTATAGTTACTGAAATTAACATCCACCTGAAATCATTCAGAAACAGTTAAATAATACTGGATTCCAGAAAGGTTCCAGAAACGAAAAATTGGCCGAGTTTTCTTTTGTCAATGGATGTCAAAATGGCAGCCGAGCAATGAAAACTAAATATCGCTGATCAAAGCATGATTGACGATGAAAGCATTGACGCCAATGATACGTTTGTTGGGATTGACAAGAAATTGTTTATCATGAGTTGCTCGAACCTCGCAAATTCAATAGATTCTATTGAAACTATCCAATGGAACTATTTAAAAAATAAAAGGCAGTTTAATAGCCTTTTATTGACTATATAATATTGGCTAGGATTGACAGAAGAACATTAAGAAGAAAGTTTTGATGGATTCACAGTAGAACAGTACTTTTTCCAATCCCACTATCCTGTATTCCGATATCAGTAAAATCCTTTTAATGCTGTAAAGAAACTTCAAAAGAGCTTCGCTTGTGAAATTTACTTGGTTCAGTTTTTCGATCAGAAATGTAAAATAATTTAGAGTGGCAAAATTATGCTTTTAAACTATCAATTAATTAGTTTAATAATTAATCCGATTAATATAATCGTTTAATAATTGTTTTGTAAACATGTTTAAAACCGATTTTAAAACATTAATATATCCATATATTCATGAAGAACTTTATTTATTTATATTTAAATAATATTTTATATCAATGCTAATTGTTCGGTATATAATTTGTAATTACATTTGTTTTAATTATTTTGATTTTATGTCATTTTATCTTAATTTTGAATAATAAATCTGGCTAAGAAATTCAAGATAAATACGGTGAATACGGTTCAAGATAAAAACATTTAAACGAAAAAAAAATTATTTTGCATGATCACTAAAGGGTTATAGCTGAAGGAGACTAGTTAGCTGAAAGGTGTTAGTTAGTAGTTTAAAATATTTAGCTATACGTGTTAAGACAAAGCTTTGAAAATAGTAACGAAACGAAAGTTATTTCCGGAAACATAAACTTAAAAACACATTTATTTAATTTACTTTAACTTCTTGCTTTTAACTTCTTCGTTCCTGCAATACATAGATCCTGTAATGGTGTTTAGGAAGCTTGCGTTGCTCTTCTACATCAGCTGTTACTAGTCTTCGATTGATGAAAATTATTTTCCACAAGATCAACCAAGTCAATGAGGGCTAAACATGGCAAATAAACATGTCTTAATAAATAATTCTTTATTTAACTGAATTTGGCGGTTAAACGGTTCTTTGAACTGTGTCAGACGGTGGCTAAATAATTCTACTACTTACTTTACACTTACAATTTACAACACAGTAATGTTAGGATAATAATCTGACTTTATGTTTGAACTAGTCGTCCACGATTAATGTTTTTGCATTCCAAAAAAAAAACTTCTTTGCCCGATTTTTGAAAACAAACTTACTTTGGCGCTAGGTGTCCGGTTACTCTATCCCTTTAGATTTAGGATCATAGATCTCATTAATATGAGATTCATATTATAAATGGATATGGATTCACAAAATCCTTTTAATCCTTTCTAAAATCACACAAGAATGTATTTTTGATCCGTTGTTAGAAATGTGGCACCCATTTTGCATAAATCTTGTTATATACTTACGAAAAAATAACGTCGAGTTCTTAGTTGTAGTGTCTAAATACAAATGTTACTTTAATGAGCAACTTCAAGATTTAATCGATAGTTGTTGATTGAATATTGAAGGCTGCTCGGATACCAAAAAATTAGAACAATATTAAAAAATATATCATCAAATATTCAAATTACATTTTTATTCAATTCAAGAATCTTAATTTTCACTATTTTATATTTTTTGTAGCTTATTTCTTTTTTAACATTTTATCCTTATACTTGCAATGAAAATGTAATGTTAAGAAGAAAACCGAAACTTTAATACACATTTCACAGTTCTACTCAAGTTATATAAGAAAAATCGTAGCTAAGTAAGGTTTATATCGATATAAGATATGTGCATTTTAAAACTGACGGTTGAAAACAACATATACTTCCCAGACCTAATATTTCTAAACGACAATCTAGCTTAAATCCGTATGCGGCATCAGATAAAAAAGGACCAGATTCCATTCAAGGGAAACACTTATTGTTGATGACAGCTCAGACAGTAAAGAATACGTACAATCATGTAATATAGAGATATAGAAAAAAGTATTCAACGTTTTTCCGAACAAATAAAATGGTTTGTTAGCAAGCCTGGCTATAAAACAAAGAAAAATCTAGACTTTGTTGAAACGAGTGGTGTTATTATGTCATTATGAATTCGTTTTAAACTTCTTTTTTTCTGGTTTACCACTCCAAACTAACTCTACTTTTTGTCACCTTGCTTTAAATCGTTAAGTAAAAAATATTTCTTTTATTATTTGACTTGATTACACTATAAACTGGTTAGACGAACTAAAATAGGTTCTAACATATTTTACATTTATTTTAAAAACATATTAAACATTATATGAACGACATGTTATATTTAATTGTATTTTAGGTGTCAGAGTTAACTTGTGAAACTTCTCTATATAATAATATCAATATATTATATTACATTTAGTAAACTACATAATAATTAGCCTAATAATTGACCTGATTATACTATTGTTTTTGTAAATATTTTAAACCTATTTTATAATATTAATATCACCATATATTCATAAAAAAATATTCGATACATGTTATAAACAATATTAATTAAAACTAATTGAAGTTATGTTTTATATTAATAAACTCTATAATAACTAACTCTACTTTTTACCATGTAGTTTTAAATTTTAAGTAAAAAAAATCTTTTAATATTTGAATTTATTACACTATAAACTGGTCAGATGGACTAAAATAGGTTCTAACATATTTTACATTTATTTTAAAAATATATTAAACATTATATCAACAAAATGTTATATTTAATTGTTCTTTAGGTGTCATAGTTAGCTTGTGAAACTTCTCGATATAATAATATCAATATATTATATTACATTTAGTAAACTACATAATAATTAGCCTAATAATTGACCTGATTATACTATTGTTTTTGTAAATATTTTAAACCTATTTTATAATATTAATATCGCCATATATCCATAAAAAAATATTCGATACTTGTTATAATCAATATTAATTAAAACTAATTTAAGTTAAGTTTAATATTAATAGACTCTATAATAACTAACTCTAGTTTTTACCATGTCGTTTTAAATTTTAAGTAAAAAAAATCTTTTAATATTTGAATTTATTACACTATAAACTGGTTAGATGAACTAAAATAGGTTCTAACATATTTTACATTTATTTTAAAAATATATTAAACATTATATGAACGAAATGTTATATTTAATTGTATTTTAGGTGTCATAGTTAGCTTGAGAAACTTCTCGATATAATAATATCAATATATTATATTACATTTAGTAAACTACATAATAATTAGCCTAATAATCGACCTGATTATACTATTGTTTTTATGAATATTTTACACCTATTTTATAATATTAATATCGCCATATATTCATAAAAAAATATTCGATACATGTTATAAGCAATATTAATTAAAACTAATTTAAGTTATGTTTTATATTAATAAACTCTATAATAGCTACTTTTTACCATATCGTTTTAAATCGTTAAGTAATAAATATTTATTTCATAATTTGACTTAATTACGGGATAAACTAGTTAGATAATTCAACTAAATTAAGTCAATAAATAAAATAAGTAATATATGATATATTCATTTTAAAATTTTATCACACCTTATATTTGAGCCGGCTTGGTCGGCGTAGTGGTCAAGGCGACAGTAAGGTCCTCCTACTGTTGCGATAGTCGCGGGTTCGAATTCTGTTGGGACATGGACATACTTGTTTGGATATACATGGATATACATACTATGTTTGTAATTGTAAATGTCTTTATAGGCAACGGTGAAAAATCTGTAAGGAATAACCATCCCAGTGTCACCGGTAACCAGACTGGGTAAGACCCGATGTCTTCTGGGATGGTCTCTTAAGTTGGTCACCGACCAGCCAGTAGGCTTAATGCCGATGACCGTGGTTTGTAGCCCACATTAAACAGTAGGTCCAGTCAAAATCCACCAAAAGAACCTTATATGTACGAGATATTATATATTTATTTTCCTTTTTTAGGCGTCAGAGTTAGGCTGTAAAATTTTAAATATATTCAAGTATATTAATCTAAAATTAGTTATTATCAGATGTCATTATTTACTGAAAAAATAGCAATTCATTTCAATAAAATAACTTTAAAGATATTCGAGAAAACCAATATCTTTTATATATTTTGAAAAATCGTTCGGTATTAATTTTTTTATTAAATGTAATTTTAAAGCTCAAAAGTATGGGATATATTAAACTAATAAATCTGATTGCTGCAATTTAACATTTTCACTAAATATTAAATATTATAATTATATATGCTTTAATCTGTTATACATGTTTCTTAATGAAACTGACGGTCTAAAATTATGTTCAGATTGTTCCTTTTGGTATAGCTCCACGTCTCGGCCTATAACAATTTTAGCAGTATCAGCAGCAAAAGTACTATCGCATCACCGGTGTACAATCTATTACCATGCGATACTCCCGGTAGTATTTGTTTCAATTCCGATTAGTTCAAATTGATGTGCTGAAACTATGTTATTATTCTCTATTAGTTACTTCAATATTTAAGCAGAATTTTTAGGTAAAATAATAATTAAATAAATGTTTAATTTTTACTGAAAATCAAACCGAGCGAAACTATCATGGAATATTGAGACATCAAGATGATTTTTAAAATTCCTAAAAACCTGCATGGCAACTGCATTTCAATCAATTAATAATCAATTAAAACTATAAACGTAAACAGCAACTTATTCCATTTAGTATTATGGAGTTATTCAGTGTAGTCTAAGCGTTTATCTTGGATTGTTCAGAATTGTCTTTTGAACATTTTCAAACACTTTGGCCAGGCGCAAAATGGGACGCAGCTTTGTGAGGTGATTTTTTTGTGGATTGAATAAAAAACGATAGTTAACGCGCAATATTGCTTCGCAGCATGGTGTTGCTCAGTTTTGGCTAACGTGGTCCTGCGGTGTTCTTGTTCCAATTTTTCGTGCACAGTCACGGTAAGTTTGGGATGCCGAAAAAATATCGATATATAGATATTTTTCGGAGAAAAATTGATATTTTTTATCGATATTAATAAAACTTATCTCAATTCTTCTATTATCTCAATTGTTTATCTTATCTCTAAACTCTTAACTCTAACTCTCTTAACTTATCTTATCTCAATTGTTTTTATTACAACAGTCTAGAGGACCAAAAAAGTTCGACAATAATGAATTGCAAGAGTTATTGGTAGAAATAACAGCTCAATATCTCAAAGTTCAAACAGATTTGTAGCTGATTAATGAATTATTTTCAGACGTTTAGATGCAATTGGACTCATCCAAAATAAAACTGAAAATGCGCCTTTCAAGCTCAAAAAGTCATAGGTTAGTCCAAGAGAACCATCCATATTAACATTGAAAGAAAATATTCATAATCATAAAGTCTCGCAGTGGATATGGTGGGATAAGTAAGGTGTAGTGTATTGTGAGCTACTAAAAATTAATTAAACTGTTACTGCTCGGACACATGTTGCAAGAGTTATTAAGGATACACTG
This sequence comes from Rhynchophorus ferrugineus, assembly GCF_030347505.1. Classification (NCBI taxonomy): domain Eukaryota; kingdom Metazoa; phylum Arthropoda; class Insecta; order Coleoptera; family Curculionidae; genus Rhynchophorus; species Rhynchophorus ferrugineus. The sequence goes on along the minus strand of NW_027472584.1, from coordinate 16,307,657 downwards.
TTGCGTTCGCATGGGAAGTTTTAGCCAAAACTAGTGTATTCATCAGACATAGTTCTTATAATTTAACTTTCAAAGATATTCAATTTCTTCATCATAAAATCAATATGTTTATGACAAGACATAAAATTGTTTAATGATGAAAAGTTCATTTTTCGAATTAACCATTGTTGTTTCTAGTTGAAAATGTTATAAAATGCAGTATTATAATATTAATTCATCTATTGTCGATAAAAATACACATAAAATTTCTTGTTACAAAAATTATCTATAATGTAAATTATTCAAAAGAAAGTCCTTATTCGTAACCCTCACGAATATTTAAATAAAAATGCTCTTGGGAATGGAGAGATGCCTTTAAACTGAGTAACGGTAGACAATTAATTCTCTAAACTCAGAAATGACAAATATAAACTTCTTCTAATAGTTTGAAAGAAGAAAAATGGTTTGTAACTGAAATATTGCCCGTTTATTTGAAAAGTTTTCTTTTTTTTTTCTCCGAGATAACCGGTTATATAATCCATCTGTATAATCAATTCAAGAAAAAAATAAATATTCTAGACAGTTTTCGGTAAAAATCTCACACAAAAATGATTAATTGTTTATCACTCTTGTCGCTATTTAAAAGGAAATACGAAATAATATTAATTTAATATGAACGCAATTTTCTTAAAAACAGAAACGAACTCCAACGTTTCGTTATAACGAGCATTCTTTTATTCTTATTTAAAATTCGGCTTCAGCAATTTGTGTGACTCAGCTTTAGGACAAAATATTTGATTATTAATTTATATTACGCTACCGAGAAAGTTTTCTTTGGCCTTTTAATTACGAAAAAAAAATGTCTTTATATTTTCCCATAATATATCGTTAATTACGAACATAGTAATTAAGAACTATTTTTAATATAGAGGACGGAAGCCAGACAGTTTATCATGTCATTTTTTAAATGTTTTTTTACAGACGAATTAGAGCAATTAATTAATTTTAAACAATTGTCGTACCTTGAAGGTATTAGCATTTACACTACACGTCGCAAAAACATTTAAAGCTAACTGATACAAGTGACACAGGACTAATTTCGTAAATACGAGGGGGAATCAATAAATGGTAATTTTTATCGACTGAAAACAGTCGAAACAGTCGATAGTTAAAAAACTAGCAAAAACTGAAAATAGTCATTACTATTTTCAATCAAATGCACGTTTCTACTGATTTTTTTTTAATTCGTGATATCAGACGAAAATGTACGAACCCTATCCTGTATAAATTGTGCGAGAGAAAAAAATGGAGATAATTGCTTGGGGCATTTAATTTTATTTGTGCTTATATTTTCCAACGGTAGTATATAGCAATTAATAATTCTATTTTCAAGGAAGTAGAATTATTTTTATACTGCAATGTTCTGCGAATCTGTAAAAGGAATGGAATTTTTCTATGGAATGGAATAATACTCCCCAAATGTTTTATCATATTTTAATATGTTAATTGCTATTTTTAAACAATATACTATAATAAATATAGACAATATTAAGGAATTGATAAAAAAGACGAAAAGCTAGAAGAATATGGCACAGAACCAAAAATGCTGTAGACAAAACAATATTTAATATAATTCGTAATTAGACAAATCAAAAGATTAAATAATATAAACAGAGTTGCTTCGAAAAATATGTAAGTGAATTAAATTATTTGAACAATTATCGCAAGTACAACAGAACAGTAGTACTAAATTAATTTGTCAACTAAGATTGTACTAAACATATTTAATAAAGGATAATTAAAAAAATGTAAATGGTTGTAACGAAAACCCACGATTGGATATTATAGAGCAGCATCTCTATAAGTTTCTAAAAGTATTTCATGAATTTCAGCAGCATGTTTCTTATAATAAAAAATAATAATAATGAATGTCCGAAATGCGTAAAATGACTGAAGGGTTGAATGATCTAAATATACTGAATAACTCATTAATACTAAACACAAAACTGTTTTTAATGAAGGAAATTATTTTGTGTCAAATGTAGTATATTGTATACTCCTTAATATGAATCAACTGTTAAAATATTTCATAAATAATTTAACAACTAACGATTATTCTTTTTAATAATCAAACACTGGTTGTAACATCTCATTAATGTCATATGATGTAGAAAAGAATAGATAAACTTCAAATGTTCATAATCATAGAGAAACGTCAGCTTTAAAATACCTAATAAAAAGGCTCTGATCGATGGTAGGAAAAAACGGTCTAAAGCAAAATTTCTAAAGCCATAACTAAAAGTTTCTACGCTTACAATGCCTGCACGGATATGTTAACACCCTTTTAGATAAGATAACATGTTGACATTTGGCATTCTTAAAGATAATCCCCCCACACAAGCCAGAAAAGAGGATTTCCAACCATAGTGTTTCCCCCCTAAGGACAAGATTAAAATCAGATATTTTACAGCTTTTCATGAAGAAAAAACACCTATATACCTGTTATTAAATTAGAATTATATGTTATATGATAGTTTAGTTTAACATATTTATTTTTATAAGTATTTAAACAAATATTAACAGCATTACATTGTTAACTGATTTAATGCTTATATTCTACATTTAATATGATAAAAATAGATCAGTAGTGTAATAAGATTTATATAATATTAACATAAAACTAGGCAAAATTACTAGTAGTATTAATGACTTTAATTCATTAAAAATAACCCAGAGTATATAACCTTATGAATTTTACTTTATTTTGATTTATGTGTTACTTTTGAATTACCTTAATACATAATAGGAATATCTAATTAATTTCATAATTAATACCAGACAAAAACATTTAATTGAGCTTTTTTTATATAACGAGTTAATTCGTATACATTTCAAGTACAATCACTAATTCAATATTACTACTCCATTCAATAAAACAGTGAATTTACGTCATTTGAATTGATGACAAAACGTCTCAATGTTACCGCATCACCTCTGAGTTTTAGTTCAATTTGGCTTTGACATACAAAAAAATTCTAATCTAAATAAAATAATTACACAATATTAGTGTTATCAAAAATAATTTATTTTAACATATATTATCGAAAGATTTATAATTACAATTACTCTTTGCCATACCACTTACTAGTTAGACTCCTAGGAGCATTTTTATGTAGTGGTATCCCTAGAGGTCAACCTCAGAGTCAAAAGTCAGATATTTTACAGCTAATGAAGAAAAAAACACCTACATACCTGTTATTAAATTAGAAATATATGTTATATGATATATGAGTTTAATTTAACATTTTATATTTTTATGAGTATTTAAACAAATATTAGCAGTATTACTTTGTTCACTGATTTAATACATATATACTGCATTTAAAATGATAAATATAGATCAGTAGTGTAATAAGATTTATATAATATTAACCTAAAACTACGCAAATTTATAAAGAGTACTAATGACTCTAATTCATTAAAAATGACCCCGAGTATATAAACTTATGATTTTATTGATTAGTTAGTTTTATATTACCTATTACATAATAGGAATAGTTTAAATTTAATACCAGACAAAAACATATGATATATATATATATATATATATATATATATATATATATATATATTGTCGCGGTTTCGCCCATTTGAAGCAGTTTTTTTCGCCTTATGGTTGTCTGTGGTTTTACCATTTGTCGACAACAATATAAAATCCGACAAGAAAAAACAATCATAGTAACTCACTAGAGTACTCAGCCCGGTTACTAAACCAGGCTGAGTTATTGTAACTTTGATAACTCAGAAAGTGTGTTAGTCTTCTCGAAAATCAGAAATTCCTCTTCAGCTTTCGGATCTGCTAATTTGAACATATGAACTCTAATTTAGTAAATAGAAGATAGAAAGCTTCTGCAAAGAAATTATTGTATTATCCAAATGAAACATAAAAATAAATTGGACATGTTTTAAGTATCATATAATAATTTCGTTTTCTTAAATTGTGACAAGTCAAGGACGAAAAAGATAAATTAAACAATTTTTACATTGGCCCATTAATGAAAAAAAAACAGTAAACCCACATTAATCAAAATATTAATATTATGAACAGTATTTTTTATAACCCGTTGTTTTAAATATCAGATGAACTTTTATAGTTTATTTAAATACTACATATATATAAAAAAATTACCATTGAAACTGGTTGCTTTTATTAGCATATAATAACGAATTACATTAATGTAAATTATAAGTGTATCTAATCATTACAATTTTCAAATTTAATTATATTACTATAAGTTTTGTCAGAAGTAAATTACCAAAATATACTAAAAATAAAAAAATGACCTGCTTTTTGTTCTATTATTGATCGCTGAGCACAAGGATACCGAATATATTAAAGGAAATGCCATGAAACAAACAGACAAAAGGAAGGAGTGCAGAGTTATGGCACAAAGCGATGTTTTTTCGGTTTTGCGCCTGATAGAGATTAACTGCAATTGTTCGTTAATTATATCAGAATAATATTAGCGATAATATTAACTACTTATTAAAATTCATAAAAATATTATTGTGCTATTTATGTAACTCTCATTCTGTTATTCTAAACATACACTTAACAGAGTCATTTGATTGTATACGTATTTATACTTATACGAAATATAGCTGTCCAAAAACTCAAAATCAGATTTTATTCTGTCAAAAAAATTAAGAATGAATTTTCGAAAGAAACATACATTAACATATTTATCTTTAGGTTAACATTTATTGACAACAATGAGTATAATATCATTTTTGCTATGTCTCTGGCAACATGGAGTTACCCTGTCGAAAGAACGATGTTAGTTTGGCAGCGAACCCAGCATGGATCTTTGCAATTCATTTTCTTCGAAATATTTTGGTCCTCTGGTAGTTCTTTATTATTGACATCAGAATTTCCACTTTTAAATCGTTGAAACCAAAACCAACAATTGGGATATGATGGAACATAATTTTAAAAAAGCATTTGATCTGGCAGCAGATTTCTACTAATCAAAATACAAAAATATTGAATGTGGAAGAAGGAATTTTCAGCGTTCAGTGATTAAAGTCTATACCCACTGAGTAACTCAATATTATATTCTAATTGTTATTCTAATGTGTATATTCGATTATTCGTGGTTGAGATATCAGCTCTATTTGCTCCTCACCATCTACATCTACATTTAATGTTTAATAATTTAAGGTATGAATTGCTTTTTATAAGTTTATTTATTCTATTTATTTTTAACTGGTATCCTAAGGCATAAGTAAACTTGTCTAGGGATGTATCTTTAGGTATTTGTGCACATAGCACTGTAATGATGACCTATGCACATTGAAACTAATTGTATGCTTTTGAAAAAAAAATCGGATCGTTACAGATTTCTTAACTCTTTTCATACAACGTTCTTAATATCCTTTATAGCAGGATTTTGGTTTTCCCCTAGAATAAGAGGAATCTTCGACACACCAAAACTACTTAAGGCAAAAACAACAAATCACGGTTTCGAAAGGGAAAATGTTTAATTTTCGCACATACAAAACGCAGTCCATATCCGAAATTCACTCCATAGTGACAGAATACCCAATAGCTAGGCTACCGATTGATAAATCATTGGTCCCTCTGATTCGTTATGTTCGAACAATAAGCGAAACAAATCTGAATATTTATTTGAGGCATTTATATTAAAAAGTCACTGTCTATCACAAGGAAAATTTATTTTCATTACTGGAAAGCATATGTCTAACTATTTTTATACTTAAAAGAAAATAATTATCATAATTATATATGAATTATGGTAATATATAACCGTTCTCATAAAAATATCGTATAAAGAAGCGTTGCACAAAATATATAAACTGGCCAAAATCATATTTTATCGCTTCTCATGAAGATAAACTACCTCAGTACCTGTTACGAAATAAAAATTAACTTTTTCTTTCGACGCTTGTGAGAAATTGATGTTTCAGCTGTATAAAAACCATCGTTTCGATCTCTGCGAAGTATTGCCATCAACAATTTTACGAGGATAGTCGCCAATTTTAAACAGTTTATTGTCACTTTTAACTGTAATAAAATATATAATATAAAAAGTATTGTACGATTTTTCTGGCTTTTATTTCACTTTTATTCGATCGTGTTGATCACATCTGATGGAAGATAATTAAACTTTTGTATTTTTATAAGAACAATAATTTTACAGAAAATATGACAAAAAAGCAATCCAATCTTCGACCAATATATTATCTTGGTATCTTAGTTTATTGAAAGGACTATGTAAATAGGTTATATTCAATTAACTGAAGCAGGTGATAGTCAAAACTAACAATGTTTAGTAAATATGACGGATGAAGTAGGACATCTCAGTATCGTCAATTTTTCATTACTGGACTCAGAAATTGACAATATTACTTATAGTGCAGAACAGTATATTGTTCATTGTCTCAGGTTCAATGTGATTTATTGTTTATAACGATGATCAGATCTGTTTAAAACGTAATACCCCATCTGATCTCATTCTTTAACACCAGTAACTGTTTCATTTAAAAATGACTTCTTTCTTTCTTTGAAGCAACATTTTCATATAAGCAACGACTAGACGGCTTTTGACTAATACTTCTTTTAATTAAAGTATAGATTTTTCTTCTTTCTGAATTTGTTTGACGATACTTAAGCGTTTATCTATATTTTAACAATTTACAGTTAATGTTGTCGCAAGTTATACTATACAAGCAAACTAATATCGGAAAAGGGATCATCTTTTTGGGCATTTACCATTACTTTGCTATATGCAATACAGCATTATTAATACTCCAACGGCTTCTGGATGATTTACTAAAATTGTTATTTTGACATCTTAATGCTGAAAAGGGTTAATACATAGTTCTATAGTATAGAGCTGAAATATAGACATAAAGACTCGAATTACTAATAGCTATAATAATATATTGAGTGCTGCCTTTTTTACACACATATATATTATAATATAAGTTGAGGAAAATAAATACACTTTTTATATTTTTGAAAATGAGTTAATTCGTATATATTTCCGTATATATAAAATATAATTCACAACTATAGAAATTATTAATTTTTTGGATGAAAGATTGAAAGCTTTGTTAGTAGTACAGCAGCTTTATATTGAAAAAAGTTATCAAAAGCAAATTTCCAGATTGGGAACATACGAATCTAATGAGAATAAATTAATTTAACATCAAAACATAAAAATAATTAAGCACTGTATTTTTGAGGGGTACAATCTGAAGTGTATAGTCAAACAATTCCATTGGCCCAAAATTCGGAAAAAATCATCACGTAAAACATTTATTGTTCTAGCAGTTGTACAAATCCGTTTTGGCCTAAGTTTTACGTTGCCTACAATAATATTTCTTAATCTTATTGTTTATTTAAGTAAACACAAACCCAAACCATTGTTAAAATTAGGAAATAGCTATGACCAACGGTTGCTGATGTCATCTAGTATGAATTTTTGAATAATTTTAACCACAACAAAATTTTCGTCAGTGAAACACAGCACTAGTCGATACTTTTCCATCCAATCTCTTCGTCATTATTTGAAGATTGTGTTTTGATAGTGTGGCGTCTGAAATATGTTAAAATCTTTTCTACAGTATTAATTCCCATCTTACATCAACTCTAGTAAACCAGTATATTATACGACAACTACAGTAGATATACAGATAGATTACTGACTTGAAACTAATAGTGCCCAACTGAAAGGAATTTACTCAATATTCCAATTAAAAATGTATAATTTACAATAACAACAAAAATTGCTAAAAATATATGCGGCTAAACTTTAATTATTCTCTATATATAGGAATTAATAGATATTTAGTTTATTAAGATAAAATTAATAATTCCTTTAATACTGACGTCAGAAAAAGAAACTGGTAATTAGAAAAATATCCGCAATTCCACGAAATAAACAGTCAAAGAGAAAAATACAGAATGCTGGTAAATAACGTCTTTTTTCTCATTCTTGGAACTTTGGAGAGATTAACGTTCTTTAATTGTATTTCAAAAGTAAAACAGTGGATATCACAAGATTTATAGAGTGAGTTCCCTTCAAAAGAAAAGTCAGAAAACGAGACTAAAGAGAAATAGCCAAAAGAGCTTGTTATCTTGATGTAGTAATGTTACTTGCCAGTTTTTTAGGAATTAAATTGAATAAAAATGTTTTATGTTACCAATATTATATTTATCGATCGTCTTTTTTTTCCAGATATGAACAAGAAAGTAAAGTACAATTCGTCGTTGATGCTGTATATGCTTTTGCATTAGCTTTAGACAGACTTTATAAAGATATATGTTTTGAATATGATAAGCCCGGAGTATGTCCAGCTATGACTCAATATGATGGTGGAGATTTCTACCAAACATATATACTCAACTTAAATTTTCATGGTAAGTTTTTACCTATTTCATCTATATTTATTAAGTAAACACTAATAATAATACGTCATTTCAAATTATCGTCTTTCGTCTTAAAATGTCACTCAAATTGTTAAATTTTAATTAAATAAAAAAAGCTAAATTTCTATTAAAGCTAAAATGTCAATCACAGAAAATACAGAAGAAAACTTGAATACGTTTAACACGTTTATCACATCATATCACTAGCAATTTGTTTTATAAAAATCTCACATTTCAAGAAAACAACTCAATAATTCAGAATATCTGAAAATGTAACATTTAATGCATGCGATGAATTATCCCATTCAAATGAAACCAGAATATTTTTATAAAATATTCAATCAATCAATATCAAATACTCATGATGAACATGAATTAAATCAACAACAATACCACATGATGGCTTTATTCGATTTTAAACTTTCTTGAAAAATTTTAACTTCTTTATTCTTCATTGGTTGGCATTGATAATTAATCGAAGAAGCTTTGTATTAGAAACGTCGGATTATTAGTCAGTTTTAAATTAATAAGTAATAAGTAGAGTTTTCTGATGTTAAGTCTGATCGGCACTACTGTTTTTCCAAAGTGATATGAGATTACAATAATTACCAAGTTTTGTCAAGCTATATTGATAGCAGTACATTCAATCAAAACGAAATTCAATCAATCGTAAAAAGAATTGGCTATTCTGATCGTTGCTGATCTAAGTAGGCTTTGTAATACTAAAGTAAATATTGCAACTTCCGCATAATTCACGATTTTAAGAATTTTTTGTAAGATATTTGTAGTTAATTATAATTTTTAGGCTAAACAAACTTGCTTGAATAACTAATAAAAAATTAGAATTGTTTTGTTCGTAGTTTAATTTTATGTATTTCACAAAATTATATTATTACTTTCGCATTGTTTGGGCTCAGTACCGACTTCAAACTGATCAGTTGGTAGTAGTTACAATAATATTGTCATAAGATAAATAGGCTTAGGTAGGTATTAAGCTAAATTATGTGTATAGTAGAACATAAAATATCTGTAGTATAGATTGAATTAGGTTTTTGTTTATTTTAATTTAGTTATTACAACGATTATTATGTACATATTTTAATTAAACATTTTATTTTTGTGTTACAAATCAACAACAATATTTTGTGTTACAAAGTTTGATTATTTTTTGCTTTTTGGTAAGTTCCTTGTTTATTTTATGAAGTCGATTCAATTTTTTTAACATTCGATTTTTCTCTATTTATTGTTAGATATTTACTCAATAAATTATGCAGTTATTTTATTAAGTATTACATTATGGGTAGGCCAAGTAAAGGTGCAGCCCGTACGAGAAAAAATAGGAATAAAGAAACAGTGATTGCAAATAAAAAACATTTCAGGCCCCGGGGTCCGCTACCTTGCCTAGGTGATTTGACAAATATTCTAAGCAAACTAGAACAACAGAAAGTCGTTGCCCCAGCCGGGAATCGAACCAAATTATTAAAAACTCCTCAAAAACCCCTGAAGCGTATAGCGCTTCTTTCATCACCAGCTTAATTAAATAACGTCAAAGTATAAAAGCAGTTGTGTGTACATCCCTACAATATTTAAATAAATATCCTCGGACTCCTAACCGGTGTGAAGTTGTGCCTTCTGTTACATCGGCGCGGCAATAACATTATACACAAATATCTGATTATTTGAGATAAAAAAGTATGTGAATACATTGTAAGTACTTTTAAGATTTGAGGGTTTCCCTGGATTTCCCCGGATTCTCCCATTAGATCCTGACTTAGTTCCAATGGGACCACCTCGGAAGTGCACTGTTTCGAATACAAAAATATTTTGAAAATCGGTCCACAGTTGACGGAGAAATCGGTGAACATACATAAAAAAATATATACAGTCGAAAATAGAACCTACTCCTTTCTTGATTTTGGTTAAAAATACTACTAGCCTATTGTAGAAACATTTTTAATAAATTTTTAAGTTATGGCATCTGTGGGGAAATACCTTATAACGAACTTATATTAGTTATCTATTAAAATACCATTCTGTATATTCTGTGAATCCAATGTATTTAAAACTAAAAAGCAACGCTTAAACATCAAAGTAATACAGAAACAAAATACACATTAAAACATATTAACACATCTTCGACTGATCTAGATAAATCTTTACAATATTAAAATGATGGTTTTGAATTGAACATTGTATTTCATAATACAGTAATCTCTAAAGCGATCTCAGTACACGTTCAGCATTGGTTTAATTATGTATGCCTGTCAAAACAGATAATTAGTAAATTACCCTAGTAAGACTAATTACTCGCTAACCATATATTTACTGCAGTACAATCCTAATTCTTAATAATATGTTTTTGGTCTCAGAGATAACATAATTAACTTGTTTCATGCAAAATAAAACTTTTTTAAATACATCTCATATCAAAGAGTTCAAAATCAAATGCATATACCAACAAATTAAAATATATATTTTTAAATTGAAATAAACGCTTACCAAATAAAAAAATAACCCGTTTTCAACCGAGTAATATTTAATCTTTTAATTTCGCTTTAACAAGGGATGAACTTTTAAAGGGTATAAGATTTAACGGTAGATTTTTTTAGGTTTTCACAATTTTAATTAGTTCGCCGGTTTTAATATCTGCCCTTATCTGTTCCAGATTTAGTCGGAAGTCCAGTCAAATTTGATGAAAGTGGAGATGGTTTGGCAAGATATGATATACTTAATTACCAACGATTACCCAATTCTTCTGGGTATCATTACAAGGTAAGGAAGTTTGAACATTATCGAAGGGCCGAGTTTCGGAAGTATTTCATTTATTAAACGTGATTAAAATTAATTTAGGATTAACAGCATATTAAAAAAATAATACATGTTATCTAATATTTAAGGCGAATAATTCCAAAGTAATTGAAATTAATAATTTACATGATAATGACCGATTTTTACAATTATGCTCAAACTATACTATTCCCGTTTTACATAATTCTATTTAGCGTTCGGAACAACCAACTGAAAACGACTATCGACTGCTTAGTAATTAACTACTTTTTACTATCGACTGTTTCAGTTGCTATTTTCGGTCCGACTAATTTTATTACTATTTACTATCGACTGTTTTACTCGTGTACTTCTAGTTACTATTTTCGGACCTACAAGTTTCATTCGACTGATTTTTAATGTTCTGGCTTTGCCGTTCTGGTAGCGACATTGAAAATAATATGCCGAATTTATGCTCACAAAGATTTATATGTAATATATATGGTTTTGTGTTTTGTTTGTAGTATGATTGTAAATAACAATATATTGTACATTAATATAGCAGCATTTTGGAACTCAATTTTTCAAGATTATTATTTTTTTATTATTTAATTAATATATTGTTACTAGTCGTTTCCGTCTAACCTACAATTTGTCTTTATGATAACTTAAATCTAGGTATATAACCAGGAGGACCCATCGGCCCTAACTCAGTCTCTGGTGAAATAATGTTTATACATGTCACTGCTGAATTTTTTAATATATGCACCTCACTACACAACACTACACAAGATCAGATGGTTTGATTCCTTTGAGTCTGTGCCCTGTTCTGGTGGTATCCAATAGTTGCAATATTTCAATATTCGTATGAGAATGGAGTCCTTATGCCCCCTTGCAATTCTCTTGATTTATTGACTGACTGTGGCTATCTGAAGGTCTCGATGTAGGTAATATAGTATAGTATTTGGGTGCACCCACAATATGGGTATGTCAGGACTTTGTTCTAAAAAATGTGTATTTGATTTATGTTGCTCTTTGCAGAACATCCCCATAACTCAACTGCGTATGTCCATATAGGTTTTAGTATTTGCTTATATACCAGCAATTTATTATGTACTGATAATTGTAATTTTTTCCAACTAGCCAGTACATTTTCCTATATTTCAATTCCAGTTCTTTTCTTTTCTTCTTTATATGTTCCTTCCAGCGAAGTTTTGCATCGAGATTCATTCCAGAGAGTTATTTAGCGTTGTTGCTATATGGAATGATAGTGTTATTTAATGTTATTGGTGCTTGAACGGTCTGTTTATAGGTGAACTGCATATGTACATATTTACTTTCATTAATTTTTATTTTCCAAGCTTCTGTCCAATTATTTATATTGTCACTTGCATGTTGTAATTTTCGTAAGGCTTCTTCACTATTGTCTCCGACAGCTATAATCGCAGTATCATCAGCAAACGTAGCCATCGTAATATTTTCCATTTGTGGTATATCGCAAGTTTAAAGTAGATAAAGCATTGGTCCCAGTACACTTCCTTGTGGTACACCTGCTTCAGCTTCTTTTATTGTAGAGTAAGCTTCTTCTTGTTTGATTTTAAACATTCTGGTTGTAATGCATGATTTTACTAGTTCGGTGTGTTGTTTTGGTAGCATTTTCTATAGTTTATGAACAATGCCTCCATGCCAGACCTTATGGAAGGCTTGTGCTACATCTAAAAATATAGCTGAGCATACTTTTTTACTTTCGTAGGATTTTGCAATAACATCTATTATTCTGTGGACCTGGTCAATTGTTGAGTGCTTGTTAATAAACCCAAACTGGTGTGTTGGTATTAGGTTTTTTCTCTCCATGATCGGTTTTATTATTTTCAACAAAAGTTTTTCAAAAACCTTAGATATTACTGGCAGCAGTGTTATAGGTCTATAGGCTTTTATTTCGTTTGGTGACTTCTCAGGTTTTGGGATCATTATAATTTCCGCCATTTTCCAAATGTCTGGGACATGTTTTAATCTAAATGCTGTATTGATCAAGTTGGTGAGTTTTATAATTCCCTTTCTTGATAGTTTTTGCAGTAATTCTCCTGTTATTAAATTGTAGCCTAGTAATTTCCTGGGGTTAATATCAGTTTTAATAACTCTGGTTAACTCTTTCGGCGTGACTAATTCAATCATCGAATTTTCAGCTTCCATGTCCGACAAATTATATTCAATATTAGTTTCGTTTGGTTTGAAAGCTTTTTCTATATATTCAGCAAATGCTACTGCTTTTTGGTAATTGTCACGTGCCCAATTCCAATATAGGTCTCTTATAGGTGTGTAGACATGAGCGCTTTAGATATTTTGTGGCTTTCCAGAGTGAGTAATCAGTTTCTTTATCATCTGTTAAATTTCTCAGATAGTCATTTATGGTTTTGTTTTTAATTTCCAGTATTTCCCTTTTCAATCCTTATATTATATTGTTTAAACTATTTTTATTTTCAAGTGTTCTGCTTTGTTGCCACTTTTTTCGTAATTTACGTTTTTCAGCTACCATTTCCTTCACTTCTTTTGGATAATTAATTCCTTTAATTGTACTGTTGTACTTTATTTATTAATTTAATTAAGTAAAATGAATAATATTTTGATTGATAAACAGAAAAATAATTTTGATCTATATTATTTTGGAAACTATCGGTTTTTATATTGACTTTTTAGATGAGTCTCTCCATGTTTGTTCAAATCTTTTGAATGTTAAAACTTCTTTCATTCAAGATTCAACGAATAATAATCTTAAACTATTCCTTATTAACGATAAATAAAATTATTACTGTAATTAAAAGAGATGTGACTGTTAATAGTTCATAAAGATTGATTGAGAATATACGATACAAATATTTAGTAGTCATTATTCCACTTCTCTTTGCCATCTATTCAAATATATAAAATAAACAAATTAATGTCTTTAATTCTAATTTTGCCCTTCGCCAACGAAGATAATAAACAAATTCAACTCAACTCAGCTCACTCGATACTCAACAAGTAGAATCAAACTGAATATATTTCAATATTTTTAATTTTTCAAAACAAAATGAGTAATTTTTAACGAACCCATACTGTACATGATCTGATTAACAGGTGATGATATGAACTTGTGAGATAATTTGTAAAACCCTAACAGTTGTTTCCATGTAACATAAAAAATTATGTCATTCCAAAATATATATTAGGTGCTTACATGCATTTTAATGATTTTTCACTTTATTTTCATCAACTTGTTTCTTCACAAGTTCTTTGAAGTCTTATTTATTAAATTATTTTATAAACATATTTCCAACAATTAATTGTATTTTCCAGTAGTTTCCAACAATCTCCTTTTTAAATATTAGAACTACCAGGTGTACCGGAAAGTCATTACCGTTTTTTTTTCGGAAAAACTACATAGTTTTCAAGGAAATGGAAAAATTTATTTATTCAAATTATTGGCCATTTAATTCTATACATCTTGTCCAACTTTCAACCAATTCATGTATGCCATTCCCAAAAAAAACTATTCATCGAGCCATGTTCTACTTTCTTTGAAATTGTTGAAGTACTGCTCTGCAGGCGTGTGTCCCAGTGATGTGAAATGTTGATAGTCGGGCGGGGCAAGGTCTGGAGAATAAGGTATGTGTGATAATATGTCCCATCCAAGTTCTTTTAATGCTTCCTTGACCGATTTTTCTTAATAAAACCGCGTGTTATCGTGCTGTAAAATCACTTTATCGTGTCTTCGGATTTATGGGCTTTTCTCGATCAATACATAGTTAAAATTGATCATTTGTTGCCGATAGAGATCACTATTAACTGTTTCACCAGGTTTAGCAACCTACAACAGTTCGTAATACACCACGCTGCTCTGATCCCTCCAAACACAGAGCATTGTTTTGAGACCAAAACGATTTGGCCTTGGAGTCGATTGGCCGGCTTCGCCAGGTGACAACCAAGATATTTTATTCGATGCAGAAATGACTTCCTTTCATATACCTGAAGTAGCATTTCACAGACGAATTTTCAATTTTCTAACTGCCTGTCATTCACTTGATGTTATTCAATCTTCCCATCTTTTGAATTTTCCCTTTTCTGTCGCTAATCGTTTCGCAGGCCACATTTAACGCTTCTGTCAATTGTTTTTGAATTTGAGTTGGGTCTTCAAGCAATAATTCTTGCAGTTTCGCATTTTCAAACTTTTTCGATCGATCAGAACGTTCTTTGTCTTGCAGATCGAAATCACCACTTTTGAATTCTACAAACCACGTCTCACCTGTTTGTAAGGTTAGTGCATGCTTACCGAAAGTTTCTACCCTTAAACGATGATTTTTGGCAGCTTTTTTCTTTTCTTTAAATAAGAAAAGTAATGCGTGCAGCAAATGCACGTTTCCAATCGCGAAACTTAACGTTTTCAAAGAGGTATAATTCTATGACGGTGTTACTTTCGCAAAATATAACATGTATGGCTCTGAAGCTTGATGCATATATGTCAAATCGTAACATTGTATACTTAAGCCTAGTGAAATATGTTACAAAAACCGGTATGACTTCCCGGTACACCTAATATAATTGTTTTCTTTCGTGCTCATAGTTCTTGTCTTTTCTAATACCGATTGCTAAATGTGCATGAGTACAACGTGACGCTATTTTAAGGTAACCTGATATGGCTCGACGAATGGAGATAAAGCGAAATGAAACAGTGGTGTTTACATTATGTGGCCGTTATTTATGGAAGTAATATAAAATCGTGGAAAATACAAAATAGATAAAACGGATGGCAGCGGTGTTACCTGGAGACGAGGCTTGGGCAGTCGATAGTGGCACGTCTAAACCAAACGATGATTGGGTACTGAATGATTCGAAATACCCTTCAATAACATCCCAGATAAACGTCTCGGGGTTGCCGCCAGCTATTCGTTATCGGGTTCTAGTTGGCGCTGCTGGCACCCCGCCTGTGTTCAGCAGCTGGGAATATATTTCTCGGTATTTTGTAGACCGTTATTTCACTATGTAAAATTCGACATGCCTCAAGGTCGCTACATTATTAAGACAAAGTTTCTCTGCGATCCTTGATAATCCCTACAACAACTACCAAATAGAAGACAAGCCATCAGATTTATATAACACATTAAACAATTGTTTAAAATATTTGTTTCCTCATTGATTCAATAACACTACTAGATAATTGTTATTTGTTATTGCAATTTGGAATTTTTGTTGATATTTTAAATTCCGCCATTAGCTCCAGTCGCACCTGGCACCATGTATAGAAATTGCCATATTGCATAGACAATATAGTGGTTAAGTCCACATCAGGACTCTAAAAGAAAACAATTGAAACAATGTAGTTTTTAAATACAGACAACATAAGATAGGTAATAATAAAAGGCAAATGAGACTAATCCAAAGAGAATTTCAAATACTATAATAACCGTTGACAAAAATTTTATCTACAAAAAATGTTTTTAATGAAGCTAAATAATAGGTAATAAGATAAGTAATAATAAAAGACAAATGAGACTAATCCAAAGAGAATTTCGAATACTATAATAACCGTTGACAAAAATTCTATCTATAAAAAAAAAAGGTTTTAATGAAGCTAAATAATAGGTAATAAGATAGGTAATAATAAAAGGCAAATGAGACTAATCCAAAGAGAATTTCGAATACTATAATAACCGTTGACAAAAATTCTATCTACAAAAAAATGTTTTTAATGAAGCTAAATAATAGGTAATAAGATAGGTAATAATAAAAGGCAAATGAGACTAATCCAAAGAGAATTTCGAATACTATAATAACCGTTGACAAAAATTCTATCTACAAAAAAAAAGGTTTTAATGAAGCTAAATAATAGGTAATAAGATAGGTAATAATAAAAGGCATGTGAGACTAATCCAAAGAGAATTTCGAATACTATAATAACCATTGACAAAAATTATATCTACAAAAAAATGTTTTTAATGAGGCTAAAAAAAAACAGTTTATTATTATTTTAATTTTGATGGAAAAAATGAATATTGCAAGACAATTTCTTTCATTGTATTGATAAATTATAGAATATACGGCATGGTGCATACCGTAAAAAAATCTGCACCAGATATCATTGATTTTTTTACATTGCCTTTCAAAGAGTCTCTACATTTCATCGCTTAAGTCGTCTTACACTTAATTGGCCCACCCTAGAAATCTTGGTGAACAAAAGCCTTATTTAACCTATCTGCTACACGTATTTTATATTCTACTATATAGACACAATTTAGCTCAATACCTGTCCGAACCTATTTATCTATTTGCGATATTACTGTAACTACTACCAACTGATCAGTTTGAAGTTGGTGCCGAGCCCAAACAGTTATATTAACTTATATTCATTTTGTTCGTAATTTAATTTTGTGTACATGACACAAATTATATTATTTGTATTGTTTTTGTCTATACGTCCTCATAATATTTAAACAAATATCCTCTAACTCCTTACCGTTGAGGATTTGAGTTTTCTATTACATCAGAGCAGCAATAACATTATACACAAATATCTGATTATATTAAATCACGAACATCAGATCCTGACTTGGTTGTAATGGGACCACCTCGGAAGTGCACTCATTCGAATAAAAAAGAATTTTGAAAATAGGTCCACAATTGATGGACAAATCGGTGAACATACATAAAAAATATACAGTCGAACACAGAAGGGTTGAAGTTGGTTAATAAATAAAATAAATTCTATCTTTACAATTAAATCAACTACAAACCACCTCAAATTCGGAATCACCAAGGGTTGCCGCCAATGTCATTTTTATCCGTTTTCAGTGTACAAATAATAAATAATAATGTATTTATTACATAAAATATATAAACCTGATGTCAACATTAGGAAGAACGTTATTTATAACCCTAATTTTAATTTTTTTATACTCTTACAATAATATTAATCAGTGTCGCCTATTACAAACATCCTATATGTCCACTTTAGGTCCTTTTCGGTTTATTTTTCATCTTATTTAACAATATAACAAATAAATAACCGCCCCATCTAATGACGCTAAAAAGCAGAAAAAAATATCAGATTCTAACCCCTTCAACATCATAACAACACTTTACTCAGTGGGAGGGATAAAACACATTCGTTTTTTTCTCGTTTTTTTTTTTGACATAAAAAGCGAACAAACTTGAAACGGTCATTCGCTGACATCACCCAGAAATAGGCAGGAAAAGAGAATGAGAAAAAAATTGACGAAATCACAGTTAAATATACGGAATAGGAGTTGTTTCCGGTTGTTTAAAGTGATGTAGTTTGATCTATTTATTTTTTGTTATTTCTTTATTCGTTGGTTACCATTTCAGGAATAAAATATGCTTAAATTCTGAAATAACATAAAACGTTTGCAAATCAGATAAAAGTCTCAATGAAATTAATAAAAATATTTTTTTATACATTAATGTCAGAAACCTAGAGAAAATATTATACTTTTAAAATAATAAACTTACATTTTATTATAGTATTATTATAGTATCTATATATATATATATATATATATATATATATATATATATATATATATATATATATATATATACCAACGAAGGTTTATCTGGACCTGTTATTTAACATGGGCTCCGAACTAGAACTACGATCATGCTGTACATGTAACAGCGAACAAAATATTTCATATTCTCGGCCGTTGGGGTTTATGTACAGATAAGATAAGAGCAAAAAATTATGACACTATGAGAAATAAGTGTATATTTGTCTCATGGTATGTGAAAACAGTGAACTTTTATAAAGAATGCTCAAGAAAATATTATGTAGAATACATATTTTTAAAATAAAAGGCAGTCATACCCCTCAAAGAGATATATGTTTAAAGTAATATTTTCTGTAGTTAAACATCTTTCACCACATATATTGGAAGAATAGTGAAAAAAAGTATTACTTTGTTTAATTTACACTCAGTAAAAATGATTTTAATGAATATATCGATATAACAAATGTAATGGTCAGTCGGGCTTTTACTTAAGATATTAAACCAACTAGTAAACGAATATTGCCGATGAACACTAAATCATAGCAATGTTGAAGCAGTACAACTATTGGGCAACACACAAGGTATTGGAAGATTGAAGCAAACTACACGTATAGTATAAAATAATATAAGCTTCTGACCTCATTAAAAAAGTACCATTTTTACATTTTTGGCATGAAAATTGTTATTTGGTATCGATGATAACGTAAAATTAAACAAAATTATTATTTTTTACCACCATTAAAAAGGAAGAGAATGAATTGTGACTTATCGTCAAAATCGATGTATTTTTTAAAAATATTTTATAAAAAAATGCATTTACAGCAAATATTTAGCAGTAATAGTAATGATGTTGATAAATCAACCAATATATCGAATTTTTTATATTGTTATATAATAATATACTAATTAATATAAAATAAAAATAAATTAAATAATAAAGTTTATTGCAAACAACGTTCAGATATACATTATTAACAAAAACAAACACATTTTCCATTAAAGAGAAATATTAAATTTGCAAATGCCAACAAATAAAACACTATAAACATCACAATTATTCTTTTGTAATACTTATATCCACTAAAACTTACCGTTCCTAATAAAACGGGCAATATATTAAACTCTATCTATTTTCAAACCGAAAAATGTGATAAATGATCAAATAAAAACTTATAATATTTTGTTCGCTGATATCCATCAACATTGAAGAAAAGACCAAAAGGACGTCAATATTTCAAATAAATGTGTCCTTTTATAAAATATTATTTGATCTTTTGTCGTCGAATAAGATCAATAAAAAAAATGTTATTTCTGCTTCCCCTGGTCCAATTTATTAAAAATACTCTTAAACTATTTTAAAGTTGAATCATTTTTTTAACTACTAAACGAGTGATAGTTAACTTACATTTCTAGAGAAGTGAATTTATTATAAAAGCTTTAAAATAGATTATTATTAGACTATAATGTTCATGTGAAGACTCCATTATTAGCTTTATTGCTTGTTAATGTCGCATTTTGATAAAGCATAAGTAGTATAGTTTAAAAAGGGAAGCATTTGCAGGTAGTTTTACTTTTCTTATTTAATCCAAAGAAAAGCTGCGAATGATCATCGACTAAAATGTTTCCAAAACTTCATTCTTGGAATAAAAGCATTTAGGTAAAAAAAGGTTATCATATATTTCACGTCACATGTCATAGTGTATTTTACCATATTATATAATTTAATTTAAATATAGCGTAATATTATGCAAATACTTAGACTTAGACATGTTTAATAAAAATACTAAACAAAATTAGAGGAAAAAAATAAGAATGAACCACAATCTCCATTGTAGTAGTTATCAACTATAATATTTTAACATATGAGTTTAAATGTATATATAACAGCTTATATGTATAATATTCAACTGCTAACAGTAGTTAATGTGTTTATCATATCATTAATTTAATCTCCCCTGACTACAGCGACTCTCTGTAGCGATGAGGAATAATACAGAGCCTCAGATATTACATCGTTGGTGTCGAATTAACTAAAATATATCTTGAATTTCTAATTAACCTATTGACACTGTTTGTATTTTGTAAATATTTGACAAGTAAAATTGTCCGATTGCTTTTTTTCGACATTTTTTTGAGATATCTCTTAAATAACCGAAAAATGTAATATAAATAATAATATAATCTTCATTTATATCGATCTTCAACATAATACATATATTATATTAGTTGCAATGTTTTATTACTATAGTTTTGCTATTGTAAATTTAATAATATTAACTGTTGTAAAAAATAATGTATTTTACATTTCATATTCAACATTTCATCTTGGACAGAAAATATTTTACTGTTATGACAGATGTATTAAAGTAACAGTCTATAGAATATTCTAGATGCCAGATGATATCTTTTACTCAACTAGAACTTAGAAAATGTTGTTTACATTTCTTCTTATTTTGCTTTTTGATAATAATGTAATATTGATGGTGATAAGTACTTAAGTGAAGGCTTCAGAATTTATTTGATGGTCTTCTTTTCAGGAATATCGATGTTAAACTCAGGTGATGTAGAGTGATATATTTCCTCTTCTAACATCATTACGAAACTGAACATTTTTGAACAATTTATGTAAGACCTAATATCAAAAGAAAGTCGATACTCGTTCAACAAGAATAAACACTGAAAAATACATGTTTTATTAATCGTCCCGAAACATACGACAATTATGTGCTAAAATGATCACGTTCGAAGCAATGTTAAGCTTCGCAGATGTTTGATAGGATTAGAAAGGTATTGTTCTCCATGAGCTATCATACATAGTTAAACTATTAATTCGACTCTCCACTGTCAACATCTCATACGATTAAAAAAAGACGTGACCCATACATAGATCTTTAGTGACACAGCATAAATTGAGATTGGACTACATATCAGATTATTATTTCAACAAAACAGATCGCTAACTAGCAAGATATATACATAAAAAATAAAATAGGTACATATAGAAACCCATATAAAAAATAATCATATAAAATCTAATATTTTCAAAATAATAACGCTATAACATTCTGAAGTCCCGTACTAAAGCTAGTATTATATAGTCTATCCAACGTAGCAGTGAACCCACGTCACCTCAGTTTATGACGTCAAAACGGCGCAATGTTGCCGCATATATATATATATATATATATATATATATATATATATATATATATATATATATATATGTATATATATATATATATATATGTATATATGTATATATGCGGTTTTTTAGCATGAAGAGCACTATATTTGCAATGAATTATTAAAAAATATTGTACTATACAAGACCTTATTCTAACATTTACCTTTTTCCATCAACTTTAGTTTTCTTTACACTCTTTTTATAAGGGTCTTGCCAAGGGTCTAATGTTCTATTTTGAAATACCTGTGTCTCCACAAAAATTGAAATAAAAATTCTCACTTAATTTTATTTTATGCTTTTAAAAATTGTAAGCTATAAAAAACCATTGTCTGAAATTTACATTGGAATTTATCGTGGGTTATCTTTATACTATTTAAATCCTTTGTTACCTAACAGTGTTTAGAGTGATGACTTATATCCCTCAAAGAACTGCATATCCCTAAGTTTTCTATGGATACTTTCCATACTAACAGTTATCTCTGAAGTAATTGTGTTAAATTATTTTTATACTAAAAAAACACCGTTTTTATAGATTTCATAAAGTTAATCTTGTATAGAGCTAATATTAACGTATTTAAATACTTTCTTTTTGGTGAATTCAAATTATATTGTTTTTCTTTATTTTAAGAGATTTTAGTTATAGTGCCCATATTAATATTCAGTGCAACTGCAACGCTATTGCCAATAAAAACCCCAGCTGCTTAATATTTAATATTATCAATACTTACCTCTCTAACTCATTTTAGTGGTAAGAATGGGCCCCCATTAGCTGGTTCATATTCGAAGTTATTGATTAGAAAGGTAATCTATTTCTGACTGACTATTCATTTGGCCTCGCCATTTTCAACCAGAGTAATCAAAAATATTAAACAGCGATTTGAAATTTATCAGAACAAGCAAAGTACCAAAACAACGTTTACCGGATTATAATTTCTTATTATCACTAATGTTTTGATGAATTTTGCACATATTTGACAACCGAACGACTTCTAATTAGGTTACATGTTCGAACGTATCAGACAGCATTGTATCTCTTTTTAACTGGGTAATAAAATGAGAAGAAAAATATTGTCTGATATTACAACGAACTTACAAACTGCAACAGGCAATACCCGGTACATCTTGATAACGTGTTTTTAGTGCTATTTCAAATAGAGTAATACCATGAAAATACTAATAAAAAAATTCGTCTTCAAAAGTTTAAATAACTTAATAATAAATATAATTGTATCAAATAAATTAAATAATATTCTATTAATAAAATATATGTTTGTATCCTTCGAAGAAATTCGTCGAGGGACGTTTCCCGCATTATTTCATTTCAAGTCAGAGTACATTTAATAAAATAGTAATTTCAGCTTCAAGAATTTTTTTTTTTTTTTTTTTTTATAATTATATACATTGTTACTAGTCGTTGCCGACTAACCTACAATTTGTCCTTATAATAGCTTAAATCTAGGTATATATCTAATAGGACTCATCAGTCCTACATAGTCTCTAACATAATAATAATTGTTTTAACACTTTGAGTTTTTTCTAATGCACCTCACTGCACTACACTACAACACACTACACAAGTTCAAATGGTTTGGTCCTTTTGAGTCTGCGTCCGGTTTTGGTGTTGTCCAAGAGTTGTAATACTTCGAAATTAACATGAGAGTGAAGTCTCTCCTCATGTCTCTTTGCAATTCTTTTAATTTCTTGATTGACAGTCGGTATCTGAAGATCTCGATGTAAATAAATGGTCCGGTAATATCTGGGTGCACCTACGATGCTTCTTAGGACTTTGTTCTGGAAAACTTGTATTAGATTTATGTTGCTTTTTGCGGAACATCCCCATAATTGTATTCCGTATGTCCATATAGGTTTTAATATTTGTTTATATAGAAGTAATTTATTATGTATAGTTAATTGAGATTTTCTTCCAATTAGCCAATACATTTTTCTATATTTTAACTCAAGTTCTTTTCTTTTCTTTTTGACATGTTCCTTCCACCGTAGTTTTGCATCAAGTGTCATTCCGAGATACTTAGCATTATTGCTGTATGGTATGACAGTGTGGTTTATGGTCAATGGTGTAAGCGCGGCCTGTTTATAGGTGAATTGAACATGCACAGATTTGTTTTGGTTAATTTGTATTTTCCAGATTTGGGTCCATTTATTTATAGCGTCAGTAGCCTGTTGTAGGTTTCGGGTTGCTTCTTCGCTATTGTTTCCGACAGCAAGAATAGCAGTATCATCAGCAAATGTAGCCATTGTAATGTTTTCGATTTGTGGTATATCACATGTATAAAGTAGGTACAGAATTGGCCCCAGTACACTTCCTTGTGGTACACCTGCTTTAGCTTCTTTTATTGTAGAGTAAGCTTCCTCTTGTTTCACTCTAAACATTCTGGCTGTGATGTAAGATTTTAATAGTTCGGTGTGTTGCTTCGGTAATATTTTCTGTAGCTTATGGACGAGGCCTTTGTGCCATACCTTGTCGAAAGCTTGTGCTACATCTAAGAATACAGCTGAGCATACTTTATTATCTTCATAGGCTTTTTCAATAACATCTGTTATTCTATGCACTTGATCAATCGTTGAATGTTTGGTAATAAACCCAAACTGGTGTGTTGGTATTAGGTTTTTTCTCTCTATAATTGGTTTTAATCTTTTCAAGAGGAGCTTTTCAAATACCTTAGCTATCATCGGTAACAGTGAGATAGGTCGATAAGCTTTTATATCATTTGGTGATTTTCCAGGTTTTGGAACCATTATTATTTCAGCCATTTTCCAAACGTCTGGGACATATTTCAGTCGAAATGCTGCATTGATTAAGTTAGTGAGCTTTATAATACCCTTTCTTGGCAGATTGTGCAGCAATTGCCCTGTTATTAAATCATAGCCTGGTGATTTATTTGGCTTGATGTTAGTTTTAATAACGTTGGTGACTTCTTTCGGAGTTGTTAATTGAATTGTCGAATTTTCGCCGTCTATGTCCGGTAAAGTATGTTCAATTTCACTTTCGTTTGGTTTGAAAGTTTTCTCTAAATGGTCAGCGAATGCTTCTGCTTTCTCCAGGTTGCTGCGTGCCCAACTTCCATGCATGTTTCTTATCGGAGGACTATGTAGACAGGATCGTTTTAGGTATTTAGTGGCTTTCCAGAGCGAGTAGTCTGTGTTCTTGTCATCTGTTAAATTTCGTAGATAGTTATTTATGGAATTGTTTTTAATTTCCAAAATTTCCCTCTTCAACCTTTGTGTTATGTTGTTTAAGATATTCTTATTTTCAGGTGTTCTATTTTGCTGCCATTTTTTCCGTAGTTTTCGTTTTTCAGCTACCATTTCCTTGATTTCTTTCGGGTAATTTATTCCTTTGGTTGAAGTTTTAATTTCTGGAGTGTTATTCCAAGCAGCCTGTTGGATGTCTGCAACGAATTTTTCGGTTTCATAATTTAATTGGTCTTCTGTCTTAAGGGGAACATTTAGTTGAATTCGATTGTTTATTTCTTCAACAAATCCTTCCCAGTCTGTCCTCTTGTTGGTTAATGTTGGATTTTGTTGTTTTCTTATAATGTTTTCACTCAGCGTCAAAATCACAGGTGTGTGATCTGAACTTAAGTCAAAATTTTCTTCAACTTCCATGTAGTTAGTGGTTATGTTTCTAGCTATAAAGAAGTCTAACAGGTCTGGAGTTTTCTCTGGATCGGTAGGCCAATAAGTTGGTTTTCCTGTCGACATGTAACTGCACCCTAGCTCAGCAGCTGCTTTATGTAATTCATTACCTTTAGTTGTCGTCATTCTAGATCCCCATCTTGTATTTTTAGCATTGAAATCACCACCGATTATAAATTTTTCTCCTAGGTTGTTTAGAACATTCAAGTAATTTTCTTTTTTTTGGTTGTATCTTGGAGGGCTATATATGGAAGCTAATGTAACCCTGTATTTGCTAGATATAACAGTTACTGCCGTTACCTGATTTTCTGCTAAACTGAGTCCGGGTTCTTGATGATGGCATATATTATTTTTTATTATTATTGCACTTCCTCCTCTTGCTGTGTTAGCTGGATGAATGGTGTGGTAAAAGTAATATCCTCTAAATTTAATAAAGGATTCCTTTGTCAAATGGGTTTCAGATATTAAGCAAATATCTATTTTTTGCAATTCTAGGAATACTTGTAGGTCAGCGTGATGTTTCTGAATCCCATTAGCATTCCAAATTGCGATGCGGATGTCTTTACTTGCCATTTTTAGTTCTTGAGGCCACCGCCCTATTGTTTTCGAGTTTAAGTAATCTTTCAGAAAACGATTCAATAATCTTTTCCTGGTTGTCCAGCTTTGCTATAAGTTTCAATAGCAGTTCGTTGGTTGTAACGTCTTCTTTTTTTGTTTCTTTTTGAGCGGTTTGGTTTATGCTTTGAGCATAGGTCATTTCATCGTTGATTTCGTTGTACATTTTTGGTTGTTTATTTTGAGTCACTGTTTTTTGCTCTTTAGCCTGACTGATTTTATTTCTTCTCTCTTGGAATGTTTTCGCAACTACGCATCCTCTGTAGCTTGCTGGATGCGCTTCATTGCAATTCGCACATTTCGCTTTTGTTCCTTTGGGTTTTTTGCATTCTCCCGTGATGTGTTTTCCTGAGCATTTTACACACCTTGGTTCCCTTTTACAGAATTTTTGTGTGTGTCCATGTAATTGGCATCTCTTGCACTGTGGCACAAGATTTGCCTTTCTAAGAGGTTCTATTTTTACTTCGACTCCTAGAATTTGTTTAATTTCATAAATTGCTTTTATGTCCGTGTTATGTTGGAATGATAACATAAACAGTGGTAAAGGCTTCTTCTGGACAACTATTTCTCCATTGTTATTTTTATTTCGTTCTTTTTTCAGGATATTTGTGACGTCAGTACATTTAAGTCCATTTTTTATTAACTCTTCCACTATTTTAGTAGTTTTAGCTGTCGGTGGAAGCCCTCTTGCCATTACTTTAATGTCTCTGGTTTGCTTATCTTCATACGAGTGCCATTGTAATTTTAGGAATTCCAAGCACTCAGCAATTTTCGTAAAAGTTTTACGACATTCGGCGTTTAATTTGATTTGTCCATTGTTTAATGTTGTTGCTCTAAATAGTATATTATTTGTTTTCATTGTTTCATATAGCAAGTCAAAGTCTGTGACATTACTTACTATAATTGGAGGTGGTCTCGGCACTTTTATTTCTTTATTCAATTCTTGTGCTTTAATGGTTTTTGGTTGTTGTGGTGAAGCTTCAGGTGTGTAGTTTGCTTTTCGTTTCTTATTTCTTTTAACTGTTATCCAGCCTACTTCTTTTTGCAATTCTTCCTCGTCTGTTTCATAGTTTACAGGCAATTTGTTTTCAGTGCACTGGTTCACTACGGGAATGCTAGTTGGATTGTATGTGTTTTGGTTTTTTATTAGGAGTTGTAGTGCATCTAATTGTTTTTGCATATTTGTTAGTGCAATTTCCAGATTCCGTCGGGCTGTTTTTTCGTTAATATACGCATTATAGAGAGCTTGCTCATTTTGCGTTCTCTTATGGTTTTCTTGACAAAAGATTTGATTCTGTTGTGCCAGATAAGCTTCACCTGACGTTGAGGATTGTGTTTCCATCTCATTTAGTCTCTGGTTCTCTCTATTAATCATTTTTATTTAATGAATAGTTTAATTCACGTTTTTACAAAAATTTCAGTACCGGAATTTGTTTCAGAACCGTTATAACGCCGCATTTGTGGTACAGATGATGCACCTCCGACCCTTAACAGCCCCCAAAATTTTACCTTTGTTACTTTATTGCAGTGACCATCGTTTTAAACACATTTTCACTAAACATTTAACGCGCAGTTTTAACACTGTTATTGTCGTCACGGTTTTTACTTATTTTTTAAAATCGCATTTGTGGCACAGGTAGTACACTTTCAAATTTATTACACTGACCGTCGCTCCAAACACGTCTTTACTCTACGAAGGTCGAACGACAACTGCTTCAAGAATATACAAAAGTTAATCGAATATTAGCAGATGATTCGTTCGTATTATCATTCAAAATATCAGTTACTGGTGACGCTTGGCTAAAACAATCAACTGCAACGGCTAGATCTTTAGAATGTAATATATATATATATATATATATATATATATATATATATATATATATGTATGCATGTCTGTTTATAATATCGAATTGCTTGTATGTTTCCAATATTGTTTCCTGAATAATTTCGAATTAGCATATATGCAAATAGAAATATATCCGCATATAGGCTGCCACCAAATCAAACATAAACAGAATATCAACCATATATAAGCTTTTGTAAATATATATTTTTCCATAATTCATTGATATATGAAAATAACAACAAACCATTAAATTGAATTGGATTGTATTTCAAATATTTGAAATTCCACTAGTTTAACTAATACTAAATAGTATTGGTTAATAAATAATACTGAAATATAAATTAATACCCATAAAGAGGTATTAATATATAGGCATATGTGTAATATAAAGACATCACGGAAAATAATTTTTGGGCGCTCCAGAAATAATTATTTTAATCAGCATTCCAGGAATAGTCCAGTATTAAAAAACCAACTGAAAAGGCTATATAGCAAATTGACAATGGTTAGTAACAATACATTTAATAAAATCCATATATGTATAGGGTGGGGCAAAAGTCCCGCTATCATTGTCGCAATTTTCGCTGAGTGACAACAATGGAACGATTATTTTCAATAAATATTGTCAGTATTTCTGGTCATTCTTGTGGCATATATTTATCCATAGTAAAATATGGACGTTTACGCAACACAATGGCTAAAGCGAAACTGAACTAAACTTCACATAACCAAGATGGTGCGCAATCAAAATGTTAGCGGGACTTTTGCCCTACACTATATAAGTGATTCTACTCTTTGATATCATCATATCATTAATTAATCGTGTTTATCATATCATTAATTTAATCTCCCCTGACTACAGCGACTCTCTGTAGCGATGAGGAATAATACAGAGCCTCAGATATTACATCGTTGGTGTCGAATTAACTAAAATATATCTTGAATTTCTAATTAACCTATTGACACTGTTTGTATTTTGTAAATATTTGACAAGTAAAATTGTCCGATTGCTTTTTTTCGACATTTTTTTGAGATATCTCTTAAATAACCGAAAAATGTAATATAAATAATAATATAATCTTCATTTATATCGATCTTCAACATAATACATATATTATATTAGTTGCAATGTTTTATTACTATAGTTTTGCTATTGTAAATTTAATAATATTAACTGTTGTAAAAAATAATGTATTTTACATTTCATATTCAACATTTCATCTTGGACAGAAAATATTTTACTGTTATGACAGATGTATTAAAGTAACAGTCTATAGAATATTCTAGATGCCAGATGATATCTTTTACTCAACTAGAACTTAGAAAATGTTGTTTACATTTCTTCTTATTTTGCTTTTTGATAATAATGTAATATTGATGGTGATAAGTACTTAAGTGAAGGCTTCAGAATTTATTTGATGGTCTTCTTTTCAGGAATATCGATGTTAAACTCAGGTGATGTAGAGTGATATATTTCCTCTTCTAACATCATTACGAAACTGAACATTTTTGAACAATTTATGTAAGACCTAATATCAAAAGAAAGTCGATACTCGTTCAACAAGAATAAACACTGAAAAATACATGTTTTATTAATCGTCCCGAAACATACGACAATTATGTGCTAAAATGATCACGTTCGAAGCAATGTTAAGCTTCGCAGATGTTTGATAGGATTAGAAAGGTATTGTTCTCCATGAGCTATCATACATAGTTAAACTATTAATTCGACTCTCCACTGTCAACATCTCATACGATTAAAAAAAGACGGGACCCATACATAGATCTTTAGTGACACAGCATAAATTGAGATTGGACTACATATCAGATTATTATTTCAACAAAACAGATCGCTAACTAGCAAGATATATACATAAAAAATAAAATAGGTACATATAGAAACCCATATAAAAAATAATCATATAAAATCTAATATTTTCAAAATAATAACGCTATAACATTCTGAAGTCCCGTACTAAAGCTAGTATTATATAGTCTATCCAACGTAGCAGTGAACCCACGTCACCTCAGTTTATGACGTCAAAACGGCGCAATGTTGCCGCATATATATATATATATATATATATATATATATATATATATATATATATATATATATATATATATGTATATATATATATATATATGTATATATGTATATATGCGGTTTTTTAGCATGAAGAGCACTATATTTGCAATGAATTATTAAAAAATATTGTACTATACAAGACCTTATTCTAACATTTACCTTTTTCCATCAACTTTAGTTTTCTTTACACTCTTTTTATAAGGGTCTTGCCAAGGGTCTAATGTTCTATTTTGAAATACCTGTGTCTCCACAAAAATTGAAATAAAAATTCTCACTTAATTTTATTTTATGCTTTTAAAAATTGTAAGCTATAAAAAACCATTGTCTGAAATTTACATTGGAATTTATCGTGGGTTATCTTTATACTATTTAAATCCTTTGTTACCTAACAGTGTTTAGAGTGATGACTTATATCCCTCAAAGAACTGCATATCCCTAAGTTTTCTATGGATACTTTCCATACTAACAGTTATCTCTGAAGTAATTGTGTTAAATTATTTTTATACTAAAAAAACACCGTTTTTATAGATTTCATAAAGTTAATCTTGTATAGAGCTAATATTAACGTATTTAAATACTTTCTTTTTGGTGAATTCAAATTATATTGTTTTTCTTTATTTTAAGAGATTTTAGTTATAGTGCCCATATTAATATTCAGTGCAACTGCAACGCTATTGCCAATAAAAACCCCAGCTGCTTAATATTTAATATTATCAATACTTACCTCTCTAACTCATTTTAGTGGTAAGAATGGGCCCCCATTAGCTGGTTCATATTCGAAGTTATTGATTAGAAAGGTAATCTATTTCTGACTGACTATTCATTTGGCCTCGCCATTTTCAACCAGAGTAATCAAAAATATTAAACAGCGATTTGAAATTTATCAGAACAAGCAAAGTACCAAAACAACGTTTACCGGATTATAATTTCTTATTATCACTAATGTTTTGATGAATTTTGCACATATTTGACAACCGAACGACTTCTAATTCGGTTACATGTTCGAACGTATCAGACAGCATTGTATCTCTTTTTAACTGGGTAATAAAATGAGAAGAAAAATATTGTCTGATATTACAACGAACTTACAAACTGCAACAGGCAATACCCGGTACATCTTGATAACGTGTTTTTAGTGCTATTTCAAATAGAGTAATACCATGAAAATACTAATAAAAAAATTCGTCTTCAAAAGTTTAAATAACTTAATAATAAATATAATTGTATCAAATAAATTAAATAATATTCTATTAATAAAATATATGTTTGTATCCTTCGAAGAAATTCGTCGAGGGACGTTTCCCGCATTATTTCATTTCAAGTCAGAGTACATTTAATAAAATAGTAATTTCAGCTTCAAGAATATACAAAAGTTAATCGAATATTAGCAGATGATTCGTTCGTATTATCATTCAAAATATCAGTTACTGGTGACGCTTGGCTAAAACAATCAACTGCAACGGCTAGATCTTTAGAATGTAATATATATATATATATATATATATATATATATATATATATATATATATATATATATATATATATATATATATATATATATATATGTATGCATGTCTGTTTATAATATCGAATTGCTTGTATGTTTCCAATATTGTTTCCTGAATAATTTCGAATTAGCATATATGCAAATAGAAATATATCCGCATATAGGCTGCCACCAAATCAAACATAAACAGAATATCAACCATATATAAGCTTTTGTAAATATATATTTTTCCATAATTCATTGATATATGAAAATAACAACAAACCATTAAATTGAATTGGATTGTATTTCAAATATTTGAAATTCCACTAGTTTAACTAATACTAAATAGTATTGGTTAATAAATAATACTGAAATATAAATTAATACCCATAAAGAGGTATTAATATATAGGCATATGTGTAATATAAAGACATCACGGAAAATAATTTTTGGGCGCTCCAGAAATAATTATTTTAATCAGCATTCCAGGAATAGTCCAGTATTAAAAAACCAACTGAAAAGGCGATATAGCAAATTGACAATGGTTAGTAACAATACATTTAATAAAATCCATATATGTATAGGGTGGGGCAAAAGTCCCGCTATCATTGTCGCAATTTTCGCTGAGTGACAACAATGGAACGATTATTTTCAATAAATATTGTCAGTATTTCTGGTCATTCTTGTGGCATATATTTATCCATAGTAAAATATGGACGTTTACGCAACACAATGGCTAAAGCGAAACTGAACTAAACTTCACATAACCAAGATGGTGCGCAATCAAAATGTTAGCGGGACTTTTGCCCTACACTATATAAGTGATTCTACTCTTTGATAGCAGTAAAAAAATACAATCAAGTACTACCAGAGGAATAGAAAATAATGAATGCCACTTACAATAGCTTTTCCTGTTTTTTTCTAAATTAATTTTCCTACCAAAATATTGATAACTCATCAAAGTTCTAATATAATTTTATAATTCTAAAAATATGTTATAATATTACTATAAATTAGTTTTTAATTTTATTTTGATCTATTTATTTTTACTTTATTAGAACGTATATAAGTGCCCCAATTCCAGTTCCTTGATATTTCAACATTCTCCGAAAATTCTTTCCCTAATATCTTATATTCAGTTTTATGACTTGCCAATCTTGAGCAATCAAGGAAAAACAGTATCACAAATCCCCTTTGATTGAAATCTTGATCACTGTTGGATTTATGGAGATAACCAATACTCTACATACCTTCATTAAGTTAACAGAGATAAAACTTAAGCAAACTTTGGTCTATGGATCCATTACAGTAAATCCTCTTTAGAGTTATCCGATATTTCTATTTAGAAGACCTTAAATTAATAATGTTACTGTTAAATTACTAATATAGGTTCTGAAATATATTTTTCTTATTTAAAAATCTTATTATTTTAGTTATATATATATATATATATATATATATATATATACATACGGAATTCAACTATGGGGTACCGCAAGCAAAT
Source organism: Rhynchophorus ferrugineus (assembly GCF_030347505.1). Taxonomy (NCBI): domain Eukaryota; kingdom Metazoa; phylum Arthropoda; class Insecta; order Coleoptera; family Curculionidae; genus Rhynchophorus; species Rhynchophorus ferrugineus. The sequence continues at coordinate 16,274,529 of NW_027472584.1, read as the reverse complement.
CTAATATATCCATCATTCAACGGTTCCAAAATAAAGTGTGGCGTGCCATTGTTGATGCTCCATACTATATTTCAAATAAAGTGATACAACGCGATATTCCTCTAGAAGCTATAACGAGTGTAATTCAACTTGTTTGTGTGAGATACTTCGAAAAAGTGTCAGTGCATCCCAATGTACTCGGTAGTCAGCTAAATATGCGACGTGATAGTGAAGTGCGTAGACTAAAACGTTTCATACCACCTGATCTGATTACTGGACATATGTAGACTCTAGAATATGCTTTAGAATAAGACTACACATACAGAAGATTGCTCAATGAAGTGACTTTCTACATGCCATGCATATATAATATAGACAGGAAGAAGAAAGAAATACTTATTACCAATAAGGCAGATTGTGGACTCACGAAGAGTAATAAAAAAAAAATATATATATATATATATATATATATATATATATATATATATATATATATATATATTATATACTACATATATTAAATAAATTATATATACAACAAAAGAAGCTATATTTTTAAAAAAATGTTTCATGGCTGTTGTTTAATTTCAAATTTGTTTGTACAAAAAGTATCAGAGTTCATTACTTGGAAAGCTTGCTTAAAGAAATTGTGAAAATTATTTTTGCCGCTAACCATTAACATCGCTAAAGTGGAAAAACTGGTCAGTAAAAATCGTCATTTAAATTTGTGAAACAAATTGTCAAAGGGCCAAATTAGGCTGAAGAAAACTATTGAAGGCATTTCGCAATGCATCATTTCACTAAGTCTCATTGTAGATAAATTTCTGACCAAAATCTTAAGAAATACAATCGAATAACCACCGTATTCACCAATATGTTTCTGGTTGATTTGTTAGTTAATAAAACTAAAATTGCCATTTCTAGCACACAAGCTTCAATGTCTTGTTGCTACAGTATATAATTCTATGAACAAAATCAGAATCAACATAATTTTGAACTAGCCGTATGATACCTCTATATTGAATATATTTTGATACATCAATATTCAATATTTGTATTACGCACTACGCGCCTTGCAATCTAAGATCGACACCATAACAATTCCATGGCTGAATAACTTCAACCGATGGTTCTGTTGGCATTCCTAAATCCAGAAAACAATCCAGAAAGGTTGGGGGACAGCAAACCTACTATATTCTCTGCTCTGCCCTTCTAGCAGACTCCCATCTCCATCAAATGCTTATTTAACAAGATGTTAGTTTAGTACGTACTCCTCTACGGATCTAATTTGTACTTCAAGTTTGTTACACCCAAGCAGGTGAAACGGCTTCAAGTTTTCCAAAATAATCTCTTCAGGAGAATCTTAAACGCTCCGTGGCTTGTCAGAAATAATTAAATTCACAGGGAAACTGACACTCCAGAAATAATGCACTTCATATCTCAATTATTCCACAAACAACAACTCAGCTCAAGTTCTTCTGAAAACGCGTTTGGTCGCGAGCTTTGCGACATGCTGGGAGCTTAGCACCGCGTCACCGCTAACCTCCCCCTTTTCCAAGCTGAAACGACCTCATTCGTCGCTGCAGTCATAACTTTTGCCCCCACACGACAGTATCCAGTTGTTTGTTAACTCAAGTTCTGCAACCTCAAGCTACTGCTACTGCATTAAATTTTGGGATTAAGACTAAATTGAGTGAAATGTCTAAAAGCAAATATCGTTGAGACAGTTTGTTTTGTGATATATAAAACCCTCATTGTCGTTTTGTAATGCCGCTTAAAAGTCGCCTCCTCTTTCCATAAAATAAAATAATATTAACTAAATTTTAACTAAATTAAAAGATTTTGTGCCTTAAGCCCTTGTACATATCATAACTTAGGTATATATAAATTTAAGATGAAACATATTATTTAATATAACAACTTCTATTCATTCTTATATTCCCTTGAACAAGGGCCGTACTTTAGCAAAGGATACCATCCAATAGCAAAATTAATCATCTAGAACTTGTAATTGCAAGCAGTATAAAATAATTTAATTCTTTCATAGAACTTATTACGTCCTCTAAATATCTATAATTATCTTCGTGTCTCATACAAAAATATAACTTTAATCCCTCAGTTGATGTCAAAATAGTATTTTGATTAGATTAAAAGCAACTTACATTGCATTTAGTATTTAATAATCCTTATTTAAAATATAGAAAATTAAATAATTTTAACAATCACCCATTTGTAGCAGCCATCGCTGACAACCCTCTCCAGGCCGTCGCTGTCTCCGTGTATCATTTTACTATACAAGACCCCATTAATTCGCAGAGCATTGGTGCAATATGCTCCTGCTTGCGGTCCTTGTTAATTAAAGCAACAATTTTAACAATCAATTAACTTAAATGCGTTATTACAAACAGAAAACACAGAATCCACATAAGATAATTAGTTTTATTATAATAAACTAAAACAAAGAGTAGTTTTATAAATCACTAAAACAAACTAGATGACAGTAGAGAAATGAGCATATATTTATAGGTATATATAGAATATAGTAGAGTTTATAGATCTTAAATGCTGTAATACACTTCAATAAATAGCTATCTAGTCTAACTATTGAAACAGTTAACTCACGTCTTCTAAATTTATGGCGTCAAAACGTCGCATGGTTGCTGCATTTACCTTTTAATTAATTTTGTCTTTGAAATAAAACAAACTAATGTAACAAAATTGTGATATAAATAATATAATGTTAAAAATAAAAATGTTATAAAATATAACATATTTTAACATTATGGTACATCTAATGTATATATTATCTAAGGACTTAAACTACAATTAATGAGAAAGCCACCATAGTTTATAGGTTAAAGTTTTCTTTCTTTTCTATTTTTCTCGGCTCTCGTTTTCTCGTTTCTCGACTATTATAGATTCTCGCACTATATTAATTATATACCTACCTTTAGTTGTTTCCAGTCTCATCACCCTCTTTTGGTAATTGTCAGCATTTAATCATAATCCCACATCCATAAAGTTATATCCAAATAGTTATGTCCAATAGTTATCATCCCATAATACCCAGTGCGTTATAGTATGATGGATTGTCCATAAAAATAATTATAGTCCATATAAAAATTTTATCTCCTTTTAAAAATTACATTATTTTAAAAGCAATATCTGGATGTTTCGTAATATCTCTTCGTGGGTTATTTTTATACTATTTATCCTATGTAATCCTGTGTTTCATATCACTAATGTTTTGAAGACTTTTGCAGACATTTGACAACTAGACGAATTTTATATGTTACTATTTAAACCCTATGTTATCCTATGTTACATATCACTAAAGTTCTGAAGACTTTTGCAGACATTTGACAACTAGACGTATTTTATATGTTACATTTTCGGACGCATCAGACAGCATTGTATCTGGTTTTAACTAGAATAAAATCAGAAGGAAAATATTGTCTGATATTAAAACTAATATACAAACTGCAATAGGCAATACATTATTCATCTTGATGGCGTGAGTTCACTGCTATTTTGGATAAACTATATATTTTTTCCACAAATAATAATTATTTATTAAAAAATAACGATAGATAATATTTAATTTTATAAGCACTGATCAAATCATCCATCGATTATTTCCAGCTAACACCCTGTGCAATATTAAAATTCACCCAGCAAGACTCAATATAGCTACTGGTTCAATCAAGATACAATTCATCCATTCACAATGAAATTTAAACACTTATCCGAGACACCAATAGTTGAACTGCTTAATTTTATTTATATTTGATTCATTTCGTAAATAACAATGAAAACAAAAATGCAAATTAAGACTAATGTAGTTATTTCAAGAAATAACTCTAAAATATATTGATAATTTCAAGCAAAAAAATAGCGAGTTTATAGCTTTTAAAAATGTTATTTTTACTTTTATGCAAAAAAAAAATTGGATAAAAAAACCCACACTACTCCAATATCGCTACCATTACAAAAAGCCCTTAATTGTTATGAAATTTGAATGTGCCAACTGTTTAAATTTATAACGTTCAATAGCACCATTTGCAGTTCCATTTTTGCCTATTAAATTACCATTTGATAAATTCCCCGAACTTGAAAATAAATACTAGTCAATGGACGCCAATTTTGTGTATTTTAGTTGAGTGGCACTAATTGTTCAATTTCAATACACTAACTCAAAATTGATTGCAAATGTGACCAACGAAAAACAGTATTTTTTCATATAATCTATATGTGAATCCGCTTACCGAACATTTTACTTCCCTTTTTGAGGAAAATAGGAGTACCTAGGTGCAGGAAATTTGGCATGGTTAAAGCTTATATCGAAGAAGAATATTTACGCCTAAAATGTTTGTATAATATGCGTTACAAATAAACAAATTTCAATAAAACTAAATACGCCCTAATCAAGCAACCAGGATAAGCCTGTTTACTTAAGATATATATATATATATATATATATATATATATATATATATATATATATATATATATATATATATATATATATATATATATATATAGTTATCGTTTCTAATGTACCTAAATCAATGCATACTTTTTAAAAGCAAAATCTGGCAGAGCTGTACCGCAAAATGTCAGCAGGCAAGTTTGAATTCGAAATCCCTAAATTTTACATTCGAAACGATATCAAAACGGAAAGTGAGTTTTTAGGTAACGTGTTATGTCTGTTATTAGTTGCGATTGTGTGTTACTTTTGGTAAAAAAAAAAAAGAATAATATGGTCACGTAAAGTTATATTTCACATTTTTTTAGAAAGGATAAATTAATGTGTATTAACTATGTAAACATATACTCACTACTAGGTATTTTATATTAGTATATTATATTTTATATTGACTGTTAAAATTAAAAACTAAAAGTTTTTTGCACCTAAACATAAAATATCTGCAATTTCGTAAGAAATTGGAAAATGCAAATAAGGAAAAGGAATGTCTGGTGAATATAGCAGGTATAGTAGAATTCCAATTTATATATATCCCAATGCAACAGCTTTTGCATTTAAAATATAAGACGTTTTCAAGCATCAAAATATGTGTCTTTATTCCAGCAAAGAAAAAAAGTGCTAAGATAAAAATGAAATATAACAGTAATACAATAGATAAAACTTACCGAAAAGTAATAATATATATAATTAGTCAGAATAAATCCCGGAGTTTATAAAACAAAAATATCACAACTAATTCAGTGTCATTGTAATGTCATAAATAATACCATATAAAAATGAATCATATTTTATTAATATTCATAAATCTATATAGTCACTAGTAGATATTTTATATCACTTGTTGAAAATCATTTTAAAACTAGAACATCTGTAACAAAGACTTTTGCACCTAAATATAAAATATCTGCAATTTTGTAGCATTTTGGAAAATGCAAATAGGGAAAAGGAATGTCTGGTGAATATAGCAGTTATAGTAGAATTTCAATTTATATATATCCCAATGCAACAGCTTTTGCATTTAAAATATAAGAGGTCTTCAAGCATCAAAATATGTGTCTTTATTCCAGCAAAGAAACAAAGTGCTAAGATAAAAATGAAATAGTCACTAGTAGATATTTTATATCACTTGTTGAAAATCATTTTAAAACTAGAAACATCTGTAAGAAAGACTTTTGCACCTAAATATAAAATATCTGCAATTTTGTAGCAAATTGAGTTTATGTTCTAGTAATTTTCTACTTATAAGGGCAATTTTTCCGAACAAAATAAATCCCAGGCACTCTCAAGAAAAATAGAAATAATCGCTCTATTTTACACGAGATCCTAAAAGCTTAATGATCTAAAAAAGAAATGAAAAAGTACGACACGCTAGTAAAAAAAATGTGTCCAATTTCCAACAACTAAAATCGGAGTTTCAGGTTCATCACGAAACATACGAGGTATAGCAATTTCGAGATAATAATTTTAGCAACAGAATAATTTAGTAATTGACTAATTTCGATATTGATCCTTATATATCAGGCTAATAGAACCAATGTCTAATGCAACTCTAAAATTGTGCTACATCTTTGATTTGATTTACAAGGCTGTATTAATTTTGTATAAAGATACTATATCTCTTCGAACATTTCTATAACTATGTCTTCCTCAAAGTTTATTAAGGTTACTATTTATTACGTGTGATTTTCATCACACGAGGATCCAATATCAGCTACAAAAAACCTCCAACTTCATCTTAACAAAGTCGAATTGTGGTTGAAAACGTGGCTTATCAAAGCAAATGATATAAAATCTACCCATATGACATTCACCCTTTGCAGAAGAACATGTCCCTCAGTAAAATTGAATAATCATATACTTCCGCAAACAGACAGTGTTAAATATCTGGGAATGCATTTCGATCGACGTCTGACTTGGAAAAAACGTATAGTGACAAAACGCAAACAGCTTGGGCATAAACTAAACCAAATATATTGGCTGATAGGGCGTAAATCTACATTATCATTAGATAACAAGGTTTTGCTATATAAGTCAATATTTAGGCCCATCTGGACCTATGGTATTGAATTGTGGGATACTACTAGCAAATCTAACATAGATATCCTCCAGATGTTCCAGAATAAAGTGCGAGTCATCGTCGATGCCTCGTATTACGTGTCCAACAAACTGATTCAACGCGATATCCACATAGAACCCATAACGAGTGTGATTCAAAGTGCTAGTGTGAAGTACTCTGAAAGACTATTAGTGCATCCTAATAAACTCGCCAAACAGTTAAATGTGCGCGATGACAGTGAACTGCGTAGGCACAAACGCAAACTACTATAAGAACTGGTTAATAGCGACTAAAGTGATCTTCTACATGTTACGATGGTTATACTATATAACGGAAATCAAACAATAATACTTATTGCCCACGAGCAGTTTGTTGACGTTCCAAGAGATTAATATAAAAAAACGTGTGATTTTGCTGAGATTTTACTAAATATAAAAATTAAAAATTAGAAGAACTCTTCGACAAACATGCCTAAGAATATTTTTATTTTAATGGTCATCATAGTTTAGAAATGTTTAAATGCGCTTTCTAGAATTCAAAAACAAATAAATTAAGTAATAAAAACGACGATACATAAACCACATTTTAATATACGTATAAATGACAAATAACAATTTGACACGCATTTGACAAATAACAATAGCTTGTCATCGTATCATCAGTAGCCATAAAATATATACGTTATGATAATAAAAAAAAATTTGTGAATTAGGAAATTAGTGAAATTAGCTTTGCCATACATCAACATCGATAACAAAACCGAATATAAGTTTACATGTTCCATATTTAGTGGCATCAGCTTAAGGCATAGCTTTCAAGAAGCAAGGTATGCAATTAATAATGAAAATCCTCGACATAATCGTAAATCTATTTACATTTCGCCCAATACATAACAAAGCAGGCTAACGACAGAGCTTTAAAATAAATATAATTATAAAAGCAGCTGGTGTAATCTGATCAACATATTTTGTAAATTAATGAAAATTGATTTTCCATTATAATATTAAACTAACTAATATAAAAATTATTTATAATTTTAAAACACAAATAAATTATTTACCAAATTATTGAATCACGTTATCCAATTAATTATCTACTTTTAATTATTTCGAAATAAAATCATGGTGAAATGTTAAATTAAATATAACGATGTTTCGTTAACTGTAACAATAAAATTATTTAGATCCAGAAAAATGTATATTCTGCATCGTTCATTGGAACTAATTAAAAGTGGATCTCTGTATTCTATTTTTATTTTATTAAATCGACATTTTATTTACATTTCTCTACCATACTCAAAAAATAAATATCGTTTTTCCGGCAAATATTTGATATATTGAAGTAGCTTCAACTCTATAGCGCATCACTTCAGCAGAATATTTGTGCTTAAATAATGAATTAGTGTTTCAAAACAAATTTAAAAAGGTTTTCCAATTAGGCTAAAATAAAAATCAAATGTTTGTGATTCTTCATCTGTAAACCTTTAATAAAATTATATTGAATCTGATAACTATCGCTGACATAAACTTAAGCTTAATTGTAAATAAAATACTCCTGCGATAAAAAAATAGTAAGACTTTTAAATTTAAATCTCTCAGGAATTTCCAAATCGGATTCATTTTTTCGTTAGGCTGGCGAGACTTTCATTGCAGTTTGCATCAAATTTTAATATCACAGGATTAGTTAATAGGATTCGCTTGCATTCGTCCAACAAAAATTACTTTTCGGTTTTTAACGCGTGATAAAAATAAGCAAAGAATTTGCGTTATACTTTGGCTTAAATATATTTTACCAAACATTCGAAATGAAAAATAATAAACTTTATGGACACTCATCAACACGCACAAACATTTATTTACCATTTGCATTTAGTTATTCATCTAAGGAAGCCGGAAGTTAAATTCTCCATCCAAATACAGACTAAAGTCATCATTTCAATAATATTCAGCCTCCTTTGATTTCCCTGATTTCTAAAGTAACCCGATGGAGAGATTTCTTCATGCAACTTTATAATCACAAATCACCACAGGATTTAGCAACGCCGCATTGAATTGACATTCCAAAAACTTCATTTGAAAATAAGGTAAAACCGCTACAGACGACGATGTGACAGCAAAAATTATCATAGCCAGTAGGGAAAAATTATTTCATGTTCTGATAATACAAATTTGGCGATCCAAGAGAGTGCCGTCAAAACTGAAAAATTAATCAACATGGAAAAATGGAGATTTTTCTGGATCAGTCGACGATCAATGCGATATTATTTTTTGAGTATCATAAAGTATTGTTAAATTAAGCGTTTTATTTATAAAATGAGTCGTCAACGATTGAGACCGTCAATAACTATAACCGAGGAAATACTACAAGAAGATGACGAGAGTGAATAAGATCTCAGCGACCAAATTAATCAAATTTAAATATCAATAAAGGAACAATTATTTTCAATAAATATTGTCACTATTTCTGCTGAATTATCATAGCCAGTAGGGAAAAATTATTTCATGTTCTGATAATACAAATTTGGCGATCCAAGAGAGTACCGTCAAAACTGAAAAATTAATCAACATGGAGAAATGGAGATTTTTCTGGATCAGTCGACGCTCAATGCGATATTATTTTTTGAATATCATAAAGTATTGTTAAATTAAGCGTTTTATTTATAAAATGAGTCGTCAACGATTGAGGCCGTCAACACCGAATACCATAACCGAGGAAATACTACAAGAAGATGACGAGAGTGAATAAGATCTCAGCGACCAAATTAATCAAATTTAAATATCAATAAAGGAACAATTATTTTCAATAAATATTGTCACTATTTCTGCTCGTTCTTGTGACGTATACTTATCCATAATAAAATTTGGACGTCTACACAACACAATGGAACTCATTGCGGTTTGATGATGCAACCATACGTGCATTTCGTCGTATTTTGGATAAATCTGCACTAATAAGAGATATTTTAGAAAAAGTAACACATAACTGCGTTGTTGAAAAACTACTTCTTGGTGTTTCTACATTTTGACCTCAATATTGAGCTTTATACCAGCAACTTCATTTGAAAATAAGGTAAAACCGCCGCAGACGACGATGTGACAAAAATTATCATAGCCAGTAGGGAAAAATTATTTCATGTTCTGATAATACAAATTTGGCGATCCAAGAGAGTACCGTCAAAACTGAAAAATTAATCAACATGGAGAAATGGAGATTTTTCTGGATCAGTCGACGCTCAATGCGATATTATTTTTGGAATATCATAAAGTATTGTTAAATTAAGCGTTTTATTTATAAAATGAGTCGTCAACGATTGAGGCCGTCAACACCGAATACCATAACCGAGAAAATACTACAAGAAGATGACGAGAGTGAATAAGATCTCAGCGGCCAAATTAATGAAATTTAAATAAAGATAATTTGCTTCTTTCAGAAATAACTCTGTGTTTTACGGAACGTGATAAAGTAACAAAGTGGAAAAAGTCTAACAAAAATAAAGTGAGATGCCAAAATATTATCACAGAAGATTCGGGTACTCGTAGAATGTGTTTATTTCTGAGAATATTATTGAAAAAATTGTTATACATACCAACCAATTTATACAAAAAAAAAGACAGATAGAGCTCATATGACAAACTCCATAACTGCAAACCTACTGATGCTGTAGAAATTCAGTCGCTATTCGGGTTATTATACAACGTGACTGAGACTGAATTTCTTCCATTGCGTGACGAATATTGTCTTTAAGATGTTGAATCATTTGAAGCTTATTCACATAAACTTCTGATTTTAAAAACCCCGTAAGAAAAAGTCTGGTGCTGTTAAATCCGGAGGTCTGGGTGGTCATGCTAAATCGTCACTTCGCGAAATTAGTCTTCGTGGAAAATCGTCATTCAATAATTGAATTGTTGAACGAGCTATTTATGCTGCGGCTTCACCTTGCTGAAACTACATGTCCTCGAGTCCTTGCTCTTCCATTTCGAGCATAAGAAAATTTCGAATCATGTCTTGGTATCGTTCAGCAGTAACAGTAACGGCAATAACTTATTCAATGATATTCATTTTCAAAAAAATAGGAACCAATGATGTTTCCAGCATGAATACCACACCATGCAGTTGTCTTTAGTGGATGCAATGTTTCATTAATTAATTAAGGATTCTTTGTTCCCAAAATCGACTATTCTGTTTATTGACATGGCCACTGAATAGAAAATGGGCTTCATCGCTCATTATTAATTTAGGCGAAGCATCTTCAATTTCAACAGACAGCCTTAGGATTGCATTACTGTACACATGTATGTACTGTAAAACTCGTTGATTAAGATCTCTCGGTAGTAATTTTTGGACTAATTAAATTTTGTACGGGATCATTTTCAAATCCGTTTTCAAAATTCACTTTAAACTGCGTGCAGAAACTTTTAACTGGGACACGTCTCCGAATTAATATTTCTGGAGACTCTATAACTCTATAGCGCACCAGAACCACACTTTAAGTGTTACGAAACGTCTGTTATCTTCCAGAACGAGACCTGTCTGCTGTCGTACAGTACTGTTGAAAATTCGCATGTAAATGATAAATTGCGGTTTTGTGAGACACTGGACGATATTTGACGCAATTTCCGCTAAATGGCAATAAAGGAACAATTATTTTCAATAAATATTGTCACTATTTCTGCTTGTTCTTGTGACGCATATTTATCCATAACAAAATTTGACGTCTACACAACACAATGGAACTCTTTGCTGTTTGATGATGCAACCATACGTACATCTCGTCGTATTTTGGATAAATCTGCATCAATAAGAAATATTTTAGAAAAATTTGCACAAAACTGCGTTGTTGTAAATCTACTTCTTGGCGCTTTTACATTATGACCTCAATATTGAGCTTTATGCCAGCAAGCAGCCAGAAGGTCCATACTAGTTGAGTAATGCTGCAGCAGATGTAGAGAAGAGGCTAATTATACCAATTTCTGATACAGAACGAAATCTAACGATCGACAATTTGTACATTAGTGTTCCTTTTGTGAAGGATTTGCCAAAAATCATAAGATTTCTGTTGTGGGTTCCATGCGCAAGAACAAAAAAGAAAAAACCTCCTTGTTTTACACATAAAACCCTACCTGAAAATGTAAGTCAATTTGGATTTTCTGACACGGTCACTCTGATGTCGTACGTGCCTAAAAAAAGATCTGTGGTATTAATATCATAACTTAATTGGGCTACTGAAATCGATGAGAGTACAAATAAAAGGCGTAAGCCAAGCATAGTAACTGTTTACAATAAAACGAAAGGCGGTGTCGATGAAATCGACAAAAAGGTTAAAATGTATAGTAGGTCAATAATAGATGGCCGTTGATACCATTCTTTCGTGTTTTGCTTATTTTTGGAATAAATGCAATGATAATATTGAGGGCAAATAAAGTTGTGATTCAAAAAACCCGGAAGTATTTACGTCAATTGGGCATGGAGCTAATGATGGAGTATCTTCAAAGAAGATCTTTGATTCAAATCTTCCAAGAATGCTAAAACGAAACATAAAAGAACTTTTCAACATGGATGTTAATGGTATTAGTATAGAAACGAGCACTAGTTCTAGTACAACATACAGAGGAAGCTGCAAAAGGTAGATTTAATAGCTGAAATACTTAAAAAACCTACAAGACCTTTTAATTCTCTAATGTCTTCGAAATACAAGCCTTGAGGCACGCATTCTATATGTTTATCATCAACATCATATAAGAAACTAAAAATCGTTATCAGTGCACCGTTGGAGGACAAATACAGAGCCGCAGATTATAATAATTTGAATATATTTGTCAAACAAAAAGATAATACATTCCTTACGGTCTGACGAAATTGACTTTTTCCATGGAAGACTTGTTTCCATAATAGACATGGATCAAAATCATAGAAAGCAATCTGAGAAATAGGATAGTCACATTATCAAGAGCCAGAACGGTTATGACCAATTATGACGTGATTTGGTGAACAATATCGACGTCCTGAAGAACCAACAGCAACATATTGGTTGATAGTGATGATGCCTGAAGGTATTAATATTATTCCAGAAATCAAATTCAACAAGTTTTGAAAACTGGAAAATGTATGTCAATATTATGTTTAAAAAATGAATAACCCCTTCGAGTTTCATTTCAATAATCTTACGATTTATCGATCAAATTGATAGATTGAAAAATATTTCACACAATATATAAAAAAATCGCTATATATTAAATTTCAAATATTTAATGCATAAAAATCCATCGACAAAATAACATAATAAAAAATTTAATACGTTCCATCTTTTACAAAAATGTATTTTATTGCTTCCAGGTCGTTGGAAAATGGTTCAATTTCCTGGAGCTGAACCAAGATATCTTAATATTTGACCACAATCTGTCAACAACGCCTGTATCGGCATGTTCTTTACCATGCGAAGTTGGAATGATAAAGAAGCAACAGGTAAAGCTTTTTAAATATTTTAGAACTAGTCAAGTTTTTTTTATGAAATCATAATTTATATTTTACTTAATAATAGTTTAGTTTTATCAATACATTTTAATTTAAATTAAATTATTTGTGTAACAGTTCTTATATTTTTTCAGGGTGATACTTGCTGTTGGATTTGTGATAAATGTGAAGAATACGAATATGTTTTTGACGAATTTACTTGTATGGATTGCGGACCTGGATACTGGCCATTTCCTGACAAAACAGCTTGTTACCAGCTTGAGCTACAATATATGCGTTGGGATTCACTATATGCCATAATACCAACTGCATTTTCCTGTCTGGGTATTGTCGGAACGTTCGCTGTCATTGGTAAGCAAAAATCACTATTTTATTTTATTTCAATTTATAATATTCATCTTACTATTTAATGAGTGGACATAAGTGTTAACAAATTTACGTAAGTCTACAATCTAACTAAAAAAAACATATTCTTTTAAAAATTATTTTTTAAAAATTTAAAAACTCATTAGCACACTGGTATTGAAAAAGTAACATTTTTATTCCAACGCTTCTCTTTTTCCATGTCTTTGTTGTAGAATGATTTGTTTTTGCGCGTTGCGCTATTTTCACACTTTGGGTCAACAGTATATTAACTCGTCAAAAATAATACTTAATCAACACACAAGATCATTTGTTATCATTTGCTTTAAAAGACAAATATATTTTGTTCTACTAAAACTACCTTAAATTAGTAGTTGGAATAACATAATACTTTGACACGAATTAATAGTAATCTTCAAACGGTTAGTATCATCCAGAAATCACATAAATCTGTTAACAATTATCTCAGTATCAGGCCGGAGGCATTACACTATACACTATTCCCTGTAAACAAGAACAAATATCATTCCCCAAGGAGATAAGAAACCGCCTTAGTACAAGCGAACAGTATATATTGAAAAATCTATTTTGCATCAAAATAATATCAAATATTTCCTTTAATATTTTGCAATTTAAATTTTTTTATATTTAATTGAAATAAAGAGCATCAAAACGTATTTTTCAGTCAAAGGAGTTTTTTGCGCAAATAAAAAGCATATATAAATAAATATAATAACGAAATAAATTGTTATTTTTAAACAATAACATTTGAATAAATATTAATTCGCAAGTGTTATATTGTTAGTGTTGTTCAAAATGGAAATAGTAATTAAAAAAGTGTATTATTTCAATATATGGAATATAGACTCACAAAAGTATTTAACCACATTCATTTGAATTCTTCTACTCGAGAGAAATATTTAAGGACATAATACCATTCCGATGTTATAGAGAGTTTTTCAAAAAGAACGGATAGATATTGAAATGGAATAAAACTAGCTGTGCGGAAAGTATTAAAGATATTTTTCTATTATTTAAAAGACACCATTATAGAACAATAATATATAACAATAATAACAATTACTGTGGATCACCTATAAGAAGTCTAGCGAGACATTTTTGTTGGCCAATTCAAATCACCTCTGCAACAGTTAATTTGTTAATTTAACTTCAGCAACGTTGCTTCGAAATAGAATGGACCAATGGCGACTCAAACTCAAACTTAATGTATCTAGGCTGGGTTGGCATCGATCCATATAAAGCAATTGTGCGTGTGTTAGAGTCCTCTTTCAAATGTTCTGAAGACCCTCTAAACGAACAAATGGCGAAATCTATTGTCGTTAACTCTATTCTATTAACGTTAAATATTTGAACTCGAAATATGTCGGATCTTGTGTGAGCTCAAACCTAAGCTCCTACTCAAACACCGTTAAAATTAAGCCTACTGAAGCCACTAAAATAAAATTACCCCTCTCGATTGAAAATTACTATGTGACTATATGTAACAAAAACATAAAAAAAACAAACGGAACAACTTACAAGACACCAAATTGAACTAAATTCATTATAATAACTGTTTATTGCTATTTAATAGCAATACCTTGTAATAAAGCAATGGCCGTGAAATTGTAACTTACGGTAAATTTATTATTTGCAATAATGGAACCTCTTGGCCAGAATAAATCTCACAAAGTACATCATTGAGTTGAGATCCAAGATTTTTTTAATTATGCAAACCACTTTGGAAATCACAGTTACCTTTTTGCTAGTAGGTGGAACATCCTTAATCTAGTCCACATATCCACAAATCTAGCTATGCATAGGTCTCACTGCTCGTCACGTTGACCTTAGCACATCATTCGTTGAAAATCGGTGGCGCAAATATCAACCGAAAGTGGAAACTGGCAACTCCAATAAGTACTGAGTAACTGGCCATGATTCCACATGTCGATTCGAATTCAAAAAGATTTACCCTAGTGAAAAACGTGACTGAACATCTAATAATTGGTTTCAGGTTGCTTCATCGCCTCACGAAAAGTTGTAGTTTGTTCCTTCTTGACGATTTTGTTATATTATACATATTTGATGATAACAGCTTAAATTCAGTATGTAACTCATTGACTCAGGGTTGCCATAACAATTTGACACTGCGATAACTCATTCCCCTCGTAGAATGTTAATTTCTTGAATACAATTATTTATATCTAATCCATCTATCAGTCATCTATTTCTATTCTATCAGCTGACAATGATTTTACGAGTCAGTTCGAATAAAAAATCTTTTGCTTTGTGAGAGACCCATCACCGGGAGACCCATCATAGAAATCGCGAACTTAAACCCCGCAGGGCACACAACACCCAATAATCAAATACCCGGCTAATATGAACTAACAATCACAGTACGAATTCTACGTTAAAAACGGAAATTTACATGACTGAAATCATTAAAAATAGACAATAACTATTCGTTATATAATGAAATTAAAACGTCCTTTTTAATATCGAAAAATATGCCTAGATAAAATATAATAAATAAAAGCAGACGTTGATTACTATAAAGAAAAGACAACGATTTTCTCTTTTTTCTCTTGAGATTTCTTGAAATGGGAAGACGCATTGGAAAAGGGAAAAATAATTTTGGAACTACCATTTCGATACCCACGAAGACTAAAGTAAAATTGGATCCTTTCTATCAGATATGCATCGACTTTAAGATAAAGTTAAAAGAGCTCTAGATAAAGTAGTTTTTAATTAATGACCATATTTCTTATTAGAAAATATAGAAAATATATACATACTACACATAGAATTATTGTGAATAATTTTATACCTTGTTGTAGAAACTAAACGTTATTTCTTCCGTCATTTTTTCAGCAATATCTGGAGACATAATCATGTTTATTATCATCATCAAATTATCATTATTAAAACATTATGTTGTAAAATAACTACGTAGTGGTTCTGGTTGATAGTTTTATTCGTTTTAAACCTTCAAAACATCTAAACGCTTTCAAACTACCACCCTTCGTTGTCATCTGTATCCAAATAACTACTTCTAAAATATCAAAGCTAACATTCACGGATTTTTTTGATAGAATATTTTATGGTAGAACTCTAACAACACTCGATAATTTTCAGTATTAATATAAATAATTTGTTGGAACATATTTGTCAATAAATATATTAAATAAAAGATATAAATGTCGAAAATTCAATTTTGACAATTGCTGGCTCCGTTGACGCACTGTTGCGTTAGTCGCGGGTTCGAATCCTGCTGGGACATGGATGTACTTTATGTTTGTGATTGTAATTGTAAATGTCTTTATAGGCAACAATGGAAAATCCGACAATAAATATCCATCCAAGTAACGCCAGTAACCAGGCTGGGTAAGACCGGGTGTCTTCTGGAATGGTCTCTAAGTTGGTCACTAGCCAGTCGGTAGGCTTAACGCCAAAACCGTGGTTCGGAGCCACATTAAAATGTAGGGTTAGTCCAGATAAACCAGCCTTGGTAAAAAGGAGACTATATTTTAAACAATTGAAAATTCCTTGATTAGCATCTGAATACTCGGAATATAAAAGTATGATAAACAGCTTTTTTGTGTAGAAAAAGGTCAAAACCATAGAATTTAAAAGTTAGGTTGAGCTGTTTAAGAGTTGTTTATATTGATATTTCACATTTTCACCAATAGATATCGCTGATAAACACACATGCAAACAGCTAATATAATAAAAATAAAATCTAATGATTGCGCTGGAATATAGTTACAAAAGGACGTTGTTATAACTTATATAGAATTAGATTATTTATTGCAAGCCCCTGATCATCCACAATAATTCATTAATATCAAAATAACTGATAAAATTTATTTTGTGAAAACTGACTTAATAATGCCAAACATATCCAATAAAAAGCTTAAAATATGGAACGTAATTTGGAAATTGCAAAACAAATAAACAAATAAATTGAATAACTGAATATTGTGCACTGAAACTACAAACATATTTAATTTCTATTGTTGGAAATCACAACAACCTTATTTTTATGTAATATAAAGAGAAGTATGTCATTTTCCCGTCATCCTTACTATTAGATTGAAAAGCTTTTTAAAAATCTACATTCGATACAAAAGCATTCAGCATTTATTGTGATTCAAAACAAGAATAGTCTTATGCTAACAAATAAAGCTTTATATTTGCCATAGAGCTAAAATATTTATTTTCTACTAAATATAGATAATGGCCATCTGGAATCAAAATAAACAACAGAACGCAAAGCACTTTATCAAAATAGAGTAGAACTAATTTAAATTGCCACAAAATTGCATTTACAGCGTGATATAAAATTTCCGGCAAAACGTATTCTTTATTTGTACATGTTTTGTTTAAATTTATACTGCTTAATTAACTTTCAGTATATCTTATTTAGGAGTGATTAAAATATGTATATGAAGGTCTTATATTTATATGTTCTGCTGCTCCTTGAATATGAATATGTTTTTATCAGCAATATATATCGGTAAAAATGTAAAATATAAACAAAATAACTAATTGTTAAACTCAATCGCTATAACAATTCTCTACATAAAATAACAGTATTCCGTCGAGCAATGTTGTGTTATTCAGTCTATACAGGCACTGTATATTTAGGACATTCGAAGTCCACGTCCAAAGAATAGTTGAGAAGAACCATCCACATCCACACTGAAGCTGAATATTCATTTATCAAAAGTATTCAGCAATATCAAGTAAGAGACGCAAAAGTATACTCTTGCATAATAATGCTCGACCATATATTCCAAGAGTTGTTGCAACTCGAATAACTTATTCTGTCTTACCCAACGTACTTTCCTGACATAGTACCTTCTGATTACCACTTGTACAAATCGATGTAACATGACTTGACTAGCACTTTGTTTCGAAATGCTGAAGAAGAGCGAAAGTGGATCAATGAAGTGCTGCCAAACTGATATCATTCTTTCGGCACAGCATCATCATTATGTTGACAGAAAAATACGAAAAATTATACAGTAAAATGGAAAATATTTTGATTAATGTATATGGTCGACATTAAGCCTACCGGCTGGCGAGTAACCAAATTTCAGTCCAAGAAATCATTCCAGAAGACATCCGGTCTTAAAACAGCCTGATCGCTAGCTAGATATAAATAAGCGAGTATTGGGTTCTAGTGTCACTATTGGCGCGATAATATTATATTATCTGACCACAAACCTTTGTAATGTGCATCGATTTCAATTAGTTAATTTTGAGTTAACTATTTTTTTGAGGTCGCCCACACTTATTCTCTCCGCCGATGATGTTTTACCATGTCTTGTGTATGCTTGCAATTTAATCTGTAATCTATTCAACATTTGGTATACATAGGCGTCGTACTAATTACACGAAATTAGTGTTCCGACATGCAACAAGATATACTATATATCAAAACATTCATATTAATTTATCTAGCCCCTGTATATATTACTAATTAAAACGATATATATTAGAAAAATTAAATAATCAATAATTAATCATTGCCACCTTTCTAAAAACCCCAATTATTTAAATATGTTTTTATTATTGAAATAAGCATACTTTATAATGAATATAATGTATACATAGGAAGCCGTCATAACAACACGAACAAAACCATTATATTAAATTAAAAACAGACAGGCATTAAACAGAAAAACTCATTAATTAAATATATGTTTATTCCCTTATTGACAACATAATACAGTCATACAACACGAATTATTAATTACAAAGTAGATGTTGAAAAAGCCCTTTTATATGTATTTAATGATATAAGATTATGGGACTAAAAAATGACAGTATATGCTGTATCAAAATATTTTCTAAGCCAAATTATAGATTCCATATTTTCCAAAATATTATACCTTTACAGATAAGTCTATATCTATTTTAGAAAAAATTTAAGTAACATATTATTTTATGAATTTTTCTAAACATATGTCTGGTCAATTCCCCTAGTGTTTCATGGAGTAATAACATCGTAACTCATTCTGTCGGAAGATGTTATGTTGTTTTTCAAAAACAAACATTTGAAATGCACATTCTAAAACTTTATTTTTAGGTATTAGGGAAAAACATACAGTCTCAAGATGTTCTGTCTCTATATCGATTAATTTATTAAACGGGCTTTTACTGAACGCAAAACTAGATTAGAAATGAAATGTTGAATAAGTAATTGCTGTTTTCCAGTCGAATTTACGAGGTTAACAGATCTTGGTACACAAATTCTCATATAACGTAATCCTACTATGCGAAAAAATTATACAAATATCTTGTTCGAAGGAATTCGGTTAATTTTTAAGTTATTGGACGCTTTGATTTCTTATCGTTTAAATTCGATATTCGTAAACATACTCACATCTCAACTATCAAGTATAGTTTATTTGCTAAAAACCAAACTACGAAATATGCACTATAAATGAATTCTAATTTATTATCGTAACCTAAGAGAGGTACTACTCCTACCCTGAGAGAATATTATATCTTCCAAAAATGTTGTTTCATTAAGGGATGTAAAATTAAAAATACAAAATTATTTAGAGAGTTTTTCAATCACATGTTCTAAAATGGGTTCTCTTTACAATGCATATGCAATTACAGAACGTACTCAATAGCCGATAAACATATAGTATCAGTAAGCTTAAAGTTCAGAGCATAACATTTCACTGAAACATAAACCGTTTTATTATTAGTATTAAAAATTTCGAGGTTCTGATTATTATAAGTCAGTTCCAATAGTCCCGTTTTGAAGCCAAGTTGCTAATAACAGCTATTTCAAAGACAGAAAATGAAAACTTGTTTGAATCATGTAAAGACAAAGCATACAGCATACAAAGCAACTTGTCGGTTGGTTCAGTGTTGTTATATCCAATGGCAAGAATTGTAGTGTCATCTGCAAACGTAATAACAACAAATGCATTAAACGTATGCAAGTTCCGAATGAACAGTAGATAAAAGAACTGGCCCCAATACCCTTCCCTGTAGAACACCTACTTGTATTTTCCTCAAGTTAAAATAGGCATCTTTTTGTTTGGCTCTGAAGTATCGGTCAGTTACATATGACTATAATTTTTGAATAATGGTCATGGTATTGGACCCATCATTGATTTTAAATTGGTGTTGATATCTATTGTCTCACTTACATATGAAACATAGAAACTTTACAAACAACCTCCTAAATCTCCACGCAGCATCCAGTCATAAGCTACATAGTTAATCCGATATATATGTCTATCAAAACTTTCTATTAAGTAAGAATATGAATATTTGAGGCATATCGAATTTTACATCGTCTGCAAAAATAGTCTTAGATGTGGAACACGGGCGGAGTGCCAGCAGCGCCAACTAGCATACTATAACTAATATCTGGTAACCCCGAGATGTTTTTCTGGGAGATTATTGAAGGGTACTTTCATCATTCAGTGACTGACCATAGTTCAGTTCAGACGTGCCACCATCGACTACCCAAGCCTCGTCTACAAGTAAACACGAGCTTCCTTTTATCTATTTGTAATTTCATATTTTATATAACTTCAATAAATAACGGTCGCATAATGTAAACAACCACTGTTTCATTTCTTCTTACCTCTATTCACCGAGCTATATAATTTATCCATAAATATATATAAAAGTGTGCAAAATATTAAAATTTGTGACATGTTAAAATACACCAAATAACATAGGAATTATTTTAAATTTCCGAACAAGTTTACTCATTATTAACCTGTGTCATGATCTGTGAAAACATATCAAAATAAATCAATCAAAATAACACAAAATAAATTTGTAATAAAATTAAAATACTAACGAAAACATGAAAAAAAAAATGGGACTGGCAATATGGAAGATGACATTTTTTCTTAATAAAACTTTGACTTATCAATAATAAAAGTTATAGTTAGTATAATTAACTGTCTCCTTCATTAATATTATATCGAATAATAGTCATTAACAGCGGATTTATTTGTCTTTAGCATATGTGTTATAACTCTTACTTTCTGACATCTATTATTGAAACAAACAATGAATATACGCGATGAATTCTCTACTTGATTAATTAAGTGAACTAAAACGCGATACAAATCCTTATCTAGTTTTACTTGTTATGTATTCTGTTAGAATTTCATTTTTGACAATGATTCCATTCTGTATCCATTAGGGTTTATTATATTGAATTGCATCGTGTTTCATGTTGGGTAAATAAATTGTGTTTTAGATAAAATAGGGAACAAAATATTAATATTCCAGTCATTTCGTCAATACTTCCATATAATATATTTTAAATATTATTTTTTTCTCTGTGAGTATGTTGGAAATACTGTTAGGCAAAAGTATGAAACATTTTTTAAATACTTTTGACTATAATATACTTACATATAACTATTATTTAACAGTTGACTTAATACATCAATTATAATAAGTGTAGAATTATATCATGTGATATACGTGCTTTGATCATTCATCACTGCTGCCATATTATCTTGTTTTATTCAACAGATATTATTAAGGTAATGCTAGTGAATTATGTGTTTTCTATCAGTATTTGAAACATTTTACACAACAAACTTCATTCAACAAACATTGTTTTTTTTTGTTCTGGCCTAAAACCAGGCGGTGGAATTCATGGCGCATACCTGGTTGCGTAGACTTGCCCTAAGTTCGATCGGATTATATGGGACTGACTCTGGGCTTACCAATACACTAAACCGAAACCGCTTCACAGTTGAACCCTGTGGGTTGCCACTGCTATCACATTAAATTTGGGGATATGGCACCCGCTGATCGGGTAACCGTAATTGGGTACGAGGACCCGGAGAAATAACAGATAGTGAAACTACCTATTGATTCGAGAACTTGAGTTATCACACGACTGGATACTGTCGTATGAAGGCAAAAGTTATGACTGTAGCGACGGATGAGGTTGTTTCAGTCTGGAAAAGGGGGGGGGGGGTAGCGGTGACGCGGTGCTCCCAGCATGTCGACCAGCTCGCAAACAAGCGGGTTTTCATAAGAAGAGCTGAGCTATTGTTTGTGGAATGATTGAGATATGAAGTTCTTGATTTCTGAAGTATCAGTTTCCCCATGAATTTGATTATTTCTGACAAACCATCGAGCGTTTATGATTCTCGTGAGGAGCTTATTTTGGAAAACTTGAAGCCGTTTCACCTGGTTGCGTCTAACAAACTTGAAGTAGACATTAGATCCGTAGAGGAGTACGGACTGTATTAACACCTTGTAAAATAAACATTTGATGGAGATAGGAAGTCTACTAGAATGGAAAATCAGAGAAGATAGCAGGTTTGCTATTGCCGAACCTTTCTGGGTTGCTTCTCGATTTGCGAATGCCAACCGAATCTTAGTGAAGTGGAGACCTAGGTACGTGACGTTATCCAACTATGGAATTGTTGCGGTGTCGAACTTAAGTTACGAGACACGCAGTGCGTAACGCTTCTTATGGAAAATGATGGCCTGGGTTTTCAGGGGGTTGATTTTCAACCTCCAGAATTTGAACCAGTTGACCGCATGATCGAGCTGCTTCTGTATACGTTCTTGAATTGTAACCTCGAACCTGGAGGCCGTGAAGAAAGCATTGTCGTCAGCGTACAACGCGACGTCAATGTGCTTTTTTCGTGACAGATCTGAAACAAAGAGGTTAAATAATGCTGGGACCAGCGGGGAACCTTGAGGTACGCCAGCGTCGATTTTTTTTCGACTGGAAAATGTTTTCCTGATCTTGACCTGGAAAGATCTGCCCGATAGATAGGACTTGATGAGAGCGGTTAGGTCTTCTGGGAGGTCTAAGCTCACGCATTTTGCGATCAAACTGTCGTACCAGACCTGATCGAAAGTTTTAGTTAGATCCAGGAGGACAGGTCCAAGCTTTTACGTTGATCAAAAGCGCGATGGATGCGTGCGGCCAAACGGGTAGCCTGATGGACAGATGAATGGTGAGTATGAAAGCTGAACTGTTCGTCAGGAATGATGTTGTTTTCCCTCGTGAAAGAGTTGAGAACATAGAGTATTTCATAAGCACTGAGAAGGCTGATGGGCCTGTAGTCAGATGCAATTGACAATATGATCTAAACTTATTAAAAGAAAATTCATTGGAGCATTGTCAAAGCTTCAGGGATATTTCAATTGAGGATATTCAGAAATACATAAGAGTAATTATAGTCAATGAAGAAATTGTTAATTGTCAATGCCAGTTTGTGAAAAATCATTTTACTCCATCAAAAAGCCATTGAGTATAGTTAAGCTAAGTTTTAAGCTTATATATGGTGCACCGGTGGAAGATATACTTTCATCAAACGCTATTTCAGTATAGATGTGAAACCTTAGATCTGCACTTATCAGCATTAATAAGGAACAATTACTATATAGTGAAAAACTAGTTATAATATATGCGCTATTTATGTGAATTAAAAAAAATTAATATATTAAACTCTGCTATTTTAAAAAGTTATGTAACTCGCGCTTTTGATAGTGATCGCTTTCAAAATAGTAGAAAAACTGCAAATATATTTATTTTATCAGATTTACATATCGAACTTAAACTTAACCTGAAGAAAAAATCTGTAATAATTAAGCCATACACCAAATATTAAGAATCATAATAATTTATGTTACTTATACTATAGCTCTACGTGTTTTTTTTTTTCAGGTCTATTCATCAAGCACAATGATACTCCTTTAGTAAGAGCCTCAGGACGCGAGCTAAGCTATATGTTGCTATTTGGAATACTCCTCTGTTACCTAAACACGTTTGCTCTACTTGCTAAACCATCAGCAGTTGTTTGTATCACCCAAAGATTTGGCGTAGGTGTTGGTTTCTCCATAATTTATGGGGCCCTACTTACCAAAACCAATCGTATCTCCCGCATATTCGACTCAGCTTCAAAATCTGCAAAAAGGCCCAGCTACATCAGCCCAAAGTCTCAAGTCTGCATAACATGTTCCTTGATAGCTGTTCAAGTTATACTGACTTTAGTTTGGATGATTATTGAGCCACCTGGTACACGATATTATTATCCCACAAGAAAAACAGTAAGTAGTGATATAATAATTTTCATTTATTTATTTTGGAATATTATACTAATATTAAAATAATTTATTCGTAAATATAACTGTTGCATTTTTATATCGTTATTTTACAATTAAAAATATTGTCAATATTGTAAAATTTATATATTATTTTTGAAGTCATAATATATTTTAACTTAATAATATTAAACTAATGCGTTATATGGAGATGTTTCACTAGAGAACTCGATGTCAATTAACTTAAGTATTTTAAAATTCACAGACAACTTTAAATTTCATGTCATTAATGTCAATCATTAATCTAAAGTAACCAAATTTTGTAGATCTTATCTGAAAACGTAATTTAAACAAAATTGCACCCGGAACTTCTGTTAAAAAAAACACACTACTTCTGTTTATATCGTTTAAAATGTACATTTTAAACTACTGAAATCAAAAACCCAACTAAACTGGACTTATAGTCTATCCAAAGTAGCAGTGAACTCACGTCATTTCAATTTATGACGTCAAAAATAGTGCAATGTTGCTGCATTTAACGCAGATCTTTTACCCATTTTAGTTTATTTTAGCTTCGATATAAACTAGCATTCTAATATAATCAAAATAATCAAACAAAAATGTTATAAAATATAATTTTATTTTATTTTTTTAAATTTTAATTTTATATTTATTTTTTAATATTTTTATAAGTTATTTAAATAGCCACTATAGTTTGTAGGTTAGAGTTATTTTATTATATTTACATTGAACCCTTTTCTTCTACTACTTAGGGTATCCCCTGGAGGCTTAATAAGCCTAATTAATAATTGTACATCTAAGTAATGTATTTTATTTTCATTAGAGAATAGATTTACCTTTTTATGTTCAGTTACTGTTTCCTTCGTTGCTAGGTTTTCTTGTCAAATCACTCTGATATGACAGTATTTCTTCTTAATTTCTTCTATTACTAGCTGTTTACATTTTTCTTGATAAAATTAGATTTAATCACTGAATTCTTGTTTATGTATTTGCCATATCTGCAAAACAGTGTTAATTCTCTCCTCGAATATTTTAACCAATTGCTCATATATACTCTAAACAATTACACACATATCTCATACATAAATCTTTCACACTCTACAAAACAATTTTCTACAGTTATTCTATATTAATTCTATACTCACCTTAAGTTTTTTCCACTCTCATCAACCTGTCTTCGTATTATCAACATAGAATCATAACCCCACATCCCATTTCATTTACTCACTGTGGCATTTTGAGCCACTATTCAAGTCGATAACAAAGGTATTAATTTCTAATCTAACATTAGTGTATAATTCCACCATTTCCCAATATATTATCTTTGTGTCTGATGGAGCTCATCCAAATCGAAGGGCTTTATTTTAGACAATCCTTTCCACATATCCAAACAGTTCTTGCCAGACTATATCCTTCTGGACCTGCATATCTACTGTAGTAATTTTTCCTACATAATATAACAATTCAATAGCGAGGAAGACGTTAGAGTTTGTAACCATATAATTCAGCCATCTGATCTACTATGTATCTCTTTAGGCCTATTTCTAAAAAAGTAAATTGCATAAAACGCAATTAAACAGGTCATTTATATTTACCAAGTGACAATTTGAAATACTTCACTCCTTAACATGGTATCCCCAAAACTTAATTTATGTTTTGCAAGCCATTTCTTAGTTACAGGCTTTGCCAACCACTTGTTGTGATTTTTTGTTGGATTCCTCTTTCTAGCGTTAAGAACAATATATTTGCAATGAGTTATTAAAAAATATTATGATTTACAAAACATAATCAAATGTTAATCAAACTTTTACCTTTTCCCATCAACCTTTGTCTTCTTTACACTCTTTTTATTAGCGTCTTGTCAAGCAGATATTTGATAACCGAACGATTTTTGCAGGCTCTCTCGGTTATATGTTCAAACGTATCAGACAGCATTGTATCTCTTTTCAACTGGACTAAAATGAGAAGGAAAATATTGTCTGGTATTAAAACGAATTTACAAACTGCAACAAGCACTACATTATACATATTGATAATATGAGTTCACTGCTTCTTTGAATAATCTATAAGTAAGAGTTATCGTTGCTAACGTGTCATGCTACGGAACTCAATATTCACATTATTAAATTTAAATGACCAGATGTTGCTGAAAGTGGCCGACATGCCATATTGTTTGTACCGAAAAAATAATAACAATGAAATAATAACACATCCAACGTTTTTGGTATGTTTGTATGATATATGTTTGGAATTTCACGTACAGTAGTTTCGGTCAATAGGAAAGCGTTGAGAAAGCTAATGTCGGCGCCAAACGTTTGAAAGAGAAAAAAGAAGATTGAGAAGCCCCAAGGAAAGGTCGAGTCCTTTGTCTGTTTCATACCTATCTTGTAAATTAGTAAAGCGTCTTTACATAAAGTTACACTGTTGGAGTGATACTCACGCACATGTTCAAAAAGCTCATTTTTGTGGGAAATGTTTGTGGTTTTGTGGAGAAGTTAGAGAATCGTTAGTAAATATTTATAAATTTGCTCTCCAAGATTAATTTTAAAATTTTTTAATATTTTTAATAATTATGCAACTCCCTATATTTAATTCACAAATTGTCGGAACTGAAATACGATTGAGATTCCAAAATCCCGAAATAGAGTCCTCTAATCACTTCTTACAACCCATGACTAAATATTTGCACCAATAAAGTCAATACACCGATTTTTTAGGTAAGGCATGTTTTCCTTTGGACCGTCCTTTATAGTAAACGCTATTGTTAAATTGGTTTTACTATTGTCTAACTAATGAAATATGTTATGATTAAAACAAACGCATTTTAAATTTGTTTCAAATTAATTCATTTAAAAAGAAAAAAATGGTGACTTATTTACGATATTTTACCGATAGCATAGATATATACCAATTAGATTTACGATAGTACCGGCAATATTCCCGACCCAATCTTATTATAATATATAACAAAAGCAACATTATAGACAGTCATACTTTAGACCAGGCACTAATAGCCTACAAACGATATATTCTTTAAGCTCACGCAATTAAATTGGAAATAATTATTCACGAGAATAATCATCAGGTCATGTGGTATCGATCCTTACAGATGATAAGGCCAAAGTTTGGTAAATACAATTTGTGGAGATATTCCAATTAATAGTTTCCATATGGATTTTTCTTTTGTAACACATGAAAAAAGGACGCTTTTAAATCAATATTCGATACAAATATCTCATTAGATTCAACATTCTAGGTCCTAATCGACACTCACATAAGTTTATCATTTATCGTTGAAGTCGATAGTTGTCGATAATCGCCATCTTTAACAGCACCCAATGAACATTTGGAAATGTCTAGAACTTTAAACCATTATGTTATTTATATAACAATATATATCGTATATAACCAAACATCTAATTTGACGTAATTAATATGTGTATTGACACGAATATAGCTACAGAAGTATCCAATATCTCGTAATGTGTAGCGACCGATACAAACCTTAAGCAACCACAAATACACCCACTCTGAATTCTAAGGTTGGCAAGGCGTATGATTAGTATCATGCGGTTCCGGATATAAAACAGCAGCACGACAATGTTTCTCTATATATTTTGTACAATAAATAAGTCATTAAGAGTCGGCTGGAGATCGATATCGAAGGAATAGTGAGTTGGTTGGTTGGTTCGCAGAAGGGGTGGTGAGCATTGAAGTGTCAAAGTGACAAATTTGGTCGAGTTTTCTTGAAATAGAGATTTGAATTATTCTTTATTGAAATGTTCTGCATCTTCATAGACATATGTAAACTGAATTCGATTGTTATTTGCCTCAATTGCAATAGAGGTATGTTTAATGTTAGAAAGCGACTGCAGATACAGCTGGATGTGTTTGATGCTGTTTTTAACGACGAATAATTTGGAATATTAAATCGGATGGACGGCTTTAGAAAGGTTTTCTGGCAGAGCAATATGTCAACAGCGCCGCAGTAAGTCCTTTCTTCTTACCGCGCACAGAAAAAACATTCCAGTATACTAACAACCAAACCAAACTAAACTTCAGACCAGCAAGTTCTTCAAGACCTTGATTCAGACCACGGACCAATACTCCTCTCAATCACCGACTTTTTCCTGAGGTCCATTATTCCTAGACCTCAAAACACAATCGACTGGAAATTTTATCAATCAAAATTACTCAAAACAGGACCTCCAAGTATCAACTCTCCAGACCATCTAGAGCAGTCATCAGGCTAACTTCAAGGTCCACCAAAACGCGCAGTGTAGAATAATTAAATTTACTCTTCCAAGGGATATTCAAAGAGCTAATCAGACCTAAGAATCGCTTAGAGAAGGGCTCATGCCACATTGATCCCAGACGATAAATGCAAGGCACAACGTGCGATCAGGAAAGGTAAAATCCTGGAATAACAGGAAATGGGAATTATTTCTCAAATGGCACTGCTTCTTACTACCTCTGGCGCACCTCCAATCACGTCATCCTCTAGGGATTTCGCCATAACAATTCCAGAAAAAGCCGAACTCCTTCTCCTTCTGGTATTAAACTGAATTTACAAACTGCAATAAGCAATACACTCTATATATATATATATATATATATATATATATATATATATATATATATATATATATAACTGCAATAAGCAATACATTATATATATATATATATATATATATATATATATATATATATATATATATATATATATATATATATATATAACATAACATGAGTTCACTGCTTCTTTGAATAATCTATAAGTAAGAGTTATCGTTGCTAACGTGTCATTCTACGGAACTCAATATTCACATTCTTAAATTTAAATGACCAGATGTTGCTTAAAGTGGCCGACATGCCACATTGTACTGAAAAAATAATAACAATGAAATAATAACACATCCAACGTTTTTGGTATAGTGTACATTCTTGAATAAATGTCCAAATTCCTAGACTAAACCAAATGAAACTAAAGCATACTGGCATACTGGTAAAATCCTGGAATAACAGGAAATGGGAATTATTTCTCAAATGGCACTGCTTCTTACTACCTCTGGCGCACCTCCAATCGCGTCATCCTCTAGGGATTTCGCCATAACAATTCCAGAAAAAGCCGAACTGCTTCTCCTTCTGGTATTAAAATGAATTTACAAACTGCAATAAGCAATACATTATATATATATATATATATATATATATATATATATATATATATATATATAACATAACATGAGTTCACTGCTTCTTTGAATAATCTATAAGTAAGAGTTATCGTTGCTAACGTGTCATTCTACGGAACTCAATATTCACATTCTTAAATTTAAATGACCAGATGTTGCTTAAAGTGGCCGACATGCCACATTTTTTGTACTGAAAAAATAATAACAATGAAATAATAACACATCCAACGTTTTTGGTATAGTGTACATTCTTGAATAAATGTCCAAATTCCTAGACTAAACCAAATGAAACTAAAGCATACTGGCATACTGGTAAAATCCTGGAATAACAGGAAATGGGAATTATTTCTCAAATGGCACTGCTTCTCACTACCTCTGGCGCACCTCCAATCGCGTCATCCTCTAGGGATTTCGCCATAACAATTCCAGAAAAAGCCGAACTCCTTCCTGAAACGTTCGATAAACCAATGATATGCATTCCTGCACTGGGCCCTCCACGACAGATGCTAGACGTCATCATTGACACAGTTGTTTATTTGAAAAGGAAAAACTTCATATCAGAAAATCTCTAAAAGTGTCTAGTCTCTCCGAGAGACCTGCAGCTCTCAAGCGTCTTCCTATAAAAAAAAGCACCAGGCCCAGGTGGTATTTCAGCAAACCACCTGAAAAACCTCAATTTCAATCAGCAAGCAACTTTCCGAGCTTACAAATAAAAGCAATTCCAGGCTGAGGCTCAAATATTTCCCTAAAGAGTGGAAACACATCGCACATCGCAATTATCCCTAAAAAAAGACACATGTCTGATGAGCTCTCCAAACTCGCAGAAAAAGCGATACTGGACGCTTTAAACAGCTTCACAAACGCAAACCACATAATTCCCGATGAACAATTTGGTTTCCGTGTTTTTGCAATTCCAGCCCAGGGACTAAGTCACCCGCAAAATCAAAATTTCTTGATCTAAAGCAACATTAGCAAAAGATTATTTGGTACTAGCTGGACAATTTGGTTTCTACAAAAAAAGGAAAAACGTCTCTCTTTCTTCTTTATTATTTCATTTCCTCAACCCTTCCGTATAAACTTGACCCCATATAGTCTTTAACATCGAAAAAAACATGTTTTAACCAGTGTTTTTCGTTCCAAATTCCTCCCACAAAATTGTAATGAGTATTGTGAGCAAACAAACCCAGTCAATACAAAAACAATAAACGAATAATTCCACAACTGTACCATATGTTATGCCATCTATTGTAATTTTCTTAAAACGTATTTCATTTTTATTATTAGCAGATATTTGATAACCGAATTATTTTTGCAGGCTCTCTCGGTTATACGTTCAAACGTATCAGACAGCATTGTATCTCTTTTCAACTGGAATAAAATGAGAAGGAAAATATTTTCTGGTATTAAAATGAATTTACAAAACTGCAATAAGCAATACATTCTAAAACTAAAACAAATAAAACTAAAGCATATTGGCAATAATTGACAATTAATATATAATATATAAAATAATATATAGAATAGAATCCAAATGATTGTAAACAAAACAACAAAATAAATAAATTATTAAAGATTCCATATTTATCTTTAAACGATTTATTTTCTGGGTATCTGAATAGGGTCAAATCTCTTAAATAAAGCACAAAAATATATGAAACTTCTGGTTAGGAATATATGAATTATATTTTATTATGAGTTGGCATCAAATTTGAATAATATTATCCGAACTGTTTCTGAATTACATTTTTTCGGTTCCTTATCGTTTTTGTAATCTTTGATCTTATTTTTCATGAATATCAATTTGAAATTTTCTCTATATTTTCAATCGTTTCGATTTTAAATTGATTTAGATATCTTGAAAAGTTTTCATTAATATCCTATAGGATGCGGTGCCTGATAAAGGAGACATAAGCAGAATGAAAATCAACGATTATATAAAATACTCACCTATCTACACTTTAGGAATTATACGGATATATAATATTATATTTAAATACATTTTATTTAATACAATCAAGATATTACGGTATCAAATTAATTATTAAAAAATATTCCAGTAAAAAAATAATAATCTGACAAGCATAACCAGGAAATCAAATAAGATCCGAAACTAATAGATGAGTGTATAATAAATCAAATGGAACATCCAAATAAATTGAGTGAAAAGCTTGCTAAACGATTAATACCTGCTACTACATTGTGTGTGAGCAAGATGCAGTCGAAAATCGTTTCGAAAGTTTTCAAGGGAAGTAAAAGAGCATTTTGGTTATTTTAGGAATTAGGCTGTTCTAATCTTGGGAAAAGATTCTTTAATGAAAAGCCGGTTAAAGGGGGCCTTTGGACATAATAAGGATTTCATCCCTTTTTGACCAAGGCTGAATACGCCAGCTGAATCACAATGAACCTTTTTAAGCTGCGTTATCGAGGCTTGCTGTTAATTGGTATTTAATGGTTTGTCTTTTTCTCTCGAGGGTGAAACATTTGCATGCCGGCTACTGATCTATTATTATTAAAATATACTTAGTCCAAAGCAAAAAAAAATCAAAGAAAAGAATTTCATAACTTCAATTTCATAATTCAAAGAATATATAGATAATAATATAAGAAGAGAGCTCAAAAAGTAAAAAAGAAATAGATATATAATATATTTAAAAATATTTAATATATAAAGATTCACCTAACGTCTAGTAAAATCAATTTCATTATTTTACATTATTAAATGGCTTCAATAATAATTCATTCGCTTTACAGTATGGCATTAGAAAACTAACAGTTCGCACAAAAACATACTTACCATATTTGACAAGTAAATTTTTTTAATAACATCTTTAATAGATACGCTTAGTACAATCTTATTATTATTATTATTATTACAATTAATTTATTACTACTTTTCCTATGTGCTTAGATTAATTAACAAGCAAGACGAATGCGAGAAAATACATCAGTATGTATTCCTCAATTATAAAATTATAATTATTTATTAATTATTAACTTATAGTTATAGTTTACACTAATAATACACACTAAATGTTCACACAAGTTCGTATGGTTTTGTTCGTTTCAATCTCCTGACATCCTGCGCGCTGTCCAGCAGTTGTATTGCTTCCACGTTAGTATGATTTAGTAATCTTCTTGCGTGTTTCAAGGCGAAATCCTGCACAACTTCGCAAATCCATTTGATTTCCAGGTCATCGTGCAGTTCTTCATTGGTTACATAGCGATTGGCATTGGTAATCAATCGAAGAACCTTGTTTTGACAGCGCTGTATGACTAACTGATTTGAATTTTTAGTGCAACCCCATATTTGCACCCCATAGGTCCAAATTGGCTTTGACAAGTAAATGCATTTCATCAAGATAACGCTAGATCACCCACATACATAGCAACGGAACAGAATAGACCGGAAGCTTTGTTGAAAGGTTGTACAACCTTCGCCTGATAATCCGGACTTAGCACTGAGTGATTAGACGATTATATTTTGGAACATTTTTTTACAATAGGGGCAAAGACAATAGGGCATGAGAGCGGTATAATGCATAATGCATCCTGCATAAGAAATTCCCTTCAAAATGTTAACAAGTTGTCAAAAAAGACGGTGCATATTGGACATTTCTCATTCGATTTCAACTTAGAATAATAAATAATAGAATAATAATAATAATAATAATAATAATAATAACAGAAAAATATTTTTTGTTATTCATTAGTATAAACAATTTAAAGTTTAAATTAAAAACGTTAATTGACATTGACGGTCATTTACAGGATTGATTGTAATTGTAACAATTGTTGATTGTAAGTTAGAATGCTCTAAAGACTCACAAGGTCCAAACGAATCAAAAATAAAGAAAAACCTATAAATGCAGTCACTGACGGAAATACAGATGAAAAGAGCTGTTGGTGGCTAAATAAAAACAAATCGGACCCCAGACAAACTTTGAACAAAAACGAAAACCTTGAAACAAGAAATAAAAAATACTGAATCAAGCTAGTACATCACAAAAGTTGGAGTTATAGTGTATAGTTCTTATACTCTACAACTCAGCTTGCTTTAACCAGGATTGTTGCCAAATATTTTCGAAAATATAATTATATATTATATCTTGTTTTTTATTCTTACGCCTATACTTTTCAAACGTTTATTATGTAATTTGCTAAACATAAATTGAAACAAATCTTGTTTCAGGTAATCCTGAAATGCAAAATCCAAGACATGTCCTTTTTATTCTCTCAACTGTACAACATGCTGCTGATCACCATCTGCACCGTATACGCAGTAAAGACCAGGAAAATTCCGGAGAATTTCAACGAATCGAAATTTATTGGATTCACCATGTACACCACTTGCGTGATATGGCTTGCATTCATTCCGATTTATTTCGGTACAGGTAATGCTTACGAGGTAAGGCCCAACAGAATAGATATACATATATATTTTAAAAGGTACCTACGCAGGTATACAGGAATTAAGCCAGGATTGTGGACTTAACAGAGGGAAACACGTTTCACGAAATACGAATTAGGTCATAAGCTTTTACTTAAAACCGTTCTGTTTTTCATTTTACGTGTTTCCAACATAAGGAATTATTTATTAAAACTACAACAATAATCACATTTTCATTGAATCAGTGAAGAACTACTGTATTGCTAATTTTAACTACTTAAAATAATATAAAACAATAACAACTAACTTTATTTAATATTATGTGGTATACTAATCATTTTTATGTATACCCATAATAATAAGAACCCAATAATAAGGTATATAGGGTACGAAGTAAGATTCCTGAAAACATTGTTACAAAAATTTCAATATAAAACAATATCTTTGTCATAATGTCAGCTAATCGACAGTATTTTGACTGAAACTTATTTTCTGAAGAATGAATTTTGAAAACTAAAGAAAAAATTTTTTCACTTGTTACATATATACTTAAATATTACGCAGACTCTAGATTCTTCCTTTTGCGATTCTAGTAATTAAATAATATTAATAAACACCAGCAATTCCTTGTAAGAATATGCATTCCCATGCTATTTGAGGTCACGGAAAATTAAAACAATTTATGCGATATTATTATTTAAATAACTCTACTTCATGAAATTATTTCTCAACCTTCGATTTAAAAAAAAAACCTTTAGAAAAAAGTCGATTTTTTCAAATTTCTAGACTAGACTTTCTAGAGAATCTTAACTCGGTATCTTCAACTCATAATAAAGACCAAATAATAGAAACCCCACAATAATCAGCAAAACCGAATGGCACAATTTGGATATTTAATATACGAAACAATATTTCTTAATTAATTTTTATAAATCAATCAATTAACACGATTGTATAAAACTATATTTAATGATAAAAGGTTTATAAATTGAAATTTGTTTTAAGTATAAAAAATAATACATAACATGTGTATTTATTATTTAACTGTGCGTTTAATAACAATAGCCTAAATAAGATATTTAAAATGTAGAGAAATATTACAAAAGCTTTTATATTTATATAAACTATGCTTTAATACACTCAAAGGTTAAAGTTTAACTGGAAGGAAAACAATGTACTATACATAACAAAGCTTCAAGCTTATTTGGAAAAAGGAACAGTATTTTTCCATTTTCTAGTAAAGAGAACCATTTGTTTCAAAGCCCCTATGAAAGATAAGTTTACAGCATACATAAAATGTGCAAATTAGACTATACGTTTCACAAGTACATAAAATGTACAAAGTAATTTTGGTAATGAAATAGCCGTATTTGATAATCTTCTTGAGGAGATTGCTTGGTTGGTATCGTCTTTTTGGCGTCTCTAATTCAAGGTGCATCCATCTTGTGTATGCTGGATATCCCTAATACTCCTTCAGGCAGTCCAGGTTTAGCGAGAATTAATTAATTTATATTTAGAATAGATCATGAACGAGATAATAATAAAGTTTATTTTAAAGCAACGATTGCACTTACAAACTGTAGTTAATCTAAATTTCAACCTGATGTATAATATAATATATAGCATACTATCCAATTAGCAATACCACAACGCAATTCTTTACCTAGACAAACACTTAATTAAAGTTAATTAAATTGATGTGACAATTTTGATGTCAATAAAACGTTTTGTCTGCTGAGCTGGGTATTCTGAATTTCTATAGTGCCTGTTTTTATGTTCCAAAAATTAAAAATTAAAAATAACTACAATTAAGAACTTAAGAAATTTTATAATAAATTTAAAAACCAGTAGAATGAATTTTTGAAGAAAAAAATCGCTCTTAAAGTACGATTCAGTTTATTAAAAGGTTAATTTAATTAACTTAATCATTTAATTTTTAATAATATACAAACACAAACGAAACCCCATTTCTAAATAACTTTCTATCTGATTTCGTTTTTCTTTTCCTTTTTTCGGGGTTCCTTCCCTTCATAGCATCAAACGAATTAAACTGGTCCGAGAATGTATAATTCCGAGAGAAAATATCTGCTTCTTCCTAATAAATTATAATATCCGAACAGTAATTTGCACTTAAACACATTTTCTGAATAAGCACAAATGCAAATAAAAGTAAGAATTATTTAAATGTGCAAAACTGCTTGTATTTTTACGGGATTTTAATTTTTAATCTGACAATATTAAAATTTGAAACACAAAATATTTTTTAAACTTCCTAATGTTTAGTTAATTTGCATAATATAATCCAAATATCTAACTACTAGATATATATATTTTGTCGGTCGATAAGAAACCTCTCATTGTCACTGAATTACAATATTGTCCTTCTTTGTTTATCATTTTAAAGACTTTTACAATAATTCAGATAATTCTCGTCGATCAAGTCGTTCCTTGTTCTGTCCATAAGTAAAAATAGCCCCTTTGGAAGCGGTACTACTATTCCATAACTTTATTACTTAAAATGTAAATACTCAACATCAATTAACCTCCAGCGGTTTTTTAATAAGTGAGAATCAGAAATCTGGTAGTCCAAAATGTTGACCCTAACCCCTTCTTAATTTATCGATCTTAAGTCACTTGAGCGCAGAAATACTAACTTCAAAAAACAACTATCAACGTTATTAAAGTCACCTTTTGTGAACTTTGTAGTTCGGACTTGCGCTGTACAATTTGTCAGTTGGAATCGTTGATTGTAATAAGGAGCCCAAAGGATACGTCAGTCAGGTATGAAGTCCTTTTTTAATTACCAATCGGTATACTGTTGTAAACTGTGTAACATGACGACATGGTAGTAGAGCGGGAATTGATCCAATTAACCTATTATTTATTCTGGAAGGTTTCTTTATGACCTTTTCGGTGACTATGTTTGTTTAAAATCAAAGATTACTGGCACCCTTGTTTCTCGATGTATTTGGTTGTTTGTGGCATACAATGAGCCATTCAGAATCACTCTCAACATATTATTTTGAAACAATTTTAGAAGGTATTAGTAACCATTCTTGTTTCTAGCATGAAGAACAATATATCTGCATTGAATTATTAATAAATGTTATACCTAATAAAACCTAATCAATTGTTATTCTAACGTGTACCTTTTTCCATCAACTTTTATTGTCTGAACACTATTTTTATTATCATCTTGCCATGAGTGACCATTGAATATAATGGTCCCACCCTGAAATGTCTCATCTAAATACACAAATTGAAATAATAAGTCTTCCTTGATGTTATTATATGCTTTTAAACATGGGGTTCTTTCAGAAGCTATGTCTGAAAATTCCATTAGGCCTCTTAGTATGTTATTTTGGCACCATTTAAGTCGTATATTACCCAACAGTGTATGAAAGGATGTTCCCTCAAAAGGGCTGTATATTTGTACATACTTTTACATACAGACTAACAGTATCCTCTGAAACTATGTTTCTCTGTATTAAATTATGTTGGATTATTATACAAGAGACGGAACAGTACTCTTAATACGCCATAACCCACAGCAGTGATTTTCTGAGTTTGATCTGACAATCTTAGATGCCGGTCAAAATGAAGTACATGGTGTGCAACTTTCTATAGCCAAAACATGGGAATTTTTTCAAGCAGCCAGTTGCGCCCACTAAGAGAATGTTTACAGTATTCGACAAGGAAACGCCGACTTTGAAGTGAAATAATAAATGTTTCAAATATGAATGTATCAGGTTTACAAGATCACAGATCCTTTAATATCTTGAAAATTAGACCACTTTTACATACTTTATCGAATGCCCCGATGGGCTCCAAGGTTTGCATCGCTTGATAATCTCATAATTTGATAGATTGACGACGCAGTTCTCTGATACGCAAAATTTTAGCTAAAAAGTTGCTCATACTGACATAAGGCTTCTACAAAGCATCTCTAGGTTAATAAAATCTCCTATTGAATAAATAACCTATTATTCTTTGTAAAATATTAGAGAGGATCTATTGTTTAATGCAGAATTCGAACCACTATCTGCGACATTACACCTATTAATTATTGATTAACTAAAATATCATTAATGTTTGTGATTCTTTCTAGGCAAGTGTGTAAAATCCGACAAAGTAAATACATCCTAGTCCCACCAATAACGAAACTGTGTAAGATTGTATAGCTTGAGGAATGCTCAATCACCACTTTATAGTATTAATATCGAAAAAAGACCATGGTTTGACGTCCACGTAAAACAGTAGGAAACACAAGAGGTTAACATGACCGATAGAACCGATATACACACTTTTCCAATAGTATTTTTAGTATATTAAATGTGCACAAACGAGGGCAGCCCGATAAGTGTTAAGCCTCACCGCCCGATGGCACCACTATCACAAGAGAAATTTACTATCGTGTAGTACGCTTACATTCTCGTAGACGGCTACTGACAAAATTTCAACCGAATTGAACTCATAGTTCTGTTTTGACCGCGTGTGAAAGCGGGCGTGTCCGCAGATTTAAAAAAATAGCAATATCAGTCGATAATTCAATTCTTATTTTTGAAAGAGAAATCGCGCAGCGAAATCAAAGTGTGCTTTGATGCTCTATAAGTTAACTCTTCTCTTTCGATCGCGACCGCCAAAAATTGGTTTAACGGGTTTCAATGTAGTCCCACTTCGGTTTTTGATGAGCCAAGCCCAGGTGCCCCGAAAATGGCTACCATGGAGGATAACATAGCAAAAATCTAGGATCTCGAATTGGCAGCCCGATTATTGAAGATGCACGAAATAGTTGAGGCAGTGGGTCATATTCTGCATGAAATTTTGGGCATGAGAAAGATGTCGGCGAGACGGGTGTCACGGTTGGTCACTCCGGACAACAAGTGCATCCTTGAAACCGCTTCAGAATAGTGTTTAACGCTGTTTAGTCACAATCCGGAAGAGTTTCTGCGTCGTTTCGTGACCGTCGACGAAACACGGATCCACCTGAGACCAAGAAATAGTCGAAACAGTGGATTTCACCAGGTGAACCTGCTCCGAAGAAGGCGAAGATTGTCCTATCGTCCGAACTGGTTATGGCCTCCGTTTTCTTGCAGCTACAAGGCATGATCTACATCAATTACCTTGAGAAGAAACGATCACAGGGCTGTACTATACCAAATTGCAGAAAAAATGGCATCACTTAGCGAGGAAAAAAATGCTCTTCCACCATGACAACGCACTCGGTCACATCTCCACGGCCAAATTAGTCGAAATGAACTACGATCTACTTCTCCATCCACTGTATTCTCCAGATTTGGCCCCGTGGGACATCTTTTTGTTTCCGAAATAGAAAAAGTCACTCCCCGGGCAGAAACTTGAGTCTAAAGACAAAATCATCATCGCTAGCGAGGCCCACTTTGGAGACCTGGAGAAAACATATTTTTCAGACGGATTAAAGAAGATGGAGCATCGATAGGTCAATTGTATCGAGCTAAAAGGAGACTATGTTGAGAAATAAATCGCCACTTTTCAAAATTTGCGTTTTTCTTGTGTAGACTAAGTACCTATCAGACTACCCTCGTACACCTATTAATAGTTAAATACCTATAGTTATATACCTATAATTTTTATTTCCTTATATTTATCTCGCAACATATTTTTTTGCAGACCCAAACAACAACACTCTGTGTAGCCACCAGTATGAATGCTACCGTTGCTCTAGTCTGCTTATACTCACCAAAAGTATACATCATCGTATTCCACCCTGATAAGAATGTTCGAAAATTAACAATGAACAGCGCCGCCTACAAGAAATACAATGCTCAACCATCAACCTCCTATGCTACATCATCTATTTCAACTAGAGGTAAGTAGATATTTAGCAAAATAGGCGAATACAGTTAGTTTGTTAGCAAAACAAACAATAAAACTAGTCTAAAACACGACTCGACTCTAATTGGTTAACAGTAATCTGAGAGTATTTCATGTTATCTAACTTTCTCTACAGGCAAATTAAATAGCTATAATTAAGTATTTAGTTGATACATTAAGTACGAGGAAATTTACTCTAAAATACTAAGCCGTAAGATTTATAAATATTGTAATTAAACCTGATAAAATATCAGGAAGTATAAAGTTTAAATCCCATATAAACCGTAATCAATGTTAATTTATTATTAAAATTAACTTATAAATTACTTGATAGGAGTTTCCAAACTTTGACATTTATCGCTGAATAACTTTCGTTGTTAATAAATAGACAAATTCTACTATAAGATATATAGAATATTTGTGCATATAAATAAATATATTTGTTATTACGTTACTTTACATTTTTATGTTAGGTGCTTGCGTGTAATATGATCAATTTTTTCACTTTAAGAAAGCATTTATTGACAAAAATTGGAATACTAGCAATAATATTAATAAAAATACTTTCATCAATAAAAATTTCTACAACTTTCATTTTTTCATCCCAACTTCATGGCAAAATGGTGATAAATTTTTGGTATTTGCATTTATTTAAATATAATTTCCGCTAACTCAATAATTAAAAAAGTGTTAAATAAGTGTAAATTACTACGTCACTGAACATTATAACGAAGTATCATAAGGAATATTATTTTCGGAACACTAACAATTTTAGAGCATCAAATATATACATGATCTATCTTTATTTTTATATTATAAACATAAGTATGGAATAGTAAATGAAGAAATATAAGTTTCTATATTAAAACAGAGAATATTTGACTTTAGTATGTATATTAAAACAATAACGAACACAATTAAGTAAATTATTTTTTACAATTTGGAAATGTATATTAAAGGAATGTCTTTAAAATTAAAAATTAACTATTGATTTTGCACAACTTGGGTCTATAAAGTAAATGATCAAAATAACTGATACATGGTTCAGAGAATAAAATGTCATATAGTTTTAATATTTATCAATTCTTTAAAATATTTATAAATGAACTGTTAATAATTCATAGTTTCTTCTATTTGTCCTATGTATTCCATTTATTCAAATTATGTAGTTAGTTTCATTTTAAATCCTGCATATTTTCATTACTTCATTTATGTATTCATATAATGTTTATCTTTTATCCATATTTCTGACCTAAAATATATATTACAAAAAACAATAAATGCACCAGGCTGATTAAAAAATAATTTCTTTACCTAAATTTTTAAATAAAATAGCAGTATTCCTTGCTTTTTTATTTATCTCTTTCATTTATCTATTACTTTTTAATATGACTTATGTCTCACGTGGAAACTAACAACCCGCCAACAAATGAGGAATTAGAATTCTATGAAACATTCATTTTTATTTTTGATGCACAAATTAACGTGTATATTACCTGCAATATTCGGATAGTGCTTTGTTCAGAAATGTATTTACTAACGAAACCTGAAATTAATCAGAAGTTAATACCACTAAAATTTACAGAAAAATCTTAAGAACCTTTAGAATTACCTCTAGTATAATGATATATTATGTCTCCAGAGCCATCTCAATTAATAACAGTCCTTAAGCAAGAACATTTTTTCTTTTTTCTTTTTCGTCATCAAATTAAATCAATAGCTGATTTCGAATATCTAAATATCTTGTAAGCAAAGAAAACAGACGATTCTTGTTATTCTCGAATTTTGTTAACGTATGTTCGGATGAAATTTTTACATATGTCGAGTTTTTCTTTCACAGCTATAATATACCTTCCGATAAAGCAAAATGTAAAATATAAGTTTACATGACCATACAATTCCTAATAATTTTTTAACCAAACCTGCCATAACTCTTTAATAATACCAACAATACGGGAATAATGGAAAGTAACACAAAATCTTAAATAACACTGCTTAAAATTAAACAACTTTGTTTAATAATGTTTTAACCATTCACTTTCCATTTTAACATCGTCTAGTTCCTTAAAATTTACATTTATTTTAAGGATTTATCTTACAGCGTTGCCAGATTTTGATTTTAAAAATTACGCGTCCGTTCATTTATGTAGAAGTTTAATTTAGAAACTACGAATAATCTACCATACTAGAATTGGAGTTGGCAGCACGTTGCATAAAGCGTTGGATAAAATATTTGTTTAATTTATTTATTTATAGTCGCATTATTTAACGATTTCAGACACTCATTTAATTTTAACGAACACTATCTTTTATAAAATTATAGTTTTAGCTAAACTCTTAGCCCGCACGGCTACCCGCTCGCTTTATTTATATATTTTGTATCAATAATCTAATGATTGCTTGATTTGGGCGTATTTCGTTGTATTGGAATTTACTTATTATATAAAAAATTTAGGCCTAAAAATTCTTCCTCCGTATAAGCTTTAACCGTGCTAAGTTTCAAGCTTCTCAGTACTCCCGCATTCTTCATAAAGAAAGGTAAAATTTTCGCTAAGTCGCTAATATATAGATAGATAACTCAAGAATATATCATGGTCAATATTTACTTAACGTATTATATTTAGTTAGTATGACGTTGCGAGATGAAATATGTCGATCTACCTCGACATTATTCAGAATTTCATAAACGCTTTCAACAATTGCCAGGGCAATATTCATCTTTAACATCGAAATTCCTGAAACGAAAGGGAGTAAACCAATTCTAACAGTGGCATTCACCTAAAAATGCATCACCATAAATATCACATAACATCCTGGGTTGCATTTTCCCCTTTCAAAAGTTAAAAAGAAAAATATGACGAAAATGAACTTCTAAACTGTCCATTTATTAAGCTCAATGACAAGAAATGACGATAACTTCATACCTAAAATTATTACTTTTTAAACTCCCTATAGTATGGCTTTATTGAATAAGTCTTACTAGACATAATGGATTTCCCTAACCTTGCATTCTATCTTAAATTATTTAGTGTTGTGTAGTATTGCATAGTTTATCTCATATGAAGCACTGTTGTTGTAAAGAAACGTATTCTTTACAGGAACTCCTGGCGAATCTATTCCAATGGAACGAGTTGGAGC
Source organism: Rhynchophorus ferrugineus (assembly GCF_030347505.1). Lineage (NCBI taxonomy): Eukaryota > Metazoa > Arthropoda > Insecta > Coleoptera > Curculionidae > Rhynchophorus > Rhynchophorus ferrugineus. Next base: position 16,231,507 of record NW_027472584.1, on the reverse strand, counting down.
AGCAACACCATCACGTAGCTCTTGCGCTGGTGTACAGACCGATCCACCAGAATCCGCTGAACCATCTGATGCGATATCGCTTCTTTGAGATTTAAAGAGTAAGTTATTTGCTAGAATAAAGATCTAGGTTGGGACATGGAATCAAGGCTGGCGTAGAGCTCGGTCACATACCTGAAGAAGGTCCATCTCCCATCGAGATCGTGACAGAGTACCTACCCGCTATTCTAATGGCTAACCATGCCTTACTAAGTATCAGAAACCTCTAGGGTTATGATTATGGAACAAATTAAATAACAAAATTTTAATTAACAATGAAATTAAAATTGTTCATACCACTATCACTATTAAACAACAATGATACGTTACATTTGAAAATTATGCATTACCTGTTGGAACAAAGTATCGTGCTAATAGTACACAGTAAATGAAAGTATGCAAAATGATGTAAATATAACGATAAGATAGCTTCTACACGGAAATCACTTACTGAAGTTATGTTATATATGTCATGTACACAATAATTATCATAAGAAATACTTATTCCGCACTGAGCAGATTGTTGAAACACTAAGCAAAATAAATAAACGTAGCAAAAAATTTAATTGAACTTTTTAATTTTAAATTTTTTAATTGAAGCGACTTCAAAAAATAAATTAAGAACGAAAAGTAAAAAATAATCAAATTTAGATTTTTAACGCAAAAAACAACGTTTAAAAATAAAATATGTATATAATAATCATTGTACTAACTAAATAAAAATAAACAAAAACCTTATTTAGCCTATCTACTACACGTATTTTATATTTTAAGATATACACACAATTTAACTTAATACCTACCTAAAGCTATTTAACTATTTACAATATTATTTTAACTATTACCAACTGATCAGTTTGAAGTCGGTACGAGTAACAAATTAGATTTGTTTTGTTCGTAATTTAATTTTGTGTATATGACACAAAATTATATTATTATTTTTGTTTTGAAAATAATAAAAGTAGTGACACTCTTAATAGCTCGCGCAATAACTGCCAAACTTATGAGTAGAATATCATGAAATTTTAACAGCTTTCTTTTAAAGATTAGTACTAACTGAAAAAGCTGTAAATGCACTAAAACTAGTGCCATCTATTTGTTAGACCAGGGACTTTCAGTCCACGTGATAAATATGTAAAAAACTGAAAAAAATTATTAAAAGACACAGAACAAATATATTAAATATGAATACGTAAAGAAAAAAACATCACTAATATGACATATGCAAGGTTTTTGGATATTATCATCTAATGAATATGTCTCATTCCATTAAAACATCCATGTTGTGACAGCAAATGAGTTCAGACTAATAAATATACCTTCTAATGTTATGGCAAAGAAAATGGAAAATTACAGTATAAAAGACAAAGTATTGAATTATACAACTATAGAAATAGAAAAAATAGAATCAAAGTTGTAGAGTGCTATTTAGGTGAAAATAATTTTAAAAAAATATATAAAAGAATGCAAAAAAATTAATGCAAGTAAAGGAAAAATTTGTAATTTAACTATAATTGTAAGGGACACTAGAAAAAATATTCAAAGATAATATCTAATGAACTGGAGAGGATTTCAATAATGAAATATTTAACGATCATGATAGACGACAGATTGAGAATTTGTTGAATTCAAAATACTTATATTAAGTTAAAATAAAAACTGCTTGAAATTTATTTCAGACGTAAATGCTATTCTATAGTATAAATCACTAAATAAGAATAGATAACTGATGCTGATAAAACATTATTGTAATACCATGACATAAAAGACAACATACAACATTAATAACAACCTAATATATAAAGTTTGAAAATACTGCTCTTTATTATTGAACTTCTAACATTTTTCTCAGACGACAGATGTATTGTTAACATATTTCAAGCACAATATATTTTAAAGATACTGAGATCGAGAAAACAATATACACTAAATAAGTTTGAATTTATGATTCACCATCATAATTTTCTCAGATAACTTTTCCAAAAATGGAAATAGGACAAATATATTGCGAGGTATAACCTAATTTCATTCTAAGAATAAATGATGTTGGAAATTTCTGTTCGTGATTTATTGCACAGGTCTATTATTCAATGTATTGTTCAATTCGAATAAGATATATAGAGGAAATGTCAAATGTCGTACGTTTTGTCTGCGTGCAACTTGTTTACGAACAAGATTTTCAATTTGCTTCTTTCATACTAGGACATCTTATATATTTCACACAAAGTACGATGTCTGATGCATTTGTATAGTCATTCTTTTACTTTTACTAGACTATTATTTATAACACTGCTCTTTCAGGTAATATTGTTAAATAATATAATAGGTTTTACTGAAAATAATTAGGCACTAAAACGTTTTTTAAACTTAATTTCAATTTTAAAATAAGATTAAAATAGCATATTAAGTTTCTAATTGAAAATAATTTTGTCGCAAAATGACCAAATTCGCAGAACTAGATTCACCTGGATTATTTCAACAATAGTCAATAAATAACTTTTAGCAGCACTTTTCTACGTCATAGAGAGAAAAAACCTAATACCAACACACCAGTTTGGGTTTATTAACAAGCACTCAACAATTGACCAGGTCCACAAAATAACAGATGTTATTGAAAAAGCCTACGAAAGTCATAAAGTATGCTCAGCTGTATTCTTAGATGTAGCACAAACCTTCGATAAGGTTTCGCATGAAGGCCTTGTTCATAAACTACAGAAAATGCTACCAAAAACAACACATCGAACTATTAAAATCATACATTACAACCAGAATGTTTAGAGTCAAACAAGAAGAAACTTACTCTACAATAAAAGAAGCTAAAGCAGGTGTACCACAAGGAAATGTACTGAGACCAATGCTTTATCTACTTTACATTTGTGATATACAACAAATGGAAAATATCACGATGGCTACATTTCCTGATATATTGTTGTCGGAGACAATAGTAAAGAAGCCTCACGAAAATTACAACAGGCAAGTAACAATATAAATAATTGGACACAAGCTTGGAAAATAAGAATTAATGAAAGTAAATCTGTACATGCGCTGTTCACCTATAAACAGACCGTACAAGCACCAATAACATTAAATAACACTATCATTCCATATAGCAACAATGCTAAATATCTCGGAATGAATCTTGATGCAAACCTTCGCTGGAAGGAACATATAAAGAAGAAAAGAAAAGAACTGGAATTGAAATATAGGAAAATATACTGGCTAATTGCAAGAAAATCACAATTATCAGTACATAATAAATTGCTATTATATAAGGAAATATTGAAACCTATATGGACATACGGAGTTCAATTATGGCGATTTTCTGCAAAGAGTAACATAAATAAAACACAAATTTTTCAGAACAAAGTCCTGAGAGGTATTGTGGGTGCACCCAAATACTATAGGATTGATTACCTACATCGAGACCTTCAGATACCCACAGTCAGTCAAGAAATCAAGAGATTGCAAGGGAACATGAGGAAATACTCCATTTTCATACGAATAATGAAATATTGTAACTTTTGGATACCACCAGAATAGGACACAGACTCAAAAGAATCAAACCATCTGATCCTGTGTAGTGTTATGTAGTGAGGTGCATATATTAAGAAATTCAGCAGTGACATGTATAAACATTATTTCACTAGAGACTGAGTTAGGGCCGATAGGTCCTCCTAGTTATATACCTAGATTTAAGTTAGCATAAAGACAAATTATAGGTTAGACGGAAACGGCTAGTAACAATATATTAATTAAATAATAAAAAAAAACTTTTCTACGAATTAAACTGAAAATGACGAATACGAAATGACTTGAATTTGATCTTCGAGATTAAGAAAAAAATAGAGTGTTTGGTGAATAAAATCGGTGTAAAATAGGACTAATTGAAATATGTTGAACATATTATATATCGATTTATTCATGAATGAATTCAAGCCTTTTACAGCACTTAATGCATTTTTCTAAAGATTACTATAAATGTTGAGGTCTACAATGAATTACGGACAGTAATTAAACAACATACATATCCGTTTTTTTATTTATTTAATTTTTTACAATAATTAAATCTAGGAATATATTTAGGATATCTATATTTATTTGTGATAATCTAGGTGTAATAATGTTTATGTATTAACACACATACACAAGATCAAATGATTTTATTGTTTTCAATCGTTCTTTTGCTCTTCCGTGTTCTGTTCTAGTGTTATCCAAGAGTTGTATTAATTTGATATTGACATGAGAATGCAGTCTGTTCTCATGTCTTCTTGCGATTCTCTTGACTTTCTGAGTGACAGTATATGAAGGTATCGGTCTAAGTAATCAGTGCTACAGTATATGGGTGCACCTACAACACTTCTTAGGACATTATTCTAGAAAACTTATATTATATTTATATTACTTTTCGCAGAACATCCCCATAATTGAATTCCGTATGTCCATATAGGTTTCAATACTTGTATAATAGAAATTTATTATGCACTGATAATTGTTTGCGAATTTTTGCATCAAAATTAATTCCTAGATACTCAGCGTTGTTGCTATATGGAATTATAGTATTATTTTTTGTTATTGGTGCTTGGGTGGTCTGATTATATATGAACTGCACATGCACAGATTTATTTTCGTTAATTTTTATTTTACTTCACAATCTCCTCGTCAATAATTATGTGAAACGGGTGCCCATTAGTAATTGCATCACCGTCACCATAGCTCACCGATTCAGCGGAATGCTGAAGCCCTACCGATACGACCAAACGGGTACACTTCGGTTTTCTTCGTCTTGTTTAGTTAGCAAGAACCAAAATAATCGTGTAAAATCAAAAAATAAAACAAAACATAGAAGTTAAGCGAGAAGTTGGTGAATCACGTTTTAAAATATATTTTAAACATAGTATATATTCATAGAAATAAATACTTTTTATGCCAGCTTCATTGGCGAAGTGGTTAAGGCAACAGGACGGTCCTCCTACCGTTGCGATAGTCACGATAGGTTCGAATCCTACTGGGGCATGGATGTAGCTTATGTTTGTGACTGTAATTGTACGTGTCTTTAGACAACAGTCGAAAATCCGACAAGGAATAACCATCCAAGTCGCGCCAGTGGCCAGGCTAGGTAAGACCGGATGTCTTCTAAGATGGTCTCTAAGTTAGCCACTGCCCGGTCGGTAGGCTTAATGCCGAGGTCCGTGGTTCGGAGCCCACGTTAAACTGTAAGTCCAATCCAGATAAACCCTCGTTGGTAAAAAGGAAACTTTAAAATATATTTTAAAAAAATTACGAATTCTTAATAGGAATAACACTAAATTTCCATTTAATCTGCGCAAAACTTAAACTAGATTTAGTAGTGGAGTAAAATTGGCATGGAATTTGAATTAAAAATACTTTTGAATCTGATGAAAAAGGTCATTGTTAAGTTTGTTTTTATTTTTATTGGGGACGAGCTGAAAATGGATTATCCCCAAAGTTGTTTTACCGCCTTAAAAAAAGAGTAAAATGTGTTATGGTTAACGGTCGAAATGTGGGAGCTGGGATAGCGTTGTTGAGGTGCTTCAGGCAGTATGGAGGTGTAAGATTCTTTTGTTTTAAAAAAGTTTTTACTGTCCTTTTCGAATAAAAAGTGTACACGTATTTTACATTAATGTCCAACATTTTATCTCAGCTTTTATATATCACATATTTCTAATTTATTCACGTTAATTTAAAACATTAATCAATGATATATGTGCCATTTTGATCGATGGCCTCTTCTGATAAAACCATAATTCCGACACTCTAGAATTTTGTAAAGTTATTTACCTTGATCATAACGCCTTAAACGCCTGTTCTATTCGATAATTCTGATCATTTTTAAATTTCTTGCTTCAATCGCATTAATAGTTAATAGCAGAGAGTTAAACTAATAGTTTGACCAAGTTCGAACAGTCCATAATGAACAATTCCATTCCAATCCCACCAAACACTTAATATCGCTTTGCTTGAGATCAGTGCGAGCTTTTCAACCGTTTCTGAAGATTACCTAGGCTTCACCCACGATCTTCTTCATATATTATTGTAATTTACTTAATCACTCATGACCATAAAGAGCAAAAATTTTTTAATAACACATATTTTCAAATTGGAAAGTAGAACCAAAATGACCTACTAAAATTTCAATTCCCAAAACGCGAATGACGCTACCTTTATATCTAGAATGTTGCATAGAATGTTATCTTTAATGCGCTGTAGTATGGTTTCGCTGAATAAGTATTACTAGAGATATGTGACTTTAAATATATCAGTTAGGAAAAACGGAAATTACTTTTTTTCTAATGGTAATAATTTTTACTAAAACTTCTCCAGTCGTCTTCAAAATATTCTCCATTAGATGCGTTGTACTTTTTGGACCACTATTTGAAGCAGATCTAGGAATATTCGGAAAGAATTTAATATCGTGTACTCGACCCATAGATCCAAAGGCGATTTACTAGCAAAGACGTTGTCTTAGAGAAGCAACCTATCACCGTTAAAGTCGCTAAAGTTCCAGATGTTTCCTTCGAACATCTTCCTTTAGTCATTTTAAACCTTCTAAATAAAAGTATTGGTTAAAAATCCAGTTAACTGGGGTAAATTTCCGATACATAATTCAACATTGAACATTGAAATAGATAATAATCGACCTCTTTCATCTGCGTTTTTGGCCGCAATTGGAATTTTTCAATTGACTTTTATTCATCAACTTTAACAACATCAATTTTATTATCAACTGACTCAACATTTATTTTTCAAGTATTTCTATTAGATTCTATATATTCTGTTCTAAATAAAACAATAAGATAGACGTTTAATATGAATTAATTATTCAGCATCATTACATATTATAACTTTCATTTAGTTATTCCATTTATTCTCCAAAACTACAAATATCTTATCGTAAAACTTATCACCATTCTTGCTAGACTATTGGATGTTATTAAAAATATACATGTATCGTGTAACTATTGTATATGATACTTTACATTAAAAAATATTTTCAAAAGTTTCTTCTTAACAATCATGTTTAAACTTCTCTTCGTATTGTATCTTCCTTTAGATGTAATTCATGTCGCTTTCTACATATACCTCTACAAGTACATCCATATATCCCTAATAAAGACTGTGTATGACTGTACGTATTATACTGAGTCACTGATTTCTATTTTACAAAGGCTAATTACAAAAAAACGTGTCGAAATTATGAATTGTTTTTCTTATATTTCATTGAAGGGAATTACATTTCTTGATACTCTCGATAGTACAAAATTTTTTAAATAATATGAAAAAAGTATTTCACAACTGATCAGAGAAAATATGTTCAATAATAATCTCATATAAAATAATTATTAACAACATGAAAATTTTATGTTTGCCGACTAATTTTATTTAATTCATAGAACAATGCAAACATTTTAAAATGTAACTAACACATCAACATATAAAAATAACCACCCATCAAACGCACTACACCCAACAAACGCTTCTTAGCTTCTTTCCAAAAAGAACTATATCTTCGACCTAAAATATAAAGTAATACTCATTAAACACAGTAGTTTTAGAGAAAAGAGTCATATACCTATGTTATTCTTTAGACAGTACTAGTTTCAACGTGTTACTTCTTTATTTTTTCCAAGATATGTCTCAAATGTGTTCAAAAGATTGATTGATTGAAAAGATACTAGCATAATATCCTCTTATAAGGACTGTGGCTCTTCCATCCAAATCATCTTGCACTTGTCAGATTTTATTTTTTCATAATACTTAGCCATTTAAAATAGTAATAAAATATATACAAAATACATCATGTAGTAAATACAAATTCATACCTGTTTATATAATTTATGTCCCTATCATTAAGGGATGAATTGCCTGATGACTCCATTTATACATTTTGTGCCACCAAATAAAAGTAATATTCTTAATTTAAGGTTTTATTATATCTACCTCATAATTAAATTTACGCATATACATTCTTTTTTCTTGGGACTGAATATATATTCTGATGATTTTGGATCATTTTGTAATTGTTACAGAATTGTAAATGTTTGAAATTTCTTTACAAATCTATAAATAGAATACTAAAGCCGTATAAACATACGAGTTTTATGTTATATACCTACCTTAAACATCCAACGAGTTGAATTCCAATATTATTCGTATTTTCTTCCTTATCATAACTTTATTTATTATATTACCAGCCATACTTACAACAATTTGATACTCTTTTAAAAACGATTATACGGTACATATTATTTCAGCAATAAACATTGCTTTTTAAGAAAAGAACGCTACACGTACCGTCGAAAAATGTTTCACAAAATATTTCATTTTGGCATGCCATTGTAAAAAGTATGGTTATAAACAAAAGAATACAGGGTACCGAACCAAACTATGAAAACAGTCAAATTATTTTTGGAGGCCGAAACTTTCCGAGAAGAACCGAACGGCCCACGAATTCATTTCGATCACTGTGAATGGAGAGATTTTCACTGAATCTTCGCGCAGACCTCGAACTTTCGCTTCGTTCAACTCTGTACTCACCAGAATCTTCCCCGTATATTCGCGCATTGTCTCGCGCAGATCTCGAACCATTCACTTCGATCATGTCTGTACTCACCATAATAATGTATTCACGTATTACCCACAGTTACTTATATAGCGTTTATTCAAGATTGTAAGAATAAAATCCAAAACAACCTCAGACCAGATCAAACAGTTGCGGTTCTTTTCCTCTGATAACAAACGCGGCCTCCATCTCGCTAAGAATTTTTTCATAGTGACTTTTGGTTGCAAATTGCCGACCTTGTAATACACCTGAACTAACTGGCGTACTTTAATTAATTAATACCAATTGAAAGAGTTTGTCAATCGAAATATATAACAAGCCAATTAAAAACTTCTCGGCCTATCATAGTAAAACACATTTTTTTGAGAAATTTTTTTTTATTCAACATAATTCCCTTCAAAGGTGATACACTGATTATAGCAACCGTCCAACTTTTCGATACCAATTTTGTACTACGATTTGCCTTTTGCTTCAAAATAGGCCTCAGTTTCGGCGATCACCTTTTCATTCGACGAAAGATTCTTTCCAGCGAGCATTCTTTTGGGATCTGAAAACAGGAAATAGTCGCTGGGGGCCAGATCTGGAGAATTTGGTGGATGAGGAAGCAATTCGAAACCTAATTCATGGATTTTTGTCATCGTTTTCAATGACTTGTGACACGGTGTATGTCTTTCAGCAGCACTTTCTTTTTCTTTAAATGCGGCCGTTTTTCGGCGATTTCGTCCTTCAAACGGTCCAATAACGCTATGTACTAGTCGCTTTCTCAAGGTAATCTCGAGTTTACTACACTTGATCAACTTCAAACACTGCTCCGAATCATCAATTCGTCGTTGTTTTTCGTCAAAAGTGAGCTCGCACGGCATTCTCATATTGCACAGAGCTTTCTCATACCCAAATATTCGTGAATGATATGATGTACACATTCAGTTGATATCTTTAGAGTGTCTGCTATTTCATTCAATTTGAATTTACGGCCATTCAAAACCATTTTATGCATTTTTTTAATGTTTTTGTCGGTAACAACGTCTTTTGGGCGTCCACTGCGTTCACCGTATTCGATGCTCATTAGCATACCAATCCTTGATGGTTGATTTTCCTGGGACAGTGTCCGGAAACTCGGTACCAAGCCAAGTTTTTTCTTCAACTGTATTTTTTCCCTTCAAAAAGCAATATTTTATCAACACGCGAAATTCCTTTTATCCATTTTTTCACAATAAGAAAAGTTTCTTCACTCAAAATGCTATAATTCACAAACTAATGATCCAACAGCTGTCAAATTTATACACGCATCTCTTGAGTATTAGGGCTAACTAAAAACACATAGATTTAATTATAGTAGCACCATCTATGTATCAGGCCGGGGACTTTTTAATTGACCTGTCACACTCACTACATATTTATCATTATACCAAGAGCACCATCTCTTGATTTTTTAAAAAACTTATTAAATGGCATTCATATTTGGATTTCTAACAATACATCTCATCAATGTGTAACATGCGAAATTTTTGTAAATAACTTTAATAAAAATATTTGTTACAGAAGCAGAGCCTGATAAACGAAAAAAGGAACTGTCAGTCGTATTCTGCGATGATCATAATCAACACTAAATAAATGTACGTATTAGATATGAATATTTTTGACCGTTACCATGTGTAGTAACAAATATTTAAAGAAAATCCCCCATAGTAATCGCATTGTTAAATTTTAAGATTAAATATATTGAATCAAAAGAATTTAGAAAATCGTTTATGAAGTTGTTAAAGTATAATAATATTGTCATCGGTGTCAACACCACTTTACTATATGGCCTATTTTACAGATATATATAATACATAAAACATATTCATTAAATGTGCTTCTGGGAAAAGCATTTTATATATCTAATTGTTAAACATTCCTCTGTGAGACAAACTTAGTTTAAATAATATTTATTATATCAAAAGAATTAAGATTGAAGAGTTTATCAAATGTCAATATTAAATACTATAATTTAATTTGGCGTAAATATTTAGCAATAATAAGAAAATACATTGTCAATTTTAAGAAAGCGTTTCAAATTTTAATTTTTTATATTAACTTTAGATATTAATGAAGTTGATTTAAACTAGTGTTGGGAACTATCGACTGAAAACAGTCGAAACCGTCGATAGTCGCAAAACAGTCGAAACAGTCGATAGTCAAAAAAATAGCGACTGAAAATAGTAATTACTATTTGCTATATGCGCGGTTCGACTGGTTTTTTTTTTCGTGATGTCAGACGAAGATGTATGAATTCTTGTCTGTATAAATTGTGAGATAGGAAAGGACGGATATATTCTCCAATGGTACTATAAGCGAAACAGAGATGTATATATATTCATTCACGTGATAACCTTAAAAAAGAAAAGGAAATCAAAATTAGTAATTTCTATTATCATGTAATAAATAAAATAAATTTAAAGGAAGTAGAATTACTTTTATACTGAATGTTCTGTGGATTTGTAAAAAGAAATGGAATAATAACACCACAAATCTTTTATCGTGTTTTAATATATTAATTACTATTTTTAAATAACATATTATAATAAATATAAATAGTACAATACAACTTAAACAAAACCTAAAAACTAAAGATGTTCAGTAACCATAAATACTAAATAAAATGTAAACGTATACTTAATTGAAAAATCTATTCCATGACGAACCAAAAATAATTGTACAATAACTACCAGACCCTTTTTAAATAAAAGTTTTATTTATTTTTGAACGGAAATATGTTTAAATTACTGTTCAGGAATAGTATCATGTTCAACTTTTCTCCCGTCGGCCGATTTTTTCGATCGTTAATTATTTGCCCAGATCTCGAAAAAATTCGATCCGAGAGGACAGATGTTGCAGGTATAGAGGAATATTTTACGTGTAACTGATATAATTCACGTAGTGTCATTTTATAGGCTTGCCAAAAATCCAATGGGTTAAAACGCCCAATAAATGGCATTTCCAAATACTGCTTAATCTGTAATGTTGCCGCAGTACTTGGAGTAACTACTTCTTTCATTCTAGCCATTTTTTTATCAAAATATCTTCATATATCAATACATTCTTGGTCAGTAGTTGTGTCTTGAATTTCGAGTTGTGGAACTATATTTGAATTTTTTCAAGTTAGAATGGAAGATACCTCTTTTGTGATAACTTTTTGTATCTCCTCACCATTATTTGCAATACCAAATCCTGCTTTTTTAAATCTAGGATCTAAAAATATGGATTTCCCGCATATCGTATTCATTTCTAAAATTTCCAGTCTTTTATTGATGACATCTAATAGACAATTTTGAGCATTTTTTCCCCATTCACTTGTTAAAATCCTGGATTTTATTTTTTATTATATATTATTTTTTTGCCCTCGAAAACTAACTTTCCAAAATGCTGCTATATTAATGTACAATATGTAGTAATTCACAAGCAAACAACGAAAAAACACAAAACTATAAATATTACATATAAATCTTTATACGCATAAATTCTGCACACTATTTTCAAGGTCGCGGCTAGGACGACACAGCCACATTATTAAAAATCAGTCGAATGAACTAGTAGAACCGAAAATAGTAACTAAAAGTAAACGACTGGAACAGTCGATTACTAAAAAGTCGATAGTCGATTTCAATCGATTGTTCCCAACACTAGTTAAAACCAAGAACAATTTTAGTACGAGCTGGTAAAACTGTCATGTCAACGTTTTTTTATTTTAATAACCCTCAGCGTTCGTTCAAATGACAGAGAAAATATTTTACAACGGTATTAAAACCATAACAGAACACAAAAATTAATTTTCGTCTAGACTATCAGTATTACCAAGAAACGTACTAAGCATATGACTAGTCACTTTTATCGTGTATAATACCGCATATTTTAAATTAAAGATATTTTATTATTATTTTTAAATCATAAAAGATATATGTATATTTATACATATTTCTTATATGATGTAATATTAAAAAAGATGTATATATTTTCGTATATTTTGTATATATTATTTATATTAATACTCAGTGAAAATGAACAAAGCCAAATACAGAAAGTATTAGTTTTAAGTTAAGTTTTAGCAATAAAAATAAATTCAAAATTTTAAAGCTCAAAGGAATTCAAGTGGTTATAAAGATAAAAATGTTATTTGTTGCTATTTTTAAATATATATACATATAATATACCGAAACAAAATAACACTGAAAAGAACGACAAGGTATCACTTTATTAACACTATTTTGTATACACATATGATATAATAAATATTTTAAATATTTAAATATTATTTATATATATGATGTATAAGAGTGTGTACAGTTATTTTAGAATTTAAAAAAAAATCTCAAAATTATATGAACTGGATACTCGAAATTGTAAATAATTATTAGAGAAGCTTCTATTAATGAATAATTTTTAAAAAATTAAATATATTTCGTATATATGTTGAAACCTAGATACTACTATGGATATTAACAACAAAATGGCTTTTCTTACATAGACTGGTAGAAATATGTGCTATACAACATGTATATAATTCAAATAATATATAAAAAAAACATATCAGTTTTTATTCGAAAGATCTAAATTATGTAACAAAGTGTATATATTCTATAATTCGTAATATGTACGGTTTAGTTCAAAGTAGAATATCACCATTGCAACGTGATAATATATGAATTTCTTACTCTCATAATTATATATGATAATTACTTTCAATAGCAATAAAAAATTATATTTATTTATTATTAGAACATTTTAAAAATAAATAAATTTTAATTTCGCAAAATATATCATACAAAATTAATAAATCTCAATTGATGATGATATTCTATTTACATATATTTAAATTAGTTGAAATGAGCATATGTCAGTATTAATTATGTACCTAACTAATAGTTGTTAAGAAAGAAAAGAAAAAATCTAGTATATGTACAAATCTGTAACGCCTCATATATTACCCAACTAAACTATCTGAAATGGTCCATTCATACTTTATTAGTGGTAAATTATCCATCCAATTAAATACTAAATGTTTCAATGTTATTATGGACCTATAATCAGTTTAATAAATCCTGTAAAACTTTATCTCGAGCACTGAAGGAATAGTCCTAATTCTTGTCATTAAAGAAAAAACATGTTCCGTGATAAATATCTTGAAAAGTAATAGTTAACCAACAATTCTGAATTGCTAGCAAAAAAAATATTCAAAACTCTTCAGTGCTCTACAGAAACATCGTACATGTGCTTACTGAAATAAATGTTATTAAGTATCAATGTTTTTTTATTCAATTCCTCCCAATATCTATTGGATTCCCTACAAATACGTTGTTTATTCTTTATATGAAATAAATTTAATGAAAAATCTGTAAAAATTAAATTTAATTAATAATTAATAATTTTTTTTTATTATTATTTAATTAATATATTGTTACCAGTCGTTTCCGTCTAACCTACAATTTGTCTTTGTGCTAACTTAAATCTAGGTATATAACTAAGAAGACCCATCGGCCCTAACTCAGTCTCTGGTGAAATAATGTTTATACATGTCACTGCTGATTTTTTAATATATGCACCTCACTACACAAGATCAGATGGTTTGATTCTTTTGAGTCTGTCTCCTATTCTGCTGGTATCCAAAAGTTGCAATATTTCAATATTAGTATGAGAATGGAATCTTTCCTCATGCCCCCTTGCAATTCTCTTGATTTCTTAACTGACTATGGGTATCTGAAGGTCTCGATGTAGGTAATCAGTCCTACAGTATTTGGGTGCACCCACAATACCTCTCAGGACTTTGTTCTGAAAAATGTGTATTTTATTTATGTTACTCTTTGCAGAACATCCCCATAATTGAACTCCGTATGTCCATATAGGTTTTAATATTTGCTTATATAATAGCAATTTATTATGTACTGATAACTGAGATTTTCTTCCAATTAGCCAGTACATTTTCCTATATTATTAATAAATTAAATTAAATTTAACTTCCGAACAGTGCTGAGAAATAATTTGAATTATAACTGAAAATTGCAAAGTCGAAAATATCTATAGTATATTTTGATAAATTAACAACACTGCAATAATTATTAGTAAACTGCTTTAAAATGTATATATGACGGAAGATCTTCTGTCCTGTCTTTTAACCCACCCTAGAATGACATGAAATGTTAAACTTTTATTAACGAAGTCACATTTTTAATCAATGCCAAACGCTTAGAAAGTTTGGAAACTGTATTTCAGATATTTGAATAATTATGACTTCTTTTTTCTACCTGGAAACAATGCAAATTTAATTCATGGCGATCATTTGAATATGACTCGCTTAATAAACTTCGAAAGTTTTGGAATTATTCTAGTTTGGAAATGATGTCGGTTATTCATTAAAAAACCATTAAAAAATTAAATTTGCATACATAATAATGACTAAATAAATCCCATTAACTGTTGTTGAGTTAAATTTATTCGGTTTTATTAACAAAAATATGAGGCAATATATTAATAAACAAGAAAGTAATTTCGATTTTAAATGGTTTATTCCATTTTGTCTTATAGCTTATAGCTATCTCTATAGTAAATTCATTACAACTAATATAACAATATGTACAATAATTTTAACAATGAACAATGCTATAAATAATTTATCCTTGCATTATACAAATGCTTTCCTATTTTGTTTGAGAACTGACAAGTTATTTTAAGTTTGAGTTAGGTTTATTAGTCCTTCAAGAAAATGCTGTAGGTTTTAGCACCTGTTGTCAATGATACAGATATGTAATGAATATTAAAAATTGCACAATTCAAATGATGCTAACTTTATTAACGGAACTTTCGCCAGGTAAAGTAACCGGCAGACCTTGTCCTCCTAACTATTTGTTGAACAAGACGGTAAAATTGCAATTCAAATAGTGTTTTCTCTTCATTCCGTGTTACGCTTTACAACATGCACGACATAAATTACCCCTGAGATGTCCATACAATGATTTTTTTTTGTATTTTGGTTATACTTAATGCCTGTAGTAATTAATTTAGCAAGAACGTGATAAGATATATTTGGTATTTTAAAGTTTGTTTGAGATACCGTTGAAAAGCGGTGTTAGATTTTTTTTTTATACCTCATAATCTGGTTTCTTACTAGGTTGTTCGAGGATTACCATCTACTCGTCAACAGTACAAATAAAAATTTAACGCCATTTTAATATATCATCTTGTATAAATATGTTAGTAACCATTTTGTAAATTTTTACAGACAGCGGATGAGATACAAACATAACACCGACGCCGGTGATCGATTTTACCGTCGAAGCAGTACATGTGTTAAATTAAATGTAATTAGTTTTAAAAAAAGTAGAGTTTTAGAAAAAGAAATCTGTGTACATGTAGTTACCACCAAAGACACATTTAAAAGCAACTTTAAGAAATATTAAAAGAATGTTGTGCATCATCTCATAGGTGAAACTTGTAAATAAACGTTCATATCATCCTTAAATTGTTCTTAAATTGAAACAAATACATTCCTTGAAAACGAAAATAAGCATATTGCAGGCAGTTCAAGGTTATGTACAGCTTTTGCTAGTCCATACAACCCTTCAAGAGGAACTAGAAGAAGCCAATAAGGTCGTTTCTAAATATGTTTTTCTAAGTCTACATTGACTACAAAGACTAGAGTCGCTCATCTTAAAGAGATAAATATCCATTAATGTAGGAGAACAAGTCAAGGTTTACACTTTGCTTATAATAGCTTATTAACAATCGTACCAACCAGTAATGAGCATCAAAAGATATTTTTAGCTGTTAGGCATATAACAAATACCTGACAAACCTGCAGAACAAGTCGAATCTTACAGGGCTATTTCGCTGCTACCTGCAATATCAATACTATTTGTGAAAATAATAATTAAACGTGTTAAAAAGGTTGTAATAATACCAGATTTCCAGTTTCGATTTCGAAATCACCATTCAACAATCGATCAAGTACACAGAGTAACTGCGGCTATAGAAAAAGCGTTTAAGGAAAATAAATACTGCCCTGCAATATTCCTGGATGACTCACAAGCTTTTGATCGGGTTTGGCATTTGGGATTAATCTATAAGATGAGCAAATTGTTACCGCGTAACTATTGTCAAGTGCTGGAGTCATATCTTTTCGGAAGAAAATTTGGAGTATCACACGAAATGGCATTCCCGACATTTAAAACTATTTCGGCTAGAGTTCCACAAGGTAGCGTCTTAGGACCTCTAGTATATATGCTCCACACTGATGACATTTCAACAACAAAAGAAACACTACTTGACGTAAGACGAAAGATTGGAAAATTCAACTTAATAACTCCAAATCTGCCCACGTTAATTTTGCATTGCAGCGAAATAATAGAAACTTAATTATATTACTCAATGGATGCCCGATGTCTCAAGCAGAATCAGCTAAATACCTTGGAATCCATCTTGACGGTAGATTAAATTGGACACATAACATGTAACATCATATAGACAAAAAGCAAAACACATTAGAACCAAAATAAAACTTGATCTAAAATCAAAGAGGTTGATTTATAAAACAATCTTAAAGCCAATTTGGGCCTATGGGGTGCAAATATGGGGTTGCACTAAACATTCAAATCAACTAGTCATCCAACGCTGTCAAAACAAGGTTCTTCGATTGATTACCAATACTTATCGCTACGTAACCAACGAAGAACTGCACGATGACCTGGACGTCAAATGGATTTACAAAGTTATCCAAGATTTCCTCATGAAATACAGAAGAAGATTACTAAATCATACTAACGTAGAAGCAATACAACTGCTGGAGAACGCGCAGGATATCAGGAGATTGAAGCGAACCAAAGCATACGAACTTATACATATGTGTATACTTTTAGTATAAACTATAGCTATAAATTGTTATAATTTTATAATTGAGGAATTCATATTGATGTATTTTCTCGCACTCGTCTTGCTTGTGAATTAAGTACAAATGAAATGTAGTAATAAATTAATTTATAATTAAGATTGTACTAAGCGTATCTAATAAAGATGTTATAAAAAAAATATAACTAAAATAATGTGCCATTGGTCGCACAACGCCACCAGTACTTTTTTATTAGGTATCTTCAAAATTATCTATAGCTAGACTTTTGAATGGCTGATTTTAATAATAGCCTTTCCATTGTATCAATAATTATTTGAATAAAAAAAAAGAAAACAAGCCCAAACTAACGTTAACGCTCACAACATTGTTATTAATGGTCTGTAGATCTTGTAAATAAACGTTCACATCATCCTTAAATTGTTCTTAAATTGAAACAAATTCATTTCTTCTAAATAAATTAAAACTTTTCAAAATATCTACGAATTAAAAATACTAAGTTTTAAATTAATTCCATTGAATTTAAAGACTCAAACCAATCGATTATTCACATAGTACCGATAGACATTTCCGGAATGCTGACAACAGATCGAAGCGGAATTAAACCGCATATTAAAATCAATTAATAACATACTGGAGCGATTGAAAAATTTGTCGAATTACACCTAATTTTCTACATTCTCTACTACAAAACTTAATGTCGTCCTTAGTCATGACATTTATCACACGCAAAAACCGACAACAACATTACATAAACAGTTTTATATATCAGAAAGATAAATTACGTTTATGATTTTCAGCTTTTTCCGATTCTCTGGCCTTGTATAAAAAAGATCTAACACTTTTCCTTAGAAAACCTTTTCGATGCAATAAGGTCATTAGGATCTCCCTCACGTTTTTTTCTCATTCATCTCTTTCTCAACATCTTTATGCAATCTTGTAAAGCGTAGTTGCAATCTCTAGAGCTTTTGTTTACAGCTGACGCCCTGGGAAGCCTGGAAAAAATCTTCAACCTTCCAATTTATCGTTAGAAATGGATGTTAAATATATCAGGATATTTTTTAAAGTTTATAAAGGCAAACAATATAATTTCTTACAAATATAAAAAGATATATAATACTTATTTCAACCATAAGCAAACAGTTTATAAAAAAATATAGATTAGTATTGAAAAAATTAATTAAATTAAAATATATATAAGGAATGTAGGGTTATTTTTAAACTTAGGGCGTAAAATAAAAATTATATTTAATAATATAAAATACAATATAAAATATAAAATAATCTAATATCTTAAATACATAAAAACAAATCAAAATAAATGATTTAACAACTAATTACAGAATCAAGAGCACAATAATAAAGCAAATAAGCATGCGAGATCTTATACATACAGATATATACAGATACATACAGATACAAAAACGTAACTGAGCAACCAATCTTCAATGACAAGGGTGAAATTAAAAATATATTTGAAATATAAAACGGCTCGGTGATTATTATGATAGATTCTTCTAATGTCAGGTAATATTGAAATATAGCGATACTGACAGTTAAAATACTGGCAGCTAAATGTACGGGTAATTAATTATGCGGATCATAATATTGATGAATAATAGTATCGATAAATAAATGTACCGATAAGTACTGGTGGTATTGTTAATATCAATAAAAGACAAGGGTAATGGTAGGCAATAACAATGTCGAAGTAACCAATATGGTTCGCAACAATCTTAATCCATACGAATAATAGTCAGTAACATTGACGGACAATTATAAAACAGGCAATAATGGTAACTGATAGCAATGATAAACTATACTAGGATGGCGTATTTCGTGAACACGGTACGAAGGGAAAGTAAGGCACGACATACCAGCTTGTACCTACCCTAACACTAACAATAATGGACGTGCAATGAAATCATGGGAAGCAGGCGCACGATATCCTGCAATTAGGGTTAGTAGTATTCGCTAGGGTAATGCTACAATCTTCAATATATAAATAGTAGTAAATAAATAAGTAACTTTGTTGGAATTGTGCACTTATCTCTCTTAACTCAGACTATGATGAATGTACAATGCATACAAGGGAAAAAACCAGAGGCAAACACGCTAGATACGCTGTCACCACATTTGGTGGCGTTTATGAATGCTTCAGGTTATCAATGAACCATAATTACAATATATAGCCAACAAATAACTTATAATGAATTGGATGGTAGGTCCTTTCAGGTGAGGATCAGTAACGCAGTCTTCTCTCGTAAACAAATCTCCGCAGGAGTCCCGCAAGGCGCACCATTAGCCCCAGCCCTATTCAACCTTTATATAGCTGATTTCCCGCTCTATAAACTTTCCCACACAGCATTTTATGCAGATGATACCGCTTTCTTCACAACCGGATACTATCCCGACGCAATACGCAATAGACTCCAAGTACAACTGAACCAAGCGATAGCGTGGTACAAATTCTGGCGGCTTCAGATTAGCCCGAGCAAAACTCAGGCTATTCTGTTCCACCGCAAGAAGGAGTTTCGCGCCTATCGCCTCCAAATCGATAAAGTCCCTATCCCATGGCTCCAGAAAGTTTCATACCTCGGTCTCCAGTTTGACAGCAGATTCCTGTACAGCCTATTATTTCCTCTACTCTTCAGAAAAAGCAAAGTCCCAATTCCACAGAAAGCGACTCTGTATAAAATACTGGTCCGTCCAATCTGCCTCAATGGAGTACAGGTGTGATACAAGTATGTCTCGGAGAGACAACTTGAACTACTCCAAGTGTTCCAATCCAAAAATGTCCGTGCGTTACTCAGAGCCCCTTGGTTTATAAGGAACGTCAATACACACCTCGAATTAGGCATCCCGTTTGTGAAAAACTTCACAAACATGCTCAGTGTGAAGTTCTCCATCGGAACCTTAGAACACGATAACACCTTAATAAAATCCCTACCCGTCCACAAATCCCGATAGTAAACAAACTACGACAGTCCCAGTCGTAACCCAGGGTGTCTGTCGCCCGCAAAACAATAATATCCCAAACCTGAAGCGACATCAGCTGAAGGCCATTTGGTTCTAGCTAGTCATTCTAGTAAACGAAAAAAAATATGATGAACAAACAACATATAATCGACAAACAACATATAATCGATAGTAGCGATAATTGATAACAACGATAAACTGTGCTAGGATAAAATATGACATATGCACACGGTACGAAGGAGACGTAAAGCACGACATACCAGATTATGTCCTAACACTAACAATAATAGACGTGCAATGAGAACAAGGGAGGCAACGCGGGAAATCCTGTCACTAAGGTTAGTAGGCATCAGTTAGTAGGAAAAATCCAGAGGCCACACTCTAGATATACTGCCACCAAGAGCTAGCAGAAACCACTTTCGGTGGCGCTTATATATGCTTCGAGTTATCCATAGATCAAACTACACATCGGTCTTGCGTTAATTTCTGGTTTAATAATAGGTATAATTTATATTTAAGGTTGTAACCATAAAACTATTATCTTTCATTTACTATGATTTAAGAATTATGGGGGATCATACGACGATTCGAAGAAATAACAAAATAGATGGCGATAAAATAGATAACGATAAATGGATAAATAGGTAAAGGATAACTAATAGAGAATAATAAATATAAAATAATAAATAGAGAATAATAAATTGAAGATAAAAATAATAAATAGAATATAAGTAAATAATAAATCGGAACTAAACAGAGAAAACTAGAATACTCTGTGAAACATTTGATGAAACTCAGCTTGGGAGGCACAAAACACACTAAATTCGAAAAAGGTAGTGACTCTGTTGTATGGACACAGTCACTGAAATATCTCAAAAATTGAAAAATATAACCGAAAGAAAACGTACTCATACGAAGCGGTGACGAATCAAGATCAGCTTAATGTTAGCTAAAAAGTCTTTAAAGTATCTATGGAAAATTGAGAGATATGCAACTCTTTGAGGGATGTAGAACATCCCTTCATACACTTCATTATAATATGATACTGTTGGGTATTATAGGATTTAAATGGTGTAAAGATAACCCACGAAGAGGTCTCATGGACCTTCCAAACATTGCTTTTAAAAGAAGATTTATTATTTCAATTTATGTATTTAAATGAGAGATGGATATTTCAGAATGGGACATTGGCATGGCAAGATGATAATAAAAAGTCTTAAGACAATAAAAGTTGCTGGAAAAAGGTAAACGTTGGAATAACCATTGATTAGGTTTTATTAGTCATAACATTTTTTAATAATTTATTGTAGATATATTCTTCTTTATGCTGGAAACACAAATAGTTAATAACACCTTCAGTTTGGATGAACTAGATCAGGCACATTGAAGAAGAAATTGACAAATGATGGAGTCATGAACAAATTTTATATAGATTGGAAATTAACAGCTTAGTTATTCACTTGAATATAATATATACTGACAATTTCCAAGACAGGGTGATGAGACTGGAAACAACTAAAGGTTCGTATATAAATAATATATTATAACTGTAGGAAATCTTATTGTAAAGTGTGAAAGATTTATTTGCACATATTTGTGTGTGATTGTTCAGAATATACATGAGTATTTGGTTAAAATGTGTGAGAAGAGAAAGTTCACTGTTTTATCAAACAGACTATATGTCAGACTATTCGCAGTTGATACTATCTCCAGACGATTACACGCGATGAGAAAGTACCAAAAGGAGGGAAAATGGCTATCACACTTAACTGAAAAGGTAATTTCGAACTGTTTTAACAACGCGATTTAATTACTACTAGGCAAAAAGAAAACATTTCTGTAACCCATTGTGACTTGCTATGAAAAGTAGACTTACTATGACAATTCCAAGTACAACTGTTATTGCGAATGTCATGTAGCCTCAAATGTTAAACCCAAATTAAATATCTAAAAACTCTTAAAACATTTATACTACAAATGTCCGCAAAATCTATTAATATCCGTCTTGTTGGAAACCTAATATGTGGCTGTTAATCGTACTTGTGCGTTGTACCTATCACTATAAAAACCACCTGTTAATAATTTTATTTCAATAATTTAACATCTCTCAAAAACCATAAATTATATCTGTAAATCATGAGTACCCAAGACATTATACTACTTTGGATCCAATACAAATTATGTTCAAGCTAGGATTGGAACAGCCTTTATTAACTAAAACTAGCCGACGTTTCGGAATTCTTATAAATTGCCTATTAAAGGCAGAATCTCTGATAATGATGCTCTCCTAAATAGATCATCCTATTTAAATAAGTATACGTCGCGGCGAGTGATCACGGATATTAAGCCATGTGATAGTATTGGTCTTAACCCCTTGTTCTTGTTGAGATCATTTTAGTGTTTATAACTCTCAAAACTGTTTTAAATATTCTTCCCAAAATAACCTTTTGAAATGGCTAAAACCTCGACATTATTAAATTGAGTATGTGTGGTCTCTAATATTCTGATATCCCTATATTTCCATGAGCATCAATTACCATTTTACCGTTTCTATTTGTGTATGATACATACGTCCCTTTATTTTCACCTCCAAAGACTCTAGTCTCACTCTCAATATTTTCCAGTTAGTTATTGCATTTTCTTTCCATTTATGTTATAGTTTGTCACTCTACTTTTAGAAAGAACATCTCTATTGGTGTCTTAGATAGCTATTCCATCCTCTTCAAACCTGTAATAATACACAAATGGGAACCTTTTTAATATTTTTAGCTTCTCTTCTCCGCTCGTTTCTTTGTAAACTATTCATAAATTAATTCTTGGATAACTTTTAAACTCTTAACCCTATAAATAATCAAATTATCTAAAACTACTCCAATGCGCTCTATAAGTTTTGTCATAATCCTATGACTCTTAAACAATATGTCGACAAAGCAACGCGTCATCAAGATACGAATGCAATTAAGACATTACACAGTATAATGTAATGATATTTTCTCTAAGGACAATTAAGTAATTCCAGTAAAGTATTCCCTTTAATTCCATCTTTTCTCTCTTGCTCTATCTCTTGTATTTATTTCCCTTTTCCAACTGGGTGCATTATGCGCTCCGATATTTATTTCGAACTCAGACTCTCACATTTTGTCAAACATTTTCTTCCCCTTATCTTATATCTTCCATAATTTTAAACTTTAAATTAACAAGCCAATTTCCTCTATGGGGAACAATTTATCACCACTAACAAAAAACGCGCTACATTCTTTATATTAATTTTATATTTTTTATCAGTACTTTACAAGTTTAGTATTTCACACAAAATTAAATGCCACCATACGTCCTTACTTGAACACATTTAATAATTATAACACAATTTTTTAGTGTTTATATTGGTAAAACCATCTACGGGATTAAGTTCACTCAAACCAAAACAACTAATATCAATAAATAGAAAAGTATCGCAGCAAAATAAATTAAGACTAATAAAAGAGAATCAGGTTGTCCAAACAGTGCTCATTGCCTCTATATGCCTCAACTTCTGATAATACAATTAACATCACAGAAGCAGACGTTGAAAACGAAAATTAGTAGCATCTTGTAGTCCGTTTTAGTTTATCTACAGCTTCTGCTAGTCAATACGACTCTTCAAGAGAAACTAGAAGAAGCCAATTAGGTCGTTTCTAAGTATGTTTTTCTAAGTCTACACTGCCTACGAAGACTAGAGTCGCTTATCTTCAAGAGATAACCATCCATAAATGTCGGAGAACAAGTCAACGTTTACACTTTCTTTATAATAGTTTATTAACAATCGTACAAACCAGTGATGCGCATCAGAAGGTATTTTCAGCTGTTGGATAAATAACAAATGAAATAATGTGCCATTGGTCGCACAACGCCATCAGTACTTTTTTTTATTAGCTATTTTCAAAATTCTCTATAACTAGACTTTTGAATTGCTGATTTTAATAATAGCCTTCCCATTATATCAATAATTATCTCCATAAAAACAAACAAAATAAGCCCAAACTTATGTTAACGCTCACCACATTGTTAATTAATTGTCCGTAGATAATTGTTATGAAAACTAACTTTAACTGTAAGCTGTTATGAAAATAGCACTAAGTAGACGTTAAAAGCAACTGACACCAAAAGTGAAGAACAAGAATACCTTTAATAGCAAAATTTCAATTTGCCTGTGTATATAATTTTTCATAGTATATTAATTCAACATGTACACCTTCGAGCCTCCAGTTAATCCACAAATCAGGTTTCTTCAGGACCAAGACAAACACTTGTAGCTTGAGTGTAGAATATATAATAATCAAATTAATCGGGAGATATAATCAAGAAAAACAAAACAATGATGAAATACACATTAATTTATTTAAAAAATAGCTATTTGTTTCTACATTTTGAATACAAATAAACTACAAGATTATGGAATAATTTAATATCATTATTTTCGCCTAGCTGACAGGTAAGATGATTTACAACTTTTTACATTATACCAAAATGACATTATATATTATAACATTTTATTGCGGATAAAGAAATCTTAAATGTACCATAAAAGAGTTAATAAATTATATAAAGTGGATATAAAGGAAAAGAATAATTACACCATATATAATCAATCGCTGAAAACGGAATATATCACACTATATTTAGACAATTCTGAAAATAGCAATTGTCAAGGCGACAAGATGGTTTTTGTAGGTATGATTGCCTATAGGACACAGTGTGAAATTCTACAAAAATAACAGTCACGCTAGTAATCAGGCTGAATAACATCGGCTATCTTCTAAGCTGAACTGTAAAGTTGTTTATGTTAGGCAGTAGGTCTAGTCCAAACAAACCCTAGTGGCTAAAAGAGAGTCTAAAATATAACAAAAAAAGCTGAACAAATGTAACTGAAATATTTATGGACAAAACTAATAGTAAGTACAATTTCCACATCAAATTTAAAACTGTAAAATATGTGTAATATAAATTCAATGAAATTGAAAAAATCAACTGAATGAAATTCAAAAACTCAACATATTCTAGAATAGTATCAATAAAATCACTTGGGCACTAATCGTTTGGATAGTTTTTAGTAGAGGTAGGATCGCAATTTGTAATTCCTCAAGGTTGTCATCTCAGCTTAATATTACATTCCCTAATAGAAACTAATAAACAGCATATTCAGTATTGCATTCTATATGAAGACCAACAAGAAAAATACCTTTGAAGCAATAAAATATATTTGTAGTGCTCTTGGTGATGGTGTATATTTTATTATTGGTAAGTCCAAAAATCTAGAAATTGAGCTTACAATTATTGCGACAAGAGCTTACAGCTAACTCAGAATCATCGAAACAGTTTCTAGTTTCCAAGCGTTTACACCAACTCGCATACCAAATAAATCGGCGTCAAAACAAGATATCCGCTTAAAGAAGGGTTTATCATGTGTAAGATTCAACGCAAAGGAAGTGTTTTATTATAAACTCGAGGAAACTGCTAAATATTACAGGTAAGAAAGAGTAAACAAAGTAAACTTGCAGGAAAGTCATACTGTTGCATGACAACGCTCGACCTCATGCATGCGACACATTCAACAGACTTGGCCCTATTTAACCACTATTTGTCAATTCAACACTTTCTGGTGGAAAAACTGGATGCTAGACAAAATAGGAAATGTTGACGTAGTATTCCAGTAGCTGATCCAAAATCGGCAAACCATTTACTAGGAGATTGGATCTTAGAACTTCTATAACCTCTCAATAGAAAAACTAAATTCTCTGTTCGCATAAAATTTACTCTTCATGGTTTAAGTTTATCAAATCGGATAAATTAATCCAAAAATGGATTTGTAACTTTATAAAATCAGTCTGAAAAGGTATACAGATACATTTTTGGCTTACAAAAAGCTATAATTAATAAATAATAATAAATTATTACCGCTTATATATTAACATATGACCGTCGGAAAAAAACACATAATCTGCTTCAATCACCTTATGTCAGCATTTATCAGAATTATAACTTGAAAAATATGCTGCAATGGGCAACAACTGCTGGTATAGATTTAACTATTATATTTGACTGAATAATTAATACCTATAGAGATAACGAGATTTCACATAAAAATTTACCACCAGCTCCAAAACATTAGATCAAATTGAGAATAAGTAAACATTTCTAAAAATATATGTAAGCTCTTAAAGGATGACTTATTTGTAAAAAATCTCTAAACAAATATCCAGAAGCAAAACATTTCTCTCAAAGGATGTAAATTTACTAACCTATCATAGTTAAAATTAAAAATAATAGTTACATATATCTTTGACTATCTCAATTGTTTCATGTATCATAATCATTTAATATATCACAGTATTTAAGTTGATCTCGTAAATAGGATACACAAAGTCATTGATCGAAAAGAAATTAGTTAGATCCGATATTTTAAAATCCGGAAAAAGTAGAAAAGTTTGAAAACAATATGCTTAAATACAGTAATACATGTGTATCTTAGATTAGTATATATAAGTATTAACACATTCGATGCGTCTGGCACCCGCAACAGCATACCGTTATACGTTTCAGTATTTCTCTTGCATTATAGTAGGTATATTATTCGAGTGTTGCCGTCCGTGAAGGTTTCCACTTTTTCTTCTGGTTTCCTTAACCAGACGCAGCGAATGTGTTATATTAATGACGCCTCAAAAATCAATTTAAATGCAGAAAAAAAAACAAAAAACGGTACGAGGAAAGCATTTTTCTTTAATTATATGGCACATAAAAAAGTATATCTCTATCAATGTTTACAGTATACTAGGGTCTTATATTAGGCACATTTTTGTATGTTTATATCACAGTATACTGAGCTTTAATATACATAAGAACAGTAAAAAATCAACGATCAAATAACTAAAAGAATGCGTTTTTTTTTTTAAGTTTTCTAAATAGTAAAAATCATAAAAACAAAATATATAACGCTCATGGAAAATAGTACATTTAACAATTTTAAAATAGAGAATCAGGAAATTTTAATTTGATATCATTCCAGACCACAGATAGAATGATATGCAATAGACAAATCCATCTCTGAGAGTTTTTTCATAGCCTATGCCCAAAGGATCCGCATCTTCTTGTTTGTGGGGTTCTCGGTATACAGCATGAAGTTCCTAAAAATATGAAATTAAAAAAAGATAAAAAAAAATAACTGTAATATACCCCTCTAGCTGTATGCAAATCCAAACTTAACATCATAAACGCACCATAATAACGAGGATGTAAAATTACATAATAATATACATTTCCATCTGTTGATGAATATATTCTATGCTGATCGGAATATTTCACCAGCAATAGTTTTGCAAGACCCTGATACCATTGGAGTGGCTGATTGAGGAGTGGTTGCAAATTGGGATGTAAATCGTATAAAGGCCTTAACTTGGCCAATCTTTTCAATTCAATAAATTCTTCGAATGTTAACTGGTTTGATTCTTGAGGTGATATTAATCTATTCCATAACAAAGTTGTTCTACAATGCTCCATACCTAAAAATTCCAGGGAACAAAATTAATTAAACCTAAAACTTTTACTGCATCATCAAAACATAAACTAAGTTTTTTCAACAAAACTGATCATTGGCTTTCCTAATAAAGAATAAAACTTTAATCGAGAAAAACATGACATATAGTCAAAAATCCATCAGATTTAACAGGTTTTTAGAGTGATTGTTATAATGAAATCAATGCAAAACCATAAAATACCTTGATAAAATTGATGCGGAATTCTCGTAAGATTTTCATCATCAAAAAACTGTACTTTTCGATCAAACGAAATAATGAGAGAAATAATAACCCAATGAAACAAAATAAAAAAAATACTTGTACCTTTATATACCATATCTCTGATATCATTCTGAGTAGATTTGGCTTTCTCCATAATCAATTGATGCATTATTTGCTCATGTGGTGAATAATATCCCAAATAAGTAACTGGTTCTTGACGAATTATCATTGTGTTATGTACTTTACTCATTGGTGCATCATCCAACGATGTATTTTGAGATCCATCATCACTAGTCCTTGGGTCTGTATCATCAGCACTTGATTCCAAATTGGGGCAACTTGCTTCTAACTGCAATGATGATGATACCGTACGAAACTTTCCCAGTTTTTGCTCACTCTCGTACATAGGATAAGTATCTCTAAAATATAAATCGTTAGCTGTTTCTTAAAATAGTTTTTAATAGTAAATCAAACTGGCAAATATATCTAATATATGCTT
The DNA here is from genome assembly GCF_030347505.1 of Rhynchophorus ferrugineus. Lineage (NCBI taxonomy): Eukaryota > Metazoa > Arthropoda > Insecta > Coleoptera > Curculionidae > Rhynchophorus > Rhynchophorus ferrugineus. The sequence goes on along the minus strand of NW_027472584.1, from coordinate 16,202,765 downwards.
GATAAATGTCTTCACACATTTATGTCTTAGATATCTTAGAAGAACAAAAATAGGATTAGTAATACTAGAGAAGAATGTGGAATCGGTCAAGCTGCAGTAGTTTTTGCTTCCCTAAGTACGTGTGAAAGAGGTGAGATATTACAATTCAGATTAAAATCCATCTCATTGGAACACTTATATTGCCAATTCTTTCTGTATAGTTCTGAAACTTGGACACCATTGCAGTCTGATATCTGTAAGCTTGAGGTATTTCAAATACGATGCTTAAGAGAAATTCTACATGTTTCATGAAATGAAGTCATTCGTTTAAGATACAACAATCAACAAAGGCGAACGAATCCTTCATACACTCCTGACGAAATCGACCTTTTGGGGAGAATAAAAGACAGATATAAAAATAGGAAACTAACATTATGCGAGACCAGAAGAGTTGCGAGCAATCGCTAATCGTAGCGGGATTTCTGAGAGAAATCCTGCGGCACCAACGACAGTGTATTGGTTGTGATGTAGACACTCACCCCAACCGTCGGCTATGGGTTGATAATAAAGAATAAATCAGAGAATCAATGTTATAGTGGATGTATAACCAGCTGCAACTTGAACAGCCTATAAAATTTGAAGATATCTAATTGCAAGCCCTGTTGGGTGTAAACTGAAAAGTTCAGTTAGGAGTTACCTAAACGGTAGGCCTCCGATCTACTAAGCAAAGTAAGTTTCACCAGCTAGCCGGCCACACAAAAGACCTTTTGTGGAAAACTATGACGGGTGTTGAACATGGACCCAAGAAATGTATAAAAAGTAATGGGTACATCCCACAAAGAAAGTTCTCCTGTGTAAAAATTAAGTCACAATAACTTTTAAACAGCATACATCAAATATGTAACATTATTACAATTAAATAAAGTCAAAACTGGGCGTAATCCAGCAATTGTGAAAATATATTATAAGTCTCACCTTTTAGAAGTTAATATAAGATAATACTTCAAATGTAAAACATTATCTGTAGATTTATATGGAGCACATAGATTGTAGACTACCAGAGTCATATCAAAATCATCAGTATGTTTCCTCTCTTGAGAATCCTTATAGGATATTTGTCTAGCTGTTGAAACTTGTACCAAAATAAAATTGGATGAACCAACATCCGTTTCGAGAACTTTAAATCCATATTGTTGCACATTTAAACGCAAATAGTCATAAAGTTGTTTTCCTTCAGTCACCAAATTATCAATTGTTAAAGTATCTTGAAAATATTAACAAAATTACATTAAATTTACAAAATAAATATTTACTTACCTGTATGAACTAAGTTTCTGGCATAATTTGGAGCTTTGTTATAATATTTCAAAAAATCATCCAAAAATTGATGTACATTATATTTTTCAGTTAGTTTTCCGATATTTCCAGATATGTAATTATATATTGATCGTAAATGATAATCATAAGTGAATGAATGTAAATGCATTAAAACTTTTACTTTATCACATTCATCCAGAAAACTTAAAGTAAACTAAAAAACAACCATTTTATTAATTCATTAATAAACTTAAAATAATACATACACTGTTAGAAGTTCTCGATGTGATATTCTGAAGCCTGTTGCATTCTATTGCATGGAGTTTAACCACAAAAAATGGTTCCTCAAACGAAACCGTAAAAATTAATATACCTCCTAATATTGTTCTTTGGATATAAAAAACAGAATTGTAAAATGATTTGTCTTTGGTCCAAATTCTATAAAGAATTAATGTTAAAATATATCAACATATTAAGTAACACTAAATTAAACAAAAAGTAATTAAAATGTATAACTTGCAAAAGTAATTGGAAAAAATAAACTAGCAAATAGCATTACAATACAATCAGTAAACAAGCAACGACATTTATCAATTACTACGCACCCAGCTTAGTAGCTAAATGAGCTATACAACCGGTTTCTCGCCGACAAAACCGTACCAGGATCAAAAGCTTGTGTTTAGTGTATTCAGACATGTTCGAAAGTCATTGAATAACGATAAAATATTACTATGATTATACATAAAAAAACTCCGCAAATACAGTATCACGCGAAAGGGTAAACAATTATTACTTGATATACAATGACTCCATATACACCGTTAACCACATTAACACAAACCATTCAATAATAAAACTTACCCAGCTGAACTTTGGGAGTTATCAATTTGTAATGGTGTAAAACCTAACGTATGCAAATAATTCTTATAATCACAAAAAAATGCGTAACAAAGTTCTGTATGCCAAAACTCCCTTTCTTCATCTATATCTGATAACTGTATGGCTTGTGATGGATAGTAAAGTGAATGGTCCCTTGTAGATGCACTTTTTAATCTCCACCTTGGCAAGAATAGTAACGGAGTGTTGACATAATGAATAATCCGACAATTTTGCATCAACAAATTAAGTTGAGGTACTGAAGTTATACCAGTTCTCGACTGGTACATCGAATGTAACTTTTTCATTTCCTCTAAAATTGTTAATAAATTGTAGGATATTTTGTTTTCATAAAATCCGTAAGAATATAAGAACCTCTATTCTTCTTTTCCAACGATTTCATTTCTTTCATTTCAATTGTAAATATTACTGCAACATCATTATAAATATACTTCGAGTGATAAAAATTATCCCGAAAAGCTTCTAATATCGTGGGCAAATTAAAAGTTGATGGTGACTTTTTATGTTGATAGTCACGTGGAAACCTAAATATAGCCTCCAAATTACCAATTAAACTGTAGTAATTATTCGTTGATAACTTCTAAAATCGTTATATTTAAACTAAAGATGTAAACAATAAAAAAGAAAACATACAAAACATTTCCTTGTTAAAGGCTGGTTGTGGAACAGTCCTAGTTTTTGGGAAATGACCGAATTTAAATAACAAGAACGCACTGATAACCAGTTAGCCAAATTTCTACATTTTTGGTCAAGCTTATCAATACTATCTTTAGCCCAATTATACGTGTATATTAAAATCTAAAATGCAATAAATAATTTTAAACCCATATTGAAAACCTTATAATAAATTGTTATTAAAAAAAAGAAACAAGAATAAACAAAGAAAGAACAATTAGGATATTATGAGGACTGTGAATTAATCTGTTTTAAACATTTATACACATTAAACCTCAGAAAGAATATATTCCTATAAATTTAATGAGAAATTCTGCAAATGAGAAGATGGGAAACTTTTTAATTGTTTTTTGAAAACGTGTGAAAAGTTAACAACACAGTTTCCTGTATTGAATGAGTAATAGCTATCAATCAGCAACATTGAAAAGGATTAATGCTTCCAATTTACAAAAAAAAACATCACCAATTCACAGTTCTTACTGATCACTTCTTACGTTCTTAGCTGATCAAAATTACATAAATCTATACTACTTACATTTTCATTATCCACAGATATCCAAAATATTTTTCTGCGCGGTATTAAAATGTTATTTACCATTTTTGGTTCAAATTTTTGACTGTTTTTAATGTCATCTTCTACAGTGGAATCTTGAAATCCTCTGGATATTATTATATATTTCTGTATTGTATTTGAGGCTATAAAAGGAACATATATTCTATCGTTGTTATTGCTAAGGTAACTTGTTGATATAGCTCGAAATGACTTTGGTTTATCTTCTAACATAAATATAAGTTCTTTGACAATTATAGAGGGAATATGTCGATTAACAAGTCTAATAACATTTTTTTTAACAGATGGAGTATTCATTGAATGACCAAATTCCAACCACGATGGTAAAAACCTCGAATATATCATTGATACTGATCCATTATCAAAAGTATCAAATGAATTATCCTTTTCTAGGTCATAAGATATTACTCGTGAAGCTTTTAAAGTGGTGGAATGAAGTGTTCTTTTATTAATTTTCCTAGTGGGATATAAGTGAGCATCTAATTTCTTTGGAAGTGATTTTGTTACTACTTTCCTAACCGTTTTATTATAATTTAGGTCCAGTTCACAATCATATTCAACTTCTTTTTCTAAGTTAATATCCAGTGAGTCCACGTCAACTTTCTTTTTATTCAGATAAGGACACTCTCCATAATCCTTTACGCATAAAGGCTTCTTCAATAGATAATATTCCGTTACAATATCCCAATTTGCTTGACTCACAGATAATTTTAACAATTTTGAAAGGTTGTCTAAGTTAATTCGTCCTTGTTTCCACACTCTGAACTCCAAATATGAGTTGTAATGTTCATCATTTTCTATTATATTAGCATTAATAAAATCCTTATACTTTTTATTGATAAAGATATTCTCTAGTTCTTGCTCTGCATCATAATGGGGAACGGGATCGGTGTTTAGTATTAAAGCAAGCACAATACATGCTATTCCACGATTACCAGCTGACAGTATTTGTCCTTGATTATAAATGAATATATTGTCGGAAACAAGAACGTTTTTATCGTCTTCATCACAAAAATCTTTAAAATGATATTCAGGTCGATTATCAATATATTTCGGAATGTTTAAAAAATGTTGCAGATTATGATTTAAATAAAGAATGAAGGAATTGGTTTTTCTCCATTGTAGAACGATATTCTGAATGCTAAACTGTAAAAAAAAAACATAACATTCTCATGTATAATAAAATAATATGTTAAACTCACTCTAAACACATAGTCTGGTTTTTGTTGCGGCTTTTGTATGAAACGTACATCTTCGGGCGTTAAAGGACACATTGAGTTTCTTGCCAACATTATTGATAAAAATTCGAGAACAGCATCATCCAATCTATTTTGTAACACCTGTACTAAGTCCTCTTGCAGCTCACTCCCTGCTGGTGTTATGCCATGAACTTTCAGAACCAAAGTATCTTCATTTAATTTTTCCTTTGAATCGTATGATCTGATTTCTTTCTCTCCAAATGATCGGACCCTAGGTCTTATATCAGACTGAAAAATGCAAAAAATTGTAATAATGTTTAACGCACATAAAGTAGAATATGTTTTTTATTACCGAAGAAAGTGAAGGTAAACTTTGTTCAGATACACCCAAATTTGGGATACTATTCTGACCAATAGGCAAAGAAGCTATAGAGGGACTCCTTGAAAAGGTTGTGCTATCATTATCTGTTGATTTCATACATAGTCCACTATTAGTTGTGTTGGAACTTTCATACAATCTCAAATAAAATACATTTTCCCCTTTATCCTTATAAACAAACATATTATTCCTATTCTGCACCAAAAATTTGTCCAGGATCAGCCTTAAAGCCGATATTCCTCGTGTTTTGCCCGCAGTTCCTGTTTTTAATCGTGGATGTAATACAAAAACTTTTTGCCACACAACTGGACAACTAAAATACCCAGGTGTAAAATGAGGCGATGCCTCAGGCTGAGAAAGTGTTATATCCAAATCATCACTTAAATCAGCTAAAATTCAACTTGACGTTACTTTAATTAATCACTATTTATACTCTATAACTTACGATCTGTTTGCCTAAATTTATTGGTAATTTTTGGTGCTGAAGTATCATGTGCAAGATTATCATCAGGTTCCAAAAGTGTGTTACATAATTGACTTTCATACATGCATTGAAGTAGTAAAAGCTGATTCACTCTCTTACAGAGATTAAATATTGAGCCTCGTACTTCTCCCTCAATATTTTTGTAAGCTTCCACATGGTTTGTAGCTAATTCTAAAAATCTAGTAAAACAACTGAAGTCAAACAAATGTTAATGAAACATAAAGATAGATCAGAATATTAGAAATATGATGAAATTACAGAACAAATATAGCTGGCTGAAAACATACATAAAGATTACCTGCAATGAAAGTAGCAATCAACATGATTCTCCTCTATTTTTAATATTAACCAAAAATTTGACAATAAAGGTCTCTTATTGCTTAATATATCTAACCACTCCCAATCTTCGTCGTCTTCACTAACATCTTCATCATAGCCTGAAATAAAATTTAATCTAATAAATGTATATATAATATCAAACACAATGATGACACATAATAATGGTAAAGTAAATTTTAGTCTAAAAACAGCAAAGCGGTAACAATTGTTTAGCAAGTAGATAAATGATGAAAATGGGGACAGAACTAAAGGAGCTGCAAGGAATATAAGATAACCGTGAGAAAAGAGAGTGCACATCAGGCAATTCAAGATAATAACAAGGCGTCTGAAATAAAGGTGTCACAAATAGAGAGAAAGGGAAAGAGGAAAGAAGGAAATTATCCTATATCCTATATGTATATAACATAAAAAAACTGCTTAATCAGAAATGAAAAAATCAGAACAATTAGTAATTACACAGTAAAAATAATAAATTAAAAATGTATTGAATATAAAACATTGCACTGCAAACGCAAGAGTTACTGATTAAATGGATTAGTCTCCAAGTGATTACAGTGTACTATTTATTGATAAAACTAAAATTTAAGGAAATTTAGAAATATAAGAAACTTACCATCCTCAGTTTCTGATAAACTGATACTTGAAATATCACTATGTTGTGATGTATTATCTTCCTGGATAAGACCTCTGCTAATGAATGTATCTGACTCTTCTTTCAGTACATTTTGAACGTTTGAAAATCTCTTATTATAATGCAATATATCATTGTCTTTTTTATCTTTAGCTACAAAATAATATTCTCCTACTTGGCATAATTTATAGCCAGTGGGTAATGGTAATTTTGAGAACTCTTGAATAAATTTTTTATGGCTACTATTGTTACTGTAAACAAAATTCAAATCAATCTTATGCATTTTACAGGACGGACTTGTCTGATATCCATCAGAAACATGTCGGATAACATAATGCAAAATTTCCATGGTAACTTGCTCTGTATCTAAAAATGAGGTACATATTTCATCTTCTAATAGCCAATTAATTTCGTCACGTAATCTATCAACAGATTTTCTCTGAGTTTCAGTTAAAAACTTCAGTTGCACTTGGAAACTAAAAATAAACAAATAAAATAATTAAAATAAATGCATTTGGTTAAAAGTAATGTTATTGTACATCCATCTGAATTCACAATTCAAAAACGCTTCTTATACTCACTCGGAACTGGCACTGCTTTCTGATATACTTCTTTGGAATCCATCGGAACAAAACGAGCTAGTTCTAATATCATGTTGTGGATAATCCGTCAGAATATTTTGAACATTTGGCGGTAAAGTCAAACACAGTATATCTAAACTAATGTACAATTTTGATTTATCAAAATGATCAATCGTAGTCTCCAATTTTTGAATCAATTCTCCTAAGCATGTAGGCAATACTCTAACTGAAGTGTGAGTGACATCCCTTGAATTATATTTAACGGTACAAATTAAGTGAAGAAATAATGGACTTATATCGCTCATCTTGGCTACATCTGTTACACCTCCTTCCAAGGCCTTTGTCAACAAATGAGGACCTTCTGAATATATGCTCATCTCTTTGTCAGAACGAAATTCTATATCTGATGCACATATACTGGTTTCATCGTCGCTGTCAATTGGAGGTTCTTCAGATTTGGAGGAAAGATTCTTGTAATAATAATATTCCCCATTACTTGGTACCCGATAAAAAGATGTACATAATATTTTCAAAAACTTTTTCTTAATTAGCTCGTGAAAATTACTGAATGTTCTGCAAGGATAAGCTTCGCGTAATGTTTGAATAGGCACGAGATCAATATTGCTTTGCTTCACATGATAACAAACATTCTTCATAAATTTGGTAATATCAATTTCAATATATTCCTCCTCGCACATATCCATAGCATTTTGTATATCGGAATCCCATATATAAATACTATTATGCAAAGCAAGAAATAATGATAAAGTAAAGCACTTTGAAGTAGTAAAAGTTAACGCTTTACAATGTTCTTGTAACTGCTTATTCTTTGGTTCAGGCATTTCATGGGGAATATAAAAGCTGCTATCTTTAGGCCTAAAATATATTATAATTCAATAAATATCATTTCGGAAATAAAAATTATATTACTTCAAACTATCCTCCTGAAAAACAAACCGATGATCTTCATAGATATCTTCAGCTGCGTATCTTTTATCGTTATCGCTATTAACAAAAACATTCACTAACAACTTGGACGGACAATTATAAACATAAACTGGCAGGCATAAAGAATTTGGATTATTAATAGGTACATCACTGATATTACTAGACCTAGATGCAGCTCTTTCTTCTACTTCATCTAGATCACTGGTAATATTAATATAGACCCCTGTTAATCTTTTCACATCTTCTACGGAAGCCGGTAAAAACGTTAATATTACATGAGTTTTCGAAACTCCTTTTATGTAGCATTTCCAATGAATATTGTCATCGTTATTTAACTTCGATATTGGACAAACATGATTCAGTTTCTTTTCGTGTCTCAACATTATTTCTCTAGTAAATTTTTGAGAGTCTTCATTGGTAATCTCTATTTCTCGTTCATGAAGCAACGAGAAGTGTTCAAAAATATTGTCTAGCAATAACTTATTTGCCTTAGAATTAAGATCATTATCGTCTTTACTATTTGTCACTACATTATTACATCTACCTTCTACTAACATTGAATATAATAGTTCAGTCTGTTGGCATAGATGTAAAACATCAACTGTATCAAATTTAAAAGGAATGTGTTCTATACGTGGAGTTATTATTGGATACCATGACGATCTAGATATAATTTGTGATGTATTAACTTTTATATAAAAAGGCACTTATAAAAACTTACCCATTTTCAGGTACATTATGACGGTTATAATTATCATTAATAGGAACTCGACAACTTCTTTGTGATATACTCCTTTTGAAGGTTTTTGACCCTGTTATTTCACCTGTACTATCACTAAGATTATGGACAGCTTTATTTACACACATTAGTGACATGTGCTCCATTGTTAAAAGTACACTAATACAGGAGTAATCAACTTTGCTAATCTAAAATAAGAATAATAACATTGCATACAATTTGAATTATATACAATAAAATAATACTAGTGTTACAAATACATACAGTATCGGCTATTTCATAGCAAGTCTTTCCATTGAAGTAACTAATTTTAGAATTGTCTGAAACCACTCTACCATACTGGGGTTCAATCCATACTTCTGTTACTAGCTGTAATTCCATGTCCAGCTCTGATATTGGTTCGCTTTCTTCGTCAGAATCACTTAAATATTCGTCATCACAATTTAAGTGTGGAGGAAATAAAACATACTGAACTACACAACTTCCTTGAGGTTCTAAATTTATTTCCAAAACCATAGTAACTATTCCAGATGACGAATATGCAAATTGAAAACCTTCTTTTAGACGTGTGCTGCAATATAATTTTAAACAATTGTAATTTATTGCTATGAAAATTTGTTACTAGGATACAGGGTCCATCCAGAAAGTAGTAGTACTGAACTCAAAACAAAAAAACACAAACAGACCTCAAAACAGATCTGGGCTAAAAGGTAGATAATATATTGAAACGCGAAGCTGGTGTGGCTCGCCGTTATGTTCTGAGTCTTTCAAGTACTCTCGCAAAAATACAGTATTCACAAACCTTGACAAAAAGGTACTTCTCGGTGAAATAAACAAAACCATCTAACCAACTTCTGTTACTCAAAAACATTTGGCCTATGATATCACTTCTATACACAGTCTAAATCACGTCATCGGGCTCATTCGCAGTTTTGCCTAGATAGACGCTACTCTAACAAACGATTCACTGCGGACAGTGACCCCTTGGCAGGGGTTCACCTTAAACTCGATCCACACCCTGGTAACATCCGTAAACGAATAGCGACTGATACAATAGTAACTAAGACCCACCACCTAATTAGCACAATAACTGCGTCAAAAACGATCCCAACGGTAAGACGAGGAGGATGATTACATTGCCCCGGTAATCAGAACTGGGAAACTAGCCATGATACCGATGGACATGAAAATGTTTACTAAAAGTTAACATACTTTTTTAACATAACAATATTATTACTAAAAGTAGTTACTGTTTAATAAATTATTTACAAATTCTACCGCTTCGTATCTCAATCCTTCGAGAAACAACACCTCAACTCAATTTCATCTGGAAACGCGCTTGTTCGCGAGCTGGTCGACATGCTGGGAGCTTAGCACCGCGTCACCGCGACCGTTACATCCCAAAATTCAATGTATTAGCGGTAGTAATCTACAAGGGTCAGCTGTGAAGCGGCTTCGGTTTAGTCTATTGGTAAGCCCAGAGGCAGTCCAACATAACCCGGTCAAACTTGTCGTTCCAGGGCAACTCTCCCCGGTCGAGTATGTGTCATGCATTCCACCGCCTGGTTTTAGACTCGAACAAAAAAAAAGCATGCAAAAGAGGATGGAACCTTCCTAAAGTCACATGATGAGTGTCTCGAACGATGGAGAGAAAGAAGTCTTCACGCAGCTCTACAATCATATACAGAATGCATACAGAAAGCATGCGATTGTCGTTTTTATTAATTTTTACCCTGCTTTCAAATGTATACACAAGCCCTCACTTCGGGTAACTTTGGAAACTGAACATGTTCCCCTAAAAATTATTAAACTTCTTCAAGTGTCTTACGATGGTTCCATTAGTGAGTGCGAAATGATTAGTAAAATTAATTTGAGATCCAAGTCGACGTATAGAATTGTTAAGCCAAACACTACTTTTTAAATGGACCCATGTTATTATACATATACTTATATCTAGTTGGAAAATTACACTTTTTTAATTCATTTTTTATCATTTGGTTCTAGGATTATTGGGCATTTCTATTATAAACTGCTATTACTTTAAAATAATACTTACTTAATTAAAGTAGTTAGTATCCTGTCTGTAGAAATGTTAGATAGAGTAGGGTTCGTTTTATAACTGGTATGCCAAATCCAACGCTTGTGAAACAAATATCTTGATAACGTTGTGAAGAGGGATCCACTAACTGATGAGGAAAAACAACTGACATTGTCTGGTGGCTGAGTACCATCAGGAAATATGACTGTCGTATAGCTACCTGGTACCTTCTCGTATCTAATTAAAATTTTCTCTAACGGTTTTTGCAGTAATACACAACATGACATTGCTTTGGCTTTCGGAATATATGATAAGGAAGCTAATTCTACTTTAAGTAAGTCACAAGTCTAAAACATATATTACAGTAAAATTCAATTAATAATGGAATAATTAAAATTGACGCCAACCTGTAGTCGAATTTGACCAGGAATATTAGTTGAAAATCCTAAATTAAGTACGGCACTCGGAAACTTGGAAATCACTCGAACTATACAAAACCCTATTGGTGCGATTTCTTGTTCATTATAGATAAGTTTAAGATATGTATGATTGTAAATTAACATGAACGTTGCCCATTTACTTAACATTCCCTCTAAAGCTTCTATTGCTTCTCGACATTGTACTACCTGAAATCATTAAAAAGGTAAAATGCAATTATACAAACCTTCATAATTAAAAATGTTACCTGATATAATTGGGAATTTGAATAATCTACTGTAGTTGATGATGGATTATCATGAGTTAAAATTAGTGAAATTCGATGGGTATGAAACCATTTCCTCCAATTATTTGTCTCTATTTTATATATATCATGCCATATTTGTGCAAATTTCCTATTTTAAACACACAAAAAAAGCTAAATGATAACATTAGTGAAACTTAAGATTAGGCTAAACAATTTACCCAGATGTGTGAATTGAATTTTGTGCGTCTGACAAAGAAGCAAATAAGGGAATCCCATTCTTTATGCTTTCTGGCAAAGTATACCAATCTTTACTGTTACTAAAATTGCTTAGCTGAACGGCCAATTTTAAATCACCAGTTGATATTTGTCGTAATCTACTCCAGATTCTTCGAACAATCTCTTGCTGGTAAACTGATTTTGTTTCTTTTTTATTAACACAAGTCATATCGTGTAAAAATTCATAAGGAGCTATAACAATATAAAAATTATTTGTTGATTTGTTCAGAAACTCCTAATTAAATAAATAACATTTTTATTGAAGATATATGGTATGACAAGTGTTATGAAATGGTCACAAGTACGTTTTTGCAATACAAATATTTCAGATTAGGTATTCATTTGTACATACATCTATAATAAAATCTTGAAATATTTGATGACGATCAGATATTTCCAATTAAATAGAAAAAATTAATGTTGAGTGATTTAACATTTATAAATAACTAAATCTTACTCACCACTTATACAGATCTCAAAATGGGTCAAATTTATTGTGGATGGCCATACCGATGTCAACTTATAATGAATATATATGAACGACTTCCACTGAAGAATCAATTTTATTTCTAACTTATTATTCATATAAAATACACTCTGCAAAAAAAATTATTAGTATTATTAAAAAATATTATATAATAAATGTTTACTTGAATAACTAGAGAGGATCGAACGATTTTAATACTCAAAGTAGGTAAACATTACCAAATATATTTCAGAATAATGTATTCCTTTATAAAAATGTAACCTTATACAATATGGACATTATTTAGAAATATGAAGTGTCCATTATTAATATATTACTAAGATTACCACTTTAGCATTAAGAAGAATGTAAAACTTTCGCTACTCGAAATTGATTATTTACTCCTAAACAACAAGAATGTAAATAGAAACTCGAATAAACACTATATATACTGTAGATCCAAGTTTGATTTGGATAAGTATTCACAGATATGACTAGGCGCAATATCAAAAACAAATGTTATTAGAACATTGTACTAAATATTCGATATGTTACACCATCTCAATGCGCTACATATAACTAATAAAATAATTGTAAAGCAAGATATCACGTGATTGTCAGAATAAATCTGTTAGAAATGTATTTATATATTAAGTAATTATTTAATTAGCTCCTTACATCCACTATAAATCCTTCTCGTAATCGTCTAGCTAATAAAAGAGTAATGGAAGCGCCAGTAGTTTCTTCAGTCTGCTTCTTGAATAACAAGGTGGGCGAGGTCTGGCTACAATATTTATCATTGCTGAAATTGTTTCACGAATGTTATGTTATTCAATAATCATCTTAATACACCATATTTACGTAGAAATCCAGCGGTTTGAATTATCACAGGGTTTTTGAGGAGAATCATCAGTGTTACTTCTACTATGAAACGACCAGAACATAAACAACCGTTGATAAAAGTTAATTGACTCGGAGGAATCGTTGATCTAAAATTCCCATATATTATAAATGTATACACATTCAGAATATATACATATCTTATACATAATACATACATATTCATAATAATTAAAACTGCAAATAAAATAATTTTACCTCAATTTTTAAAGAATAAAAAAATTAATGCCAAGCAGAAACTGCTTAATTATTATTATATTACTTGCAGCCTTTAAACAAATGATAAAAAACGAAATGAAAATTATAAACTACTACAAAACTTGCTGTGCATTTTATCATGTTGCATCTCACCATCATACAAAGGTATAATATATCCATATATTTAACATTTATATTTAAAATTTTTTTATCTTCAAATATATTTATTGATATTCCGAACTCTTGCAGACATAGAGAAATACTTCAAAAAATCATTTCAGTTCTTCATGTTTGTGAGCTATCAATGATATATTAAATAACGACAAGAACATTACTTACTTTTTTGGGATAATATTCTAAACAGGTACCTAAAGTTGAATGAGAAAAAAAATCTAACAAGTCAAAGTAAGAGACCAGACCAGCTGCTGAATGCGGATGATAGCTGGATCCTACTTTCATGAAAGACACTGATATTGCATCATAATGTAGTTGATGCAGTAATGTTTCCATTACATTGGAATCAGGCATTGCAACTATTCCATCCGTTATGACTAGAATATCTGAAACAAAAAAAAATTATAGTTTGGTCAAAATTATGTTGTATTACTCACGACTTATAGTAATTTCAGGAAGTAGTGATATGGCTAACATTGAATATCTCAACATATTTACAAAATTAGCATCAGCTGTTACCATAGGTACTTTTAATGATTTCCCCATTGTAGATATTTCAAAGTCTCCTAATGTACCTACATATGATGCCTACAAACAATAAATGTATATGAAATATCACATAGAATAACTTTATTATTCAACTTACTTTTTGGTTATCTATATCATCCAAAGCTTGCTTACAAACTTCAGCAATTTCGCCTTCCAACATATCAAAATGAGCCTTAACACTACCGATTATTTCCGGTAAATTTTGTGGTGTGATTTTAACACCTTTCAAAATCACTTGCTGAGCTGGACTGACGAAAAATGGCGTGTTTACCATAATAGTAACATATATTGCTGGTTGAAACGCCACTAGACTACTAGGTACTGTAAACTAAATTTTAAATTCAGTAAAAATGAAACGTTAAATGAAAAAAGGAATTTCGGCCCTTCCTACTATTCGAATTAAAGATATAAGACAAGAAATATAAATAAGTATAAGAAATATATTTTTTGACATTCTATACGTGTTATTTTATGATTGAAATTAACGGAAGCACCAAAACAGACCTTTTTAAATAACTTTCTTTTTATGTCAGTAAAGAAAGTTATGCTCTATAATGACATCGCAAGGCACTACTCATATTTCATAAACTGAACGATACTGACTCTTCGATAACTAATAAACCATTCTCCGTAACTCATCACTAACTCACTGTATCATTTAAAAAATGTTAATAATTTATTGTTTCCTTTAGAAGTTGCATTGTCTCTAATTGTGAATGAAATTTTATATATCCGCTCGTTATGAATATAAGACAACTATTTGTTTAATCACATACGGTATTTTGAATCCGACCCATGTTTAAGTGAAAACTATTGATTGATTGTGATTTAACTCTCAGTATTTTTTTGTAACAATGTATATTAAAATCTCCAACATTCCTAGCGTTACTATTTATAATAACTTAAATATGCTATATCAGATTTTTATTTAAAACAGCTTTATATTCTATTATATAATAATAGAACTATAAAGTTACCAGAAAGATATCAAAGTTAAATGACCTTTAACATATTCTTTTAACATATATTCTTAGTGTATGAAAAAGATGTTAAAAAAGAAGAAATTAATTTCTTGTAAATCTAATAAAAATTTTCTTGGTAAGTTGATTGAACTATTTTAAGTAAATATCCATACAAACAAATAAAACTTGACAGTTTACCTTATCATATTATCTACATTTTTATTTTTATAGTTGGCAATGATTCAATTAAAGAAAACTTGGCAGTCTGTATTGCCATCTTTCTTATTATTTTGTTTCTATAATAAGCTGAAATTGAAATAATTTACCGAAAATTTTTTGAAATCAGTCAATATTATAACACATTGGAACGACACCCACCCATATAGAACTTTTGACTTAAAGGAATACCATAATAACTATATCGACAAACGAATTCCTCAAATGTTTGAATAAGAAAATTATCAATATTTTTTTATTAATTACATCTTACATTATCTATGCTTAGTACCGTCTTAATTTATAAATTAATTTATTACTAGTGTTCTGTTGTACTTGCATCATTACACAAGCAAAACGTATTGCTCAGAAAAAAATTCAAATGATCATGAACATCAAAAAATTATTAATATGATCGATGAGATGTGGTAGAGAACACAACATAACTCACAACAGTAGACAGTTACATTATTACTCAAAGTAGTTTTACTGCGGACATTTTTAGAGAATGCTAAATCGAGAAATAATCCTATTTTTAATAAGACTGATTAACAATGATGAGACGAATGAAACCTGATTATCGACAATAAATTTCAAAAAAGGATGTAATAATAAAAAGAATAAAATGTAATATGTTATACTATTTAATGTATTTAAGTTTTAAGTCCTGTTAATAAATTGAGTAATTTTTTAAAATAACGTATTTTAATACAAATAATATACATAAATAATTATAAACCCTACACATTAACATCGGATAAAGCGAATGTTCCGCAACGTTACCGAATGCCGGCCGTTATGAGGTGACGCCCGGCCAAAGTATTGATTTTACTGTCGACAGCTCCAGTTTCGCTGCAGCATGTTTATGTTCTTGATTTAAGTGAAAATAATGTACCATTAGCAAATAATATTTTTCTGTTTTAATAAAGTACTTATCAGGATTGCTAAAAGTAAAAAAATATTCAATAGTTTTCGCGACCTACAATCTGTCGTTACATCCACCAACCAACTGTAAAAAATACTTTTAACAAAACAATCCGAACCGCCTTCAGAAAATGAATAACGAACTCACTAAAAAGTAAAAAATAATCATCCTTAAATTTTTAAAGGTTTAAAAAAAAAACGTTTTAAAATAAAAAATGTAAATAATAATCGTTGTAATAAGTAAATAAAAATAATCAAAAATTGTATTTAACCTATCTACTACACGTATTTTATATTCTATTATAAACGCACAATTTAGCTTAATACCTACATAGACCTATTTATCTATTTCCAATATTATTTGAACTTAATTAAGTAGTTTAATTTTTTTATTAAAGTTTTTTCCAAGTCAGCTTTAACATCCTTTAAATATTTTCACGAAAGATGTGTGTGGTTTGTCGTTGTCACAATGGAAAATAACACATTTGTTTTAAATCGTCTGCTTCAGTCATATTAATTATTATCGATAGAAAGTTGAATTAATAGCCTAGTTAGATTCGATCGTAAACAATTCGATCCATCAAATTCTTAGAATTTAGATTTTCTTGGTGACAATATGGAATTTGAAGTTGTGAATCTTATCCGGGCATCAGCAATGATCTTTTTCTCACATTATTGTTTCCCACATATTTAGGAAAAACATAAATTACCTTTTCCTCAACCTTACATTTGTAATTTGTTGAAAAATAGATATGGCAGCTTTTAAAAATAACATTAAATAATGGATGAAATTTTTCGAATGCAATTAAGCTATCATTCTATCACACATTACTTTGAAAGACGTTTCCATAAGGTATTGAAGAATAAAATATGATGAATCTAACCATTAAACTGAACCAAATGTTCTAGCACTGAAAAAAATTTAGGTACTAGGAAATTGTATCAAAAAGAAGAACACTTTTTGTAAATATGTATCCTTTCTAACATCATATTAGACAAAAAACAAAACACATTAGAACCAAAATAAAACAACTATACTGGTTAGTCAGAAGATACTCTCAACTTGATCTAAAATTAAAGAGATTGATTTATCAGACAATCATAAAGCCAATTCGGACCTATGGGGTTCAAATATGGGGTTGCATTAAGAATTCAAATCAACTAGTCACCCACCGCTGCCAAAACAAAATTCATCGATTAATTACCTATCGCTACGATTTCGCCTTAAAATACGAAAGAAGATTACTAAATCATACTAACGTGGAAGCAATACAACTACTGGACAACGCGCAGGATATCAGAAGATTGAAGCGAACCAAAGCATACGAACTTATATAGTGTATACCTTATAAAGTGTAAATTATAGCTTAAGTTATTATAATTTTATAATTGAGGAATACATATTGATGTATTTTCTCGCACTCGTCTTGCTTGTGAATTAATCCAAGTACAAATGAAATGTAGTAATAAATTAATTTATAATTAAGATTGGACTAAACATATCTAATAAACATGCTATCAAAAAATATGTATGTAATCAACGAAGAACTCCACGATCAAATCAATGAAACCAAATGGATCCAAAAAGTCATCCTATTTTCTTTAATAATGTAAGAAATGTATGTAAACCCTTCCCATCTGAGAAATCTACAAATGAAGAAAATCAAATTACTGACGCATGGAAAAACTGCTGTGAAGGAACAAATAACAATGAACGAAATTAAGTGTAAAAAATCTCCTGGATGTGACCTAATAACTGGAAAAACCGATAAGAACTACTAAAAATACATGTTTAGAATGAATTACTTCACTAACATTTGGACTGGGGCTGAAATGGTTATGATTCTCAAACCTGGAAAAAAAAAGAGAACAGGTCACTTCCTACCGGCCTATAAATTAATTACCTATAATTGGAAAAGTGTTTGAGAAGCTGTACATCATGAGACTTTCCAGAAGGCAATATAATGGGTCCAGTATTCTATATCCTGTAAAATACTGATCTACTAACCACAAAAATTACTAGAGGTAACATCCAAACACACTTTAATAAAATACAACTATGCCTGCTTGCAAAACTTGGCCTATTAAAGCCAATGAAACTAAACCTACCCGCGTACCTATCGCGTAGGAGAATATGCCCACCAGTGAATGTTAATAATTGCTGATGTTCCGTCTTCAATGAAGTGATACATCGTGACATTCCTTTAGAATCCATACGAGTATAATTCAAAGTGTTAGTGTGAGGAACTTCGAAAAAGTGTCGGTGCACCTCTTGACAATTTGATCTGATCTGATTATTGGACCCATATAGACTTTAAGATAAGGTTTGGAAAAATATATTTTATATAAGAAATCACTTAATAAAGTGATCTTCTCTACATGTCATATATATAATAATTATCATACGAAATACTGATTGTACATTGGGCAGATTTCCGAGCCACTAAGGGTAATAAAAAAAGTTATCCAAGATGAAACAAGATTATTACATCACAGCAACGTGAAAGCAATGCGGCTATTGGACAAAGCGCAGGATGGATATCAAGATGATTGACGCGAACCCAATCACAAGAACAAGAATTTTACCGTAAGTGGTTTAATTTAATTTTAATTAGCCTTACTATGAACTATCGCAAGTACAACAAAACAATAGTAATAAATTAATTTATATTAATTACAATTAATTAAGATCGTAGGTAAGATGTAAGTGGGGCAGTTCAGTAAGTACTAATCGCCTTTATATCCACCATATTCACTAGATTTATTTATCAGGCAGTGGTTATGCTCTACGTGCCGTTTTCCAAATATGAAAAAATAACTCAACGCAATAAGAAATAAAAAAGGATTCAGATGTATCAATATACTTAACTGAAATTGAAATAGTATTACTTATTACTTAAATAAAATACAATCCGTCAAATCAGTACCAAGAATTGGCCAGTAAAACATAAAGTACGCATTTTCTGAAATGAGGTGCTTAAAACTCGTTGGTGTACCCAATATGCAATGTCCAATTGTCTAAACATTTTTAAACGTATTTTCCAGGATCGACTGCCGCAAATTCTATTCGTTTTTTATACACTTAAAACGAATTCCTCAAAATGGTGATATGATAAGTTTCGGGAATAAAAATAAGTCGGCCAGAACAATCTACGGTACTTCCTCGAGGTAGTTTGTTAAGTTGGTGAAATTATGCGTTGTGTTGGTACAAAATTCAACAGATTTCTTTCCACAAATCCAACCTTTTCAAGGGACTTGTGTCTAATAATTATCATTAGCAAAATTAATTTCAGTTAAGAGGAGACGTTGAAATCGAACCATAACGAGACAAATATTCCACCACTCTGTTAATCGCTTTTGAATGCACTGCACCATTCATATGCACGTATTTTTAATAAATTCCATTCATCATTCTCGTTACCACGAAAAGCAATCATGTTGACATATATATGTAATGCCTGTTTAAGACTGAAGCATGTCCCGGAATGCTTTAAGGTGGCACAAATAATTATGCTCAAAAAACCTGACAAACCTGCAGAACAAGTCGAATCTTACAGGCCTATTTCGCTACTACCTGCAATATCAAAGCTATTTGAGAAACTGATATTTAAACGTGTTAAACATTTGGTAACAATACCAATTCCAGTTTGGTTTCCAGTCGGTTTTCGAAATCACCATTTAACAATCGATCAAATGCACAGAGTAACTGCGGCTATTGAAAGAGCGTTTGAGGAAAAGAAATACTGCCCTGCAATATTCCTGGATGTCTCACAAGCTTTTGATCGGGTTTGGCATTTGGGATTAATCCGTAAGATGAGCAAATTGTTACCGCGTAACTATTGTCAATTGCTGGAGTCGGATTCGAAAATTTAGAATATCGCACGAAATGGCGTTCTCGACATTTAAAAATATCTCGGCTGGAGTTCCATAAGGTAGCGTCTTAGGACCTCTCCTGTATCTGCTCTACGCTGCTGACATTCGAAACGACAAAACACTTCTTGGAACCTTTGCTGACGACACAATTATTATGGCAAAACATATATCTCTGCCTAGGGCAATAAAAACAGTGCAAGTGGCAGTCAACAAAATCTATAACTGGACGAAAGATTGGAAAATTCTACTTAATAGCTCCAAATTTGTCCGTGTTAATTTTGCATTAAGGCGACATAATAAAAACTTAATTATATCACTCAATGGATGCCCGATTCCTCAAGCAGAATCAGCTAAATACCTTGGAATCCATCTTGACGGTACATTAAATTGGAAGCATCAAGTTAGACAAAAAGCAAAACACATTAGAACCAAAATAAAACAACTTTACTGGTTAGTCGGAAGATACTCTCAACTTGATCTAAAATCAAAGAGGTTGATCTATAATACAATTATAAAGCCAATTTGGACTTATGGGGTACAAATATGGGGTTGCATTAAAAATTCAAATCAACTAGTCATACAACGCTGTCATAACAAGGTTCTTCGATTGATTACCAATGCCTATCGCTATGTAACCAACGAAGAACTGCACGATGACCTGGAAATCAAATGGATTTGCGAAGTTATCCAAGATTTCGCCTTGAAACACGAAAGAAGATTACTAAATCATACTAACGTGGAAGCAATACAACTGCTGGACAGCGCGCAGGATGTCAGGAGATTGAAGCGAACAAAAACATACGAACTTATATAAAGTGTATACATTTAGTGTAAACTATAACTATAAGTTAATTAATAAATAATTATAATTTTATAATTGAGGAATGCATACTGATGTATTTTCTCGCAGTCGTCTTGCTTGTTAATTAATCCAAGTACATAGGAAAAGTACTAATAAATTAATTGTATTAAGATTGTACTAAGCGTATCTAATAAAGATATTATTTAAAAAAATCATTCTCGTTTTAAAAGTGGCAATAAGCACTTGAGGTAAACTGACAAAATCGTACAAAGTAAACAAGACAATGGTAGTGCAGGCACAAGGTGCTAGACGAACCGAGTCGCAATTTAGATCTGAAGAAAAACTTCATATTGTGAACATAACCATAAAACCTCAAAAGGGCACGCTAAAATTGAATATCCAAACTGTATAAGAATTTACAAGCTCATGTGTTCCATCCGAGTGAGAAAATCATAGTTAGACAAATCTTTGTAACTACCCCCCACTCTTGAAAAATTCAAAGAACTTCAACCTGCACAGCCACCACCAGCAATCCGAGGGATGAGTTTCAAGATAATATATGCTATGTCTAGTCAGTCAGGTCAAGCAGATTATTTGATCCAACTCCACATAGAACAATAGACAACGTACATGTATCAAGCATGTCGGTTATCATCATTAACAAGTCATATCAAATTGAAACCAATCGCGTACCAGATTAAAGCGATGGTTCTCGTCAGTTTGTATTGAAGTGGACTTATTAATAGTTTCAAAGAAAAGGCGTTTACACAACAAATAAACAATTAAGCGACCACTTAGGATTTAGGAACGACATATTTTCGCCAGAAATCTCTTTACATAATTCTCGCCATTTTCATCTATCTGTAACATTATCATTTTAGTTTGATCAATTGAAGTTATCCTATGTAATAATTTAATTCCAGTTGTTTTTAAAATAAATGTTTAAAACTAATTACGTTTGTTAATTAGTCATTGCGGATTAATTTGCAAAAAATAGAGAAATACCTTTGGATTTTTTAATATATTATGTGACCCTCCTAGAAAAATTAAAGATATTTCATTATTTAATTTTAAATATGGTGCCTAAATGTACTTAATTTTAAATGTTAATTAGTAATATTCCTATTTTTTTAAACGTTTAGAGGATATCGACATTTTTCTAGCCGATGTATCAATATTTTTATTTTTTCTTAAAACATCAATATATCTTTTGTAAAATATCGATATTTATCCTGGCTGTTCACAAAAAAAATCGATATTTTTCGAATAAAGTCAATATATCGATAGTTTTCTCGGCGGAGGTCATCCCAGTTCCTCCTCTACATGTTTACAAGAAAATTGACAACTGATTGATTGTGATCAATTGATTGTGACAACTTAAAGACAAAAATAATTTTGACAATTCCTTTAAACGGACTTTTCAAATGACTCCTGATCTCCTGGTATACTCCGACAGAATGTATTTTACACATAAAAATGTTTCTTCTTATTATTAGTAATATACCTTGTTCAGAAATAATGACGTCCATCTAGACCTTGAATATATATAACCATATGAATATTATACATACGATGCATATATATGCATCATAACCAAGCTATTACGAAATACTCAGATAAACATTATAAACCAGATTTTTATTAAACAAGTCTACTAATGTGAAAATGTTGAAACAACTCAATACTCAAAATTATGTATCAATT
This sequence comes from Rhynchophorus ferrugineus, assembly GCF_030347505.1. Classification (NCBI taxonomy): domain Eukaryota; kingdom Metazoa; phylum Arthropoda; class Insecta; order Coleoptera; family Curculionidae; genus Rhynchophorus; species Rhynchophorus ferrugineus. The sequence continues at coordinate 16,180,259 of NW_027472584.1, read as the reverse complement.
ATATATTATAAAATATCAGATCAAAAAGTGTGCTAATGAACGAGACCTTTATTTTTGGAATAATCAATGATCAAATTATTGATCAGTAAATTTAGAAATTATTCCAGTTTATAAATTAATAAAAATAAATAAATAAATAAATAAATAAATATATACATATATATATATATATATATATATATATATATATATATATATATATATATATATACAGATGTAAAACTTTGTTTTCTTCGTTTTTTAAGTCACTTAAATCTATAAAAACTGTTGTACACTTAAAAAAACACTTTTAACTCGAAGTATGGGTCCTCCACTGAAAAATCTGATGATCCTTTCCGACGATCAACAAATCGACCGATCGATGTCGAAACAAGTGATAGAAGAAGCAACCTATGAAGAATAAATACAGCGGAAGTAAACTACTCCAAGGTTTCGAAGTATTTTTTGCCCACTTTCGAAACATAGGGTCGATAGTTATAAGGTTCAACTCAACTGTATTAACGTAAAGTGTTTGATAATACATTAGAGCTAATTTCACCAACAACAGAGCGTAATCTTGGAGGCATAAATCCAATTTGACCGTCGACAAATCATGATAAGCATTATTCTCAGAGCCCGAGCTTCTCCTATGTTACGAAACACTGCAGAAATGCCATACCACTATTTTCTTAGCCTCTGCAGCATTCTCATAGATTACTTTCAAGGTAGTTTGGATCATCCCAATAATCGATGCAAATACTCTTTGACAAGTCTTCATAAAGGAATTCCTTCAATTATGGATTTCAGAAAACATGTTCACCATTCTTGAAGCGTCGAATCACTCACTCACTCACCACACCACACCGTATTTTATTTATTAATAGATGCATTTAATTAATTATGTTAAAAAAATGAAACAACTATAGAAAAACGAGGAAAACAAAATTATACAAATTTTATATATAAATTTTCTGAATTTTGAGAAAAAATATCCAAAGGGTTCAAATATAATATAATAAAAATTTTAAATGGGACTAACCTGAGCAGATAATGATTCTAAACTATTTTGAAAAATATTCAAAATTTCATCAAACAAAAATTCTTCTTGTTCCGTGTCCACATTGGCATGGCTGGGGCTCATATCCAAACAATAGACGAATCTATATGCATGCGCTACGAATTTCAGTTCTGTCCTATAAGTTATCAAAAAACGAGGGCATTTTACATTTTGTTCCCTTGGTACAGCTGATATCACTTCAATGTTTTGTGATTTATCGAACTGAAAAATGACCATATAAGATAACATTTCAATATATTAAAATAACAAACCAAATAAATAACAATTAATAAAATGAATTAATAGCTAACTCCAATATATTTTATGTGAGCTATTTTTGGTAAATATAATAAATATAGTTAATTTGTAGTGATTGCTCATATATTGTTTAATCACTTGCAATAAAATGTTAGATATCAACTTGAAATAACAAAACTATAATATTAAGCAGCAATGAATACATATATTAAATGTATGCATTTGATTTATAGCATCTTTAGCATTGACTGATGCTATACAATGTCTGAAAAGTCCTCAGGCTAACTAATAAAATAAGTTTTAGTCAACCACTTGGATTTTTAGTGACTAACTGTTGTTTAATGTGAGCTTTAAATCATAGACTTTGGCTACCAATTATTCGTAACTGAACGTTCTTCTCTATAAATAATTGCAAACACCCATCCATCCAACTTCTCACCAGCATCAGCAGCGTTACATGTCGTCCATATTTAAAATCAGCTGAAATTTCTGTCAAAAGAAATACAATCCGGAAAACGCATCTTCAACATTAATACGCTGCTTTTATAGAATAATACATCGTCAAAACATCATTTGTTCCTTTATTCACTGAAATTGTTGGCCAGTAACATCCAATATTCCATCCACTTTCCAAAATACAAGAACTATAATAAAACGGGCTCCATTTCCATCATGACTTTTTATATCTGCTGCAATTTCAGTTTATAGTAATTCAAAGTCATTTTACTGGAATAACTACTTCATCTAAAAATGGTTAGCCATAAGCCATAGATTTTCTTAAGCCACATTTATCGTAGATGCTATCTACGTGTCAGTTTGGGAACTTTTCATTCGAAAATTATGACACGATTTACATATAGAAAGCTCTAAAAAACGTCTTGTCATAAACCATAAAAAATATTAAATGTTGGTAAGCACTAAAGATTTAATTATTATCTATAATAATATTAATTATTCTTAAAAAGTAGTTTCATTAATAACTAATTAATAAAATATTAAGTTTGATAGAAACAGGAAGTAATAGAATATAATGAAAATGTAATTATTTGGTCATAAAGGTTACGCATTTTTGTATATAATTAAGCAATATTTAAAACCACCATATCTATAACTTATGCGGTGAAAAAAGTATAAAAAGAAATAGTAAGCCAGAAATATAGGTCAATTAAAAACACATTTAACTAATTTTATTTGAATCCAAGTAAAAATTGTCATTGGAGTTCTATAGGAAATATAACGTATGTGAGGTTCTTCCAAAATGTTAATAAATCTGATAAAATCTAATACTGTAGAGGAACTATATTAAAAAAAAAGAACTTATAAATAGCATTTAAATATAAGTGTGCTAAAGAAAAGTTTACTAATTAATGTAATAATTCGTTATATTGAATTCATCAAAAATAGGACTAACAAAGCACCCAGCCTTTCTAATCTTTAACCCAACAAATGATAAGCGTACTACACTTAAATGAGAATAGGAGAAATATGAACTTGATGAATTATGTTGTTTGAAAAAAGGCTGAAATATGGCATTGAAAGAAAACTAGTAGATTATATACTTATAGAGTTTTAACATTAGAAACTAGAGGAAGTATGCTCGGACCTTCCAGAATAAATATCATGTCAAGACTAAAGATATTTTATCGTTTTATAATTCATTTTTCAAGATTACGAAGCAACTCAAGAATTCAAGGATCTCCATTAATATACAAAACATGAATTGAATGTGAACTCTAGAACTCATAACACAAAGATTATTGATTAATATATACCAAAAAAAAAATCAGTAAATCCAAAAAGTCCAAAATATTTGCCACCATGAAACTATTTAATTATATAATTATGAAGGTTGCTATTTATATTTCTGGTCTAATGATGAAAAAAATAAATACTGATGATCGAAATTGAATTTATTGTTTTCTTTAAAAATTAATGCACTTTTGACTGCGTTGGAACCAATTTTCAACTCCGATTAGGACTGTACGGTGACTGACCCATCAATTAGATATTTTGACCAATTAAAATTCTTGTAAGAACACTTGTATTGCCGTAATGGAGAGTTTTCATCTTTGACTTTTTCAGAATTTCTTCGAATGCTTGCAGACTGGCAAATAAATGACCGAATACAATTCAGAATAGATCCCCTGCGTTACTCCAACATCGCTGTCGCTTTGTGAAACACATTTTTGATACACTGTGGACGTATTTAACACTTCTTTGCACTGATTGACAATATTTATCATATGACCAATGTCTAAAGAATATAGACTCAATGTCACGATATATCACATGACGATCTGGCTTTTCTTAATGAAGATCCTGCATAGATGGTACAATAACCCATTTTTGGACGATTAGGAACCAGTATCGGCCAGGGTTGAATTTGTTGAACTAGTTTTTTGCACTACTGTAGGATGGTGCTTTATCGCCGTATAAATAATTAAGTTCACGGATACACTGTCACCGTTATAATCCACATCGAAAGTTATGAACGATGATTTCACAAAAAAATGTCCAAAAAAGTTAATTTGTTTCTTTATATTTCTACTATAAACACAAATCACCCAAAAAATAATAAATGTTCCGAAGAAAGTTAAATTTAGCAATGTTAAGTTTTCAATGAAAATGTCAGATGGCTTGTGGCAACACTTGGTGCTCTCTGCTCTTGGCTCTCCAAAGGCAGAAATATAAATAGTTATCCTCAAATAATTCATCAACCAATAAATTATATAAATTAACAAAATTACGTCTTGATAAATGCTACATATGATATATTATCATGTATAAAGTATATTTTGATACATAGTTTACAGTGTATTCAGTGGGAAAGTTCAAATTTTAAAGCCTTATATATAAAACAACGTAAAATTTATCAACGTGGTAATAATTTCAGAGGGTTTAGTTTTCAAAGGAAACCACTCTCCAAATGTTTTCCATCCATTCTAACACACTCCTTTAGCCGAAAGAGTATGAACCTAAAGCACCAAACCTTTGGACTTTTGGACTCTTCTTGTGCATTTTTTTTTCTCCTTTAGGTCAATTGTGATCCAACATAACCTTATTAAAAAATGGGCTTCGTCACTGAAGATTGCGCTAATTACTCCACATTACCGATGAAAAGCCTGCTATATAAGATTTTGTTCTTAAAGCTCGCACCACCTTGCTTTAACCATCTCCATACAATCAAAATAAAATATGAACTTTCCCAAGGGATACCTTGTATATATTATATATAAAAATGTAAAAATGCTTAATTTCAGTGTCTCAATTAATTTTAAACATGAAGAAATAAGGACATACACATAAAACTAGGTCAAAAGTATTTTGCCAAAAAAGAAAACTGAAGAATTAATTGAAATGAAAGAAAAGGATTAGCGTGAATAAAATAAGCATAATATACTAATAAAACAACCAAAGAATAAAGGAAAATAAACCTACAAAAAATTAAAACTGGTATTTTAAATTGTGTATCTTTTTGTAAAGAAGAAAAATACTCTCAACAGAAACAAAATAGTTGTGAAAAGAAGATATCACTATGTTATATTTGAAACAATTAGCAGTGTTGCACTGTATATAATTTTTTTGAAATTTTAGTTTGTTGATATATTATTATTAGTTTTACAGTGACTTAAAACTAGGTACTTATCTAGGAAGACACATTGGTCCTTACTTAGTCTCTAATAAAATAAAAGTTAGTAGTACTTTTCACTATTTTTACCATTTACTGCACTTCACTACACAACCACACAAGATCACACACTTTAGTTCTCTTGAGTCGGCGTCCTGTGGCGTTAGGTGTTGTCCAAGAATTGCAGCACTCCGGTATTTACATGGAAGTAGAGTCTTTCTTCTATGACAGTTACAATCCGAAGCTCTCAGTATAAGTAATTATTCCTATACTATCTGAGTGCATCCACAATACAACTCAGGACTTTATTCGGAAATACTTGTATTATGTTGATGTTCGCAGAACCTCCCTATAACGGAATACCATAGGTCCATATAAGTTTTAGCAGCAACTTACTATGCATGGATAATTTAGATTTTCTTCCAAATAACCAATAATTTTTTGTATTTTAAAGCGAGTTCTTTTCTTTTTCTTTTTTACGTGCTTCTTCCAACGACATTTTGAGTCAAGATTCATCTCAAGGTACAACATCATTACTGTATGGTGAATTCAATATGCACTGATTTGCTTTGTGGTAGTTTGTTGATGGCTTCTTCGCTGTTGTCTTCAGTAGTAAGTATCGCAGTGTCGTTAGCAAATGTAGCCGTAGGAAAATTTTCTATTTGGCACAAGTCACGTGTGTAGAGTCGGTAAAGAACGGGCCCCAAACCATTTTGTTCCTCCATTGTTGAGTAAGCTTCTTCTTGTTTTAACTCTAAACATGCTGTATATATAAATTGATGAAACTAAATAAAAGCAAACAATTGTCGGTATTCAAATCAAATTTTATACAATCAAATATCATTATGTGACTGAATAACATTATATATTATATCAATTTCCAAAGTCGTTCCAACACAAATCTGATATCAGTAAACTTGAAATAGTTGAGATGGAAATATTTAAGCCACTTCTTTCGATTCTTAATCATATCAATATACAATTAAAACAAATATCTAAGGCGCAAATTTCTGTAATCAAGAGAACCTAGTTAATGAAGGTTCAGAGTAGAATGTAAATAAGATGTAAAATAATTTGAACAACCGAAGAATCTATATAAAGAGTCCAAAACAACTATTTCAATTCAATTCCAAAGATTGAAGAAATGTAAGTCCGACTTCATCAACAGTAACGTGTTAGTTGAGAGTAAATTTTAGTATAAAAAGATATAGTATGTAACAAAGTCGTCAGAAATGCTAAATCGCGCTTTGGTTCAATCGGTGATAAGTGAAACAATAGTTTACGAGCGCATGAGTCGTCTTATTACATCAGTAATGATGAGAACGTGAAAAAAGTAAAATAATTAATTATGAATGATCGTCGAACCACAATTCAACGAAAATTTTAAAAACAATCGTTTCTGCATCCCAATAATGTACTTGATCATACTTAATTGCTTGTTCCTGAACTTGTGATAAAAAAACAATACTTCACTATTAGGAAGAAAAGGGCTTCGTGTGACTTTCCTATTTTTGAATTTCAAAAACCTTGGAAGTGAATCTTTAAACGATTTCAAGGCTACCTCAACGAAATCGAATCACTTCAGGTTTTGGTAATTGGAAGAAGCACTGGCGTAAGTGCACAATACCTGATGGAGATTGCTTTGAAAAGAATATTACTGTAGATTAATAAACATTTTTATCCAGAAAAGTGTCTTTATAATATGAAAACGCCATATAACTGAGCATGTTAAACCCATGATGCCTACATAGAAACACTGAAACGGGAAATTCCATTCCATGCATATATTCACAAACCATCAAAGCTACTGATATGATCTAATTAAGCAATCATTTAAAAAACAATTCCAAAAATAAGCCGACTTTTAGATAGTCTAAAAATATTTTTTCATATATGACATTCAACTACAAATATGACCAACTGGGTGGGGGAAATACAAATTTAAAAATCTCCCCCAAAACTGAATTGAAATATTTCAATAGTAACATTATATTATTACAGCTCAACGATGTGTTAATGAAAGGAAAGAAGTATATCAGCAAGTTCCGATTTTTATCTTTCTGGTCACCACCGACTATCGTATAAATGCAGTGTAACATTTTACATTACTTTAGCTTTATAAATTAATTAAATGATAAAAGAGACAATATAAGAATCTATAGTCATTAAAATATAAATATTATATTTTTATTTATTATTACCACGCCTAATAACAAAAATTAATACATAAAAATCATATGTCGGTGAGTGAATTTTGGTGAAAAACAAATCACATTATAAACTAGCAAATTGTGTTTCTGTCAACGCATTTTAAATCAAGGGTCTCGCGCTGAGAGTATTATTGATCGACCCGGAACAATTAGTTCGCAGAATCAGCTGCGCCGTTGGAAATCTCCAGACTATATATATATTATTTTAAATTTTAGTTTGTTGATAAATTATTACTAATCGTTAACGACTAACTTACGATTTGTCTTTACAGTGACTTAAAACTAGGTACTTATCTAGGAAGACACCTTGGTTCTTACATAGTCTCTAACAAAATAAAAGTTAGTAGCACTTTTCACTATTTTTACCCTTTACGGCACTTCACTACACCACTACACAAGATCACACGGGTTAATTTTCTAAAGTCTGCGGCCCAGTTCACTATTGTCCAAGAGTTGCAGCACTTCGGTATTCACCTGGAAGTAAAGTCTTTCCTCTATGACAGTGACAATACGAAGGTCTCGGTGTATAAGTAATTGTTCCTGTACTATCTGGGTGCATCCACAATACATCTCAGGACATTATTCGTTAATACTTGTATTATGAACCTTTCCATAACGGAATTCCATAGGTCTATATAAGTTTTAGTATTTGCTTGTAGAGCAGCAACTTATTATGCACGGATAATCTATATATTCTTTCAAATAGCCAATCAATTTATTTGTATTTTAAAGCGAGTTCTTTTATTTTCTATTTGATATGCTTCTTCCAACGAAATTTTGTGTCAAGATTCATCGCATGGTACAACATCGTTACTGTATGGTGAATTCAATATGCACTGATTTGCTTTGTTGACTTTTATTCTCCATATCTGAGTCCACTTATTTATATTATTGCTTGCATGTGGTAGTTTGTTGGTTGCTTCTGCGCTGTTGTCTTCAGTAGTAAGTATCGCAGTGTCGTCAGGACATGTAGCCGTAGTAATCCATTTGGCACAAGTCACGCGTGTAGACTCGGTAAATAACAGCACACAAAACACTGTCTACCGGTACACCTGCTTTTCTTCTTTCGTTGTTAAGTAAGCTTCTTCTTGTTTAACTCTAAACATGCTATATATATATATATATATATATATATAATTTGATGACACTGAATAAAAAAAACAATTGTTGGTATTCAAATCAAATTTTATACAACCAAATCTCATTATGTAACTGAATCACATTATATATTATATAGATTTCCTAAATAGTAACACAACGCAAATCTGTTATCAGTAAACTTGAAATAGTTGAGATGGAAATATTTAAGCCACTTCTTTCGATTCTTAATCATATCAATATACAATTAAAACAAATATCTAAGGCGCAAATTTCTGTAATCAAGAGAACCTAGTTAATGAAGGTTCAGAGTAGAATGTAAATAAGATGTAAAATAATTTGAACAACCGAAGAATCTATATGAAGAGTCAAAACCAACTACTTCAATTCAATTCCAAAGATTGAAGAAATGTAAGTCCGACTTCATCAACAGTAACGTGTTTAGTAAGTAAATTTTATTATAAAAAGGTATAGTGTGTAACAAAGTCGTCAGAAATGTTAAATCTCGTTTTGGTTCAATCTGTGATGAGTGAAACAATAATTTTTCGAGCGCATCAGTCGTCTTAGCACATCAATAATGAAAAATAATGAAAAGATAAAATAATTAATTGTAAATGATCGTCGAAACAGAATGCAATCTAAATTAGAAAAAACAATTAATCGATTTTGCATCCTAATAATGTATTTGATCATACTTAATTTCTTATTCCTGAACTTGTGATAAAAAAAACAAAACTTCAATGTTAGGAAGAAAAGGGCTTCGTGTGACTTTCCTATTTTTGAATATAGAAAACCTTGAAAGTGAATCTTTAAACGATTTCAAGGCTACCTCAACGAAATCGAATCACTTCAGGTTTTGGTAATTGGAAGAAGCACTGGCGTAAGTGCACAATATCTGATGGAGATTGCTTTGAAAAGAATATTACTGTAGATTAATAAACATTTTTATTCACAAAAGTGTCTTTATAATGTGAAAACGTCATATAGCTGAGCATGTAAAATCCATGATGCCTACATAGAAACACTAAAACGGGAAATTCAATTCCATGCATGTATTCACCAAACGATCATGGCTACTGATTTGAAATAATTGAGCAATCATTTTAAAGAACAATTTCAAAAATAATCCGACTTTTAGATTTTTAGAAAACTGAATTGAAATATTTCAACAGTAACATTATATAGCTCAACAGCGTGTTAATGGGAGCAAAGATGTTAGCGTTGGGAACTATCGACTGTTCAGTCACTATTTTCGGTCCGACTGATTTTACTACTTTTTTACTATCGACTGTTTTAGTCAACTACTTTCACTTGCTATTTTCGGCTCCACTGATTTGACTACTTTTTACTATCGACTGTATCAGTCTACTAGTTTCATTCGACTGGTTTTTAACGTTAATAATGTGCTGAATTTATGCTTATGGTTTTAGGTTTTGTTTATATTATGATGTAAATAATAATATATTGTGATGTATAATAATGTATTGTGATATATGATATATATATATATATATATATATATATATATATATATATATATATATATATATATATGTGTGTGAATGTATATAGCAGTATTTTGGAACTCTATTTTTCAATATTATTTATTAATATAACAAGGTAACAAGAACATTTTGATTAATAAATAGAAAAATAATTTTGATTGCATTTATGTTATCTTGGAAATTATTGAGTCTTTTTTTGACTGACTTTTTCGATGTTTATTCAAGTCTATTGAATTTTAAAATTTCTTTCATTATTGTTTCAACAAATCATAATATTCTTAATAATAAAATATTCCTCATTAATGATAAATAAAGTTTTTATTGTATTTAAAAAGGCTGCAATGGTTAAATAGTTGATGATTGTTAGAGAAGATACGATACAAATATTTAGTCGTCGTTACTTCGTTCCTCTTTACCATCAAGGCAAATATATAAAAATAATTCTACATCATTCAAAATAAAACTGTTATTTTGAAGCTAATAAATTACAGCAATTATCTCTTTCCTCCAAACAAACCTATAGCGCGCTTTAAAAAAAAGTTTATTATTAGGTTTATTATTAAAAGGTCATTATTACTTCATTATTACGAATATTAAAATACGATTAAATATATTTAGGATCATTATTCCATTCCTTCTTCACATTGTCACTTGTTAATTGATAATTATATATAATTAAAATTAACTGATCTGTACAGCGCAGAAAGTTATGAAGGAATTACCTCTGTCTTTTCCTCTCTCAAAATTAGTACGGGAAGGAATTCGTACATCTTCGTCTGTTATCACGAATAGAAAAATAGTCGAAGTGAGCATTTGAGTGAAACAGTAATTATTATTTTCAGTAGCTAGTTTATTATCGACTAGTTCAACTGTTTCTACTATTTTCAGTCGATAGTTCTCAACGCTAAAACAAGTATGTCACGACGTTCTGATTTTTATATTTCTGGTCACTATCGACTATCGCATAAACACAGTGTAACGTTTTACATTTCTTCAGTTCTATAAACGGATGAAATCATAAAAGACAAAATATAAGAATCTAAATCATTGTCTTTTTATTTATTATTAAATTTTAACATTACCATCCCTAATAACAAAAATATATAACCAAAAAATGTTGTACGGGTGAGTCAATTTTAGTGATAAATCACATTCTAAACTATCAGACTGTGTTTATGTCAACGCATTTTAAATCAAGGGTCTCGCACGGAGAGCATTATTGATCGACCCGGAACAATTAGTTCGCAGAATCAGCTGCGCCGTTGGGGAACCTCCAGAGAATACATTTTTAGAATTTGACGTTATTACAGGTTTTTAGAGATATACCTTATATTAAAAAAAGATGCAAAACCACGGTTTATAATCAAAATTACAAATAAACGTCTAAAGGATATAAATATCAATTAAATTTCGATTTTATATAATAAAGTTAGGATTTTAAGTAACCAGCTTGTAAAAACTGGATCTGTTCGAACGATGATAGTTTAAGACTGAGTAGACTAAAACCAAAGAGCTTGTGCAATTGAGATGATGACTAATTTGGAAAAATTATTTTATAATATGCTGATGAATTTATTATTTCTTGGAAAAATATAATTTTTGCATCATCATATGACATCGATGTACAAGTAGTAAATAGTGAAGATGCGAAAGCATCAAAATCTTTTATTCTCTGTATCAACTACGGATTCCAAAGCTTATAAGGGAGTGATGTGTGTTCCTGTACTAACGCAGATCAAGTTCATCCAGAACTATAAAAAAATTAAATAAAATGAAATATCTATAAAATCAAAAAAGGTATCGAAAAGAAAGCTCATCGACAAAACGATATATTTTCTAGACCAAGGACATTTTTTGTCGTTGAGGATAATAAATATATAACACTTTGGCTGAAAAGTTCTGGGCCTAACACATAGATGGCGCTAGATTTATTGCATTCAATGATTTTTCAGTTAGTAATAACCTTCAAAAGAAAGCTGTTAAAACTTATGATATTCTACTCATAAGTTTGTGAGTTATTGTGTTAAGAGTGATACTTTTGTTATTTTCAAAACAATGGATCAAAAACAATTTCGTGCTTTAATTTTATATTGCTTTTTGATGAGAAAAAATACTGTTCAAGATAAGCAATGGCTTGAAGAGTGTTCTAAGGACTCCACTGCAGCATAAACAACAATAAAACGTTGGTTTGCTGGCTTCAAACGTGGTCATAGAGACACCGATGATGCAGAACGTAGTGGACGTCCAAATAAGGTGGTAACACAAGAAAACATAAAAAAAAATCCACAAAATCGTTTTGAATAATCGAAAAGTGAGTTTGCTAACATTGTAAAGATATCAAAAGAACGTGTTGGTTTTATATTTCATGAGCATTTGACTATAAGAAAGCTCTGTTCAAAGTGGGTGCCGCGTTTGCTCACTGCTGACCAAAAACAAGAACGCGTTGATGATTCTGGGCAGTGTTTGGCCACGTTTAAACGTAACAAACCGGAACTTTGGATCCATCATTTCACTCCGGAATCAAAACGATCGTCATCTGAGTGCACAGCAATTAGTGACAGGCCTATTTTGAAGCAAAAATAAATCGGTCTACAAAAGTGGTATTTAATTGTTAAAGTGGCGCTGGAATGATCGTGTGACTTTTGATCGAGATTATGATAATAAATAAAGCCAATTTTGAACAAAAAAAATTGGTTTTCTTTGTTACGCTCAAGACTTTTCAGCTCAAGTGTTATTTTATATCATAAATTATTTAGTTTATTTAGTCTTGACTTACACACGACAATAAAGGTATTTTTACAAATCCATTAATGTAATTAGATAAATTATTATTTATTTAATTATTTTTGTGATTATATATTACTGACATCATCTCAATTATTATGTCCATAAAATCATTATGAAACAAATATCTATGTTATAGATATTTCAATATCATATTGTATTTTATGATAGTACTGCTAAATGGTTCGGAATCGCCCTTAAGATAAAAGCAAAATGGAAAAAGTACTTCGATAAAAACAGCACATAAATTAAACTATATTATTTATAAAATAGTAGAAAAAAGGTTCTTAGACAAAATACAAACAGAAAATAATATGTTAAAAAAGAAACAAATATGTATAAATGTCTAATAATATGCACGGAAAGAAGTGGCGTATTACTCATCGCAACTTATTGTTTTTTCTTTCGAACATACAGGCCGTATCAGTCGCGTTATATAAGATATACACAGTATATGAGCAAGTTAGTTTCGTCGATAAAAAAAAGTCAAAAACGCAACAGATTCTTAGATTCTTTATAACCGGAAGACTCGGACTCAAATCATACGATTTTGTACAGACCCAACCATAATTTGAAAACAAACATTAGAAAACTGTTGATATAAAAAGTTAATAAGAAAATTATTAAAGTTAAATTAAGAAGAACTTTTAATGCCGAAATATTAGGTATTTGTATGTATATATATTGAAGAAGATGCATCAATAGTATCAATGTAAACAACTGTTTGACATTTCTCTATATAACAGCTTTCAATTTAGGTATTGAATTATGGAATTATTCAATTCAATTCAATTATTGAATTAAACAGACGCTAATTACTTTTATATATTGATTTGAAGAAATCTGCTGCCGAAACTCATTAAGCACTTTTAGAAACTTATAGTCATGCTGCACCGTCATCGTACAATTGTACGCCTTTGTCCTAATGACTTAAAAATGGTGATTTTGATGTCAATGGCAAATAAAGATTTGAAGGAGCAAAAAAGTTCGAAGATTAGAAAACTTATTGGATGAAGCCCCAGTTGAAATTGTCAAAGAACTTTCCAACAGCAGTTTTTAGTAGTTAATAAATCTACTATTTTCAGGCGTTTACGTGAGGTGGGAAGTATCACAAAGGAACAAAAATGATTCCACGGATCGACTGAGAATGTCTTTTTGAATCGTTTCATTGCTTGCCAGACCAAAAAGATGTTTTTGCGGACAAATATGACTCACGATGAAGCGTAGATCTACTGCGACAATCCCGATGCAAAAAGTCATAGCCCAGGAGAAATGAAACTGTTACTACGACGTCAATGGTTAGTTATCGCGTAACAACTCCCTACCATAAGTCGAAAACTGCAAAGGATATCACTTGTTCTGATTCTGATTACCCCTTGTTCAGATCGATGCATCATCGTTTGATTGAGACACTGTTTCAAAATGCTGAAGTGCGAAAGTAGATCGATGATTAGATGACCGCAAAACCAACGTCGTTCTTTCGACGCGATACAACCACGTTGCCAGAAAGAGAGAAAAAGTTGTAGAAAATGACCAGAGTACATGCAACCACCTAATATTTAAATACTCAATTCGTATTTATACTTAATAAATACTCAATTCGTATTTATAGTTAATAGCTTCGTTATCCAAGAGAAATCGAGCTCGTCAAAACAGTCATCAATTGCAGACTCTGTTAATCAATGACAAATATCATAACCCCAAGATATTTTCAATCTTGGAAAAGGAAAACTAATTCAAAGCGGAAACATAAACAAAAAGTCATCATAAAAATTACCATATTCCTAATATTAATAATTAATAGCTTCCCTAGAATACAAAGTAGTGTGATTTTAATACTCATTAACCTGATATTTGTCAAATTTCTTAACTATATTTCATAATTGGATTGATACAAATTCATTCAAACAAATCATAAACAACTTCAAACCCAAACTTGCCTATATGATAAAATTATCCCACGTTTTTAACAACCGCTATCTAATCAAATACTTCTGTACAATAAATAGAATAATAATATTTACAACTAAATACGAGAAACACATACACTTTCGAACAACATACAGTAAATTGCGGGTTAAATGTAATGATACAGTAACGTCCTATAAATTTTTCCACTTCTGAAATGATATTTAATATGATTTTCTACACAATCAAGCATATCTTTATACAATAAAATATTGAATTTTAATAATGAATAATTGAAATAAAAATAAGTACTACAAAGTACTAAATAAGTATATATATATATATATATATATATATATATATATATATATATATATATATATATATATATATAATCATACAATAATATGAATAGAATTTTGGGTTCATTACACTCCAAATATAATCAAAAGGAACAATATATAAATAAGCACTATTAATTAACAATATTATCGATTAGTGATATCTTCATTACACAAAAATGTTAGTTGAGGATAGATGCAATATAATGTCAGACATATAAATGATCAAACAATATATATCCTAAGGAATATTTTGTTTTATTAAAATATCGATATACAAGTCGATTTACTTAATATTATAGTTTTGATATTTTGCTAGTTAAACAAACCAACCTTCATGTAAGCTGATATCCTGTGGATGGCAAATACTTTTTACCTACCTACTGGACTTTAAAAGAGTTCACGAGTAAAATAACATGGAGAAATAATAGACATTACATAACACAAACCACAAAATCATTGATACGCCCTCTATACTTCAAATATCAATGATAATTGTGATTTCAAGACAAAATATACGAGAATAGGAGAAATATGAGCATAAATTTAATATAAAAAAGAATGTTAAGCCATATAGTCCCAATACAATACTGTACACATACGGCATTAACAATAAATTTTAAAAAACCTTTAAACGTGGAAATAAGAAATGTCGGTGCAAAAAGAATGTCGGTTTGACGTTTAATTAACATTGGCCTTTTAATCATCATTAAGGTATCAGTAAAATTCAGTTATTATAAACGTGAAAAATAAATCGGTTTAAATTCCTTGGTGTCAGTTTTATTTATTTAATTAATAAAATAATAGAGATTCACATCACACATTCTAAACTCTGAACTAACACTGAAACACAGCTTATGATACATAAAACCTTGTATTTGTATATCGTTTTTAATGATTTTCATAAGATGATGATATAGCAGCTGTGAATTAATTTTGAAAGATTTTCTGGTAAACGGTAAAAGGCTTTATTGAAAAAAATGTAGATTTTTAATATTATTTTTCCCGCTATTATGCATAATTCAAGTTCCATGTAAAGCGTCTGGTTTCCTGAGGCTATCCACAAGTTATGACTAGTCATAAGATAAAATAAACCTAATATAAATATTTCTATTTATATTTCCACGTACAGCATTCACATTCATGTTTCTCTTTGAGTTTTTTTTGGTAAACGATGGTAAAAGGCTTTATTGAAAAAAAATTAGATTTTTAATATTATTTTTCCCGCTATTATGCATAATTCAAGTTCCATGTAAAACGTCTGGTTTCCTGAGGCTATCCACAAGTTATGACTAGTCATAAGATAAAATAAATCTCATATAAATATTTCTATTTATATTTCCATGTACAGCATTCACATTCATGTTTCTCTTTGAGTTTTTTTTTGATCATTTTTCTTCCAATAAGACAATACATTTCTTAATTACAATTGATAAAAATATTTCATGATGATTTTGTTCAAAATTATTACTTCTAAAATGTTGAACTTAACATTCAAATGTAATTTTCCAATTACCTTCAATAACATTTTTCCGTTAACAGAACTTAGTTGGCTTCTATCGACACTTACGCAACTGTGAAAAGGTGTTGCTCACACACACAAAGATTAATGACAGAATATATGACAAATAAGTTGCGTCCATCTCTATTGGAAATCCCTCAAAATTAATCCACAGTTTAATTTAAAACATAAATCGAAATTAATGCATGTTAATAAAATCAGTGTGACAATGACAAAACAAGAAAACATCAAGGTTAATAAGACCGAATACAGATTACTATATATGACGTTAAATATTCCCTTAAGACTTTTATTAGGCGCTTGCATATATTTTGATCAGTGATATCTATTGTTGAAAATATGTAGTATTAATGTATTTCGGATTTTAACTTTGTTCTTGTTCATAGTATAGTTATCTCGTAAAGATGGATTCAATATTAATAAAATATATTAATTTTATCACGTAAATATTAGGTGCTGGCATTATCTTTATCAGAGATACCTATTGGTAAAAATACGATAACATCCAAACCTAAATCTCAGATTCCATGGTTTGAACATTTCTCTATATAAAATATGGGTTTCCCATTTAGTATTATTGAGTTATTCAGTGTATACATACAATAATATTGGAAGGCACATAATTGCATTATCGATATTCATTACTTTTGTTGTTTGTTTTAAAGAAATCTGCTACCAAACACTTCTAGAAACTTATGACGATGATGCTTCATCATATCCCATTTGTCGGTTTTGGATCCAATTATTTAAAAGTCAGGAACGATCTTGATCTCGATGATAACTATCTCGCAAAGAACTATTAGGCGGCTTAGTCGTTGATGAATCAATTGTTTCCAGATGTTTACGTGCGGTGGAAAAGATCCAAAAGGAAGGAAAATAGCTATCGTACGAATTATCATTCAAATCAACTGAATATATCAACGAATTAGCTGAAAAAAGTAATTTCGCACGGTTTCATTGTTTGCAAGGCACAAAGTACTTTCTATGGCCTATTGTGTTTGTCAATGTCAATGAAAAATGGATGTACTAAATCGATTCAAAGCGCAGAAATCATGGGCTAGCCCAAGAGAGCCCTCTATACCCTATACAACATTGAAGCCGAATATTCATGGCTATAAAATCTGGCTGTGAATTTGGTGTGATCAGCAAAGTGTAATGTATTACGAGCTACTGAAACCGAATGAAATTGTTATTGTAGATAAATATCGACGTTAATTGAACAAACTGAATGACCTGTTGTTGCAAATCTGCCGAAATTTGTTGGAATTTTATGAAAAGTACGAATCGGAAAATCGGTACGTACGAAAGAAAAATCATTAACGGATTTGGCAGTGTGCGATGAGGCCATACTTGTTACTTTTGAATTAATATATGGTATTAATATATGAATTTTTTAACTAAGAAACAAACTTTCGCAAGTCTACACAAGCCTAAGCCTAGCCACAAGTTTAAACAGCCGTAAGAAACTTTTGCGCAGATCGAAATCAATCAATAACAGAAAATATCGCCTTTCATCAAGCTCTAGTAACCCATAATGAAAAATTCGTTTCCAATATCATCAAACACCTCAAGAATCTCCTTCCTTAGCATCAATATAGGTTTTACAATTGTTTGTGAAGCTTCCAAACTTTAACCACGATATTTTTCGCCAATTATTGTCGTACATTATCCATTTCTTATTGCCTATAATCACTGGTTTGAAACTCGATTTCGTTTTGTTTCAACAAAGATTCACAAATGGACTCGAGCCTTTTCCAATTAATGGCCAGTCAAGGCCAGGATTCTAAAACCATCTATTAGGAATACTGAAATTATTTTTCGCTACCTAATATAATAGATATTCCGATTCAAAATCATAATTTTTTTAAACTCTTCGTGGTTCCACTATCTGCCCTATAGGCAATAAGTATTTCTTATGTGTATATTACATAAAATCATAAATGAGTCTGAAATAATGAATAAAACAGTCTGGGTACGTCTATTTCCGAAATGCAATTTAATATTTCTTCGTGCAACAATTACAACAAAGTATTACAAGGTCTGCATGATAAATGTAAACTTTCACTATAATATTCAAGCAATAAAGTTGTTGGGTACATTTATTTGTGACAGGTATTGAAATATAACAACTTTTGTGACTATTATAAAATAAATTCAGAAGTTAAAAAAATATGTAATTGACTATAACCATGAGATCATCGCTGAAACAAACAATTAATTTAGAAAGATTGAAGCAATAGTCTTTTAAAAAGGAATATAAAATATAGAAAAACATCGAACAGAAATATAATTTCAACCTGATGTTGAAAAATAAAACTAATTGTATACATAAAAATGTGTTTTATTATCATCAAGGCCAAATGTTAACCTTCATATATAAAATATTTAAATTTGTATTAACTAAACAACAAAATATGAACAAAAAAGTCTATTAGACAAATAGAAAACATATCATTAAAGGGTATTAGTCCGCCGCATATTCGACTATTTATTAAAGAAGGCGATTGAAGTTATATCGTAAACAGTGTAAATTTGATCAAAATATTCAGAAGGCAAGATTAATTTGCGATCGGCTAGGAAAAGTCGTCTATAAATAAGAAAGATGAACGTTTACCATTTGTGAAAGGTCATATTAGTTATTATATTAAATTCTGGTAACGAGTTTTCTTCAAGGACAAATGTAAATTTAATTTGTTTATATTTTATGAAGAAATCTTAATGAAGCGAAATCAAAATAACAGAGCAATTCATGTTTTAGTACAATATGAGTAGGCGTATGCCTGGCATTAGAAAAGTAAATACTGTTGATAACATACTGCACCTGTTTTGAATATTTTTCAATTTTAACGTGATATCTCTGTAATTTCGAATATAGTACATGCGTCTATTGCTTTTTTGAGTATATTAACTGTTGCAACGCAATAATATTTTAATTAATGTTAAACTGTATCTTTATAAAGTTTAATTCGTAGTTGTATGTACCTATTAAGTGCTTGCATTTATTTTGATCAACAATATTTATTGATGAAAATGGGAAGTGGCAATAGAACAATTGAACAATTTAAATTAACTATTCAATTCGATGATTTTAACATTTATCTACATAAAAAAGTTTGCCATTTATTATTAATAACATCACGTTAGACAAAAAGCAAAACACATTAGAGCCAAAATAAAACAACTATACTGGTTAGTCGGAAGATAATCTCAACTTGATCTAAAATCAAAGAGGTTGATCTATAAGACAATTATAAAACCAATTTGGACCTATAGGGTACAAATAAGGGGTTGTAGTAAAAATTTAAATCAACTAGTCAAACAAGGTCCTTTGATTGATTACCAATGCATATCGCTATGTAACCAACGAAGAACTGCACGATGACCTGGAAATCAAATGGATTGCGAAGTTATCCAAGATTTCGCCTTGAAACACAAAAGAAGATTACTAAATCATACTAATGAGGAAACAATACAACTGCTGGACAGCGCGCTGGATGTCAGGAGATTGAAGCGAACCAAACCATACGAACTTATATAAAGTGTATACCTTTAGTGTAAACTATAGCTATAAGTAATAATTTTATTATTAAGTAATACATATTGATGTATTTTCTCGCACTCGTCTTGCTTGTGAATTAATCCAAGTACAAATTAAAAGTAGTAATAAATTAATGTATAATTAAGATTGTACTAAGCGTATCTAATAAATATGTTATAAAAAAATTATTAATGAGTATACAGATACTAATCGTGGAATGCTTAAAATTACATTTTCGGTATTCCTTAGTTTTGTTGTTTCATTGGAAGAAAGCTGCTGCCGAAACCCATCAAACGCTTCTAGAAACTCATGGTGATACTGCACCGTCATATCCCAACTATAGGTTTTAGTTTCAACGATTTAAAAGTAGTCATTTTGATGTCAATTACCAAGAATAGCCTGGGGGGCCAAAAAACCTCGAAAACAATGAATTGCAAGATTAATTTCATCCATTGGACGAAAACCCAGCTCAAACTGTCTAGAAACTTTCAGACGACTTAGCGGGTGATAAATCAACTGTTTCCAGGTGTTTACTTGCTATAGGGAAGATTCAAAAAGAAATAATATGACTACCACACGGATCGACTGAAAATGCCATTTCAAACCGTTTCAACATCGCGGTTTACTAACCAGACAAAAAAGAAGAGTGTGGCGTATTGTGACTGGCAATGAAAAGTGTATCTTCTACCACATCTCCAAACCCAAAAAGTCCTGGGTTAGACCAGCAGAGCCATCTACATTGACACCAAACCGGAAGGTTAATGACCATGAAGTCTTGCTATGGATATTGATTAGCAAAACAATTTGAAATCTGTTTAAACCGAATAAAAATATTTCTGCAGATATCTACCTTGAGATAGAACAAAATGAACGACATATTATTGCAAAAAAATACCAGCAATGGTCTGTTACTAAAAATAGACGCATCCTAATCATCCTATTGCCTTAAAACGTTCAACCACGTTCTGATTTCCATTTGTACGGATCGATGCAGCACAACACACGGTTTCGAAATCCTGAAGATCGAAATGGATCGATGATCGCTGCCAAACTATGACCACGTTGCCAGAAAGTTGGAAAAAGTTTTAGAAGATGATGGAAATTATTTTGATTAACATATTTGTACAAATGTTTCTTACTAAATGCATTTTTTATGATGATGGGTACATTAAAGCACCTAATATATTTTTTACAATATATCTAATCTAATAATTTTATTGATATCTAAAAAAATATGTCTTTTAAGTTTATATCCATAAAATTCAGATTGTAAATCTACGAAAAATTACGGAAAAGACCCAATAGTATAGAAGTTATCGTCTTATAGCATAGAAACTGAGTTATAACCCAATGAACCACCGCTAGTAACCTGGGGGAGAAACATCATACTCTTACAAGGGAGCGTATAGTCTCTACCAGTAGGAAACACAACGTGCCACTTGTACCATCTGTACATGTAGCCAAGCAAGGTTTCCGTTCATACGACACTAATCTCTCAGCAAACTTGAAGCTCACTCAGTAGAGATCTTCACAAATTTTGTACTTTTGTAATCATTTCATAGTGCAATTTAATTTAATACATTTCATAAATAAATTATTTAGTCTAACTACATCTTTGCGTATTCATTTGCACAAAGAAGTTGATACACTTATGTTTTCTAATCCAACAGAGATCCTCTCCTACATTTCAACATTCACACTTGAGATTGTTCTATGCAATATTAAACAATAATAATATTGCTACAATATAGTTACTATTTTTGTTTAAAAAAGTTGATTACCAGGTGTTCCGGAAATTCATTGCCGGTTCGTAGATCTCGCTAGGCTTAAGTATGCAATGTTATAATTTGACACATATGTCATTTTATTTTACTCTCATCAAGCCTCAAAGTTATATATATATATATATATATATATATATATATATATATATATATATATATATATATATATATATTATAGTTTGAGAAAGTAACACCGTCATAGATGTATACCTTTTTGAAAATATTAATTTTCGTGCCTGAAAACGTGTATTTACCGCACGCATTACTTTTCTTATTTAATGAAAAGATAAAACCACAAAAAGTCATCGTTTGCTGGTAGATACTTACGGTGAGCAACCTCTAACCTTAAAAACATGTGAGGCGCGGTTTCGAAAATTCAAAAGTGGCAATTTCGATGTGCAAGACAAAGAACGTTCTGGTAGACCGAAAAAGTTTAAAGATGCGAAATTGCAAAAGTTATTGGATGAAGACCCAACCCAAACTCAAAAACAATTGGCGGAAGCGTTAAATGATGCCCAAGAAACGATTAGCGACCGATTAAGAGCAATGGGGAAAATCTAAAAGATGGCAAAGTGGGTAGCACATCAATCGAATGACAGGCAAATGGAAAATCGACAAATTGTCTGTGAAATTCTGCTTCAAAGGTATGATGGGAAATCATTTCTGCATCGACTAGTGAAGGATGATGAAAAGTGGATTTATTTTGAAAACTCTCAACGAAAAAAATCATGGTTATCACTGTAAGGCCAAATCGTTTTAGTCGTGAGACAATGCTCTGTGTTTGATGGGACCAGAATGACGTGGTCTATTGCGAACTGTTGAAACCCGGTGAAACAGTTAATAGTGATCGCTACCGACAACAAATTTTGAACCGAAGACACAGTAAAGTGATTTTAGAGCACTATAATGCTCCGTCTTATAAAGCAAAATCAGTCAAGAAAGCGTTGAAAGCACTTGAATGGGACATATTATTGCACCCGTCGTACTCTCCAGACCTTGCCTCGTCCGATTATCAATGGGATACGCGTTTGCAGAGCAGCACTTCGCCAATTTCGAAGAAGTTAGAAAATGGCTAATGAATAATTTTGCTCAAAGGACAAATAGTTTTTTTTTGGATGGCATCCATAAATTGCCTGAAGGATGGATATATAGAATCAAATGGCCAATATTTTGAATAAATAAATTTTTCCATTTCCTTGAAAAATATATAGTTTTTTTTTCGAAAAACCGGTAATAATATTCCGGTACACCTAAAATAAATAATAAAATTAAATGCTGTTTTAAAAACGCCTTCAAACTTGTTAAAACTTTATGGAGACAGTAAAATATATTTTACTGACCTCCGTTTACTGTTTTTGTTTAATGCAGTAAAAAAACCGAATGGTGTACCCAGACTTTTTAATTATATAGATGATGAATTAATAAGAATGCAACAGAGTATCACTGAACAAATGTTATACTGCGTTAATTAAATCTTATACTCTTTGATGTTAGCCTATATTAAAGAAAAACTAAACTTTCGATAGAAAAAGCTGTGGATAAAAGAAGTTCTAAAACATCAAACAACTACTATTATGATTAAAAAAATAAAAACGTAAAAATCGTTCTGTATTAATCCTTTCTACCAGGTCAAAACTGCCAACAAAGAATATTATTTGAGTTTTAAGCGTCGTCGGCATGAAACTCTTAATTCACCTTAAGAGAGAGGAATTATGGTACACAGCTCTTAATTTTTCTATCACGATAGTGTGCGATCTCACGCAGCTTCGTTGGTTCTTACAGACATTTTCGTAAGATTCAACTCATATCATTCTTCAAATTGTCTATTTTAATGATTATTCTTTTAATTATCTTGGTTTAAGAGTATTAATACCAAATACCACCACATTAAAAAATATTTCAGAATCTATAGGTACTTGACTTTGTTTCGTTTTCATGTCAACAATTCAGATGAGTACTCTAGGTATTTTATATAAATAAAAAACGTCATTCTTTTTACACCAACTTATATGCCCCTGCTACTTTGGTCAAACAATTCATGTTCTTTAACATTCTATAGTTATGGCATGGAATAATCGTTCACCATTTATTCAACACTTCCACATCTAATCATTAACAGAGAAATAAGAAAACAAGAATTTATTTTAGTATTTTAAATTTATTATAAATTATCAGTATTAATTAAAAATAGAACAAATATACTTTTAACAAATAGTTTTAAAAAATACATAAAGTACCTGAGTGACATTAACTGTTGAATATAACAGCACTATAGTAAAATAGAAAAAACATTTAAAAAAGTAATTAAGTAATAGAACGTATTCTGAGAATATTTTAATTATTGATGTCGACTATTTCAATAAAAATTATTTCTAATTTATCCCGATTGATATCGACAAATGTAGCTTACTGATTTTTTTGAAATTAAAAAAAAACTATAAACTTTGAATAAGCTCTTGCTGTTGATTATTAAATCAAATTAATTCTCAATAAGGGCAGTTATTCACGCCTCATAGTCAACAAAACCACCATTCCATGGCTGAGAAATGCCATGTACCTTCCGAGCGGAGGCTCAGTTGGTCATCACAAATCCTGCTGGTCAAAAGGGCGGCAAGATAACAATTCGGAATGCATGCATCTGCAGATCTAGCAGGTTTCCATTAGTACTAGGCACTAATTAGCACAATTAGATCCGCAACTTTATACGGATCTAACGTCTAGTTCAAGTTCCTTACACATTCACAGGTATATCCTGAGATCCGGGAAATTCATACTTCGTTAATCCAGACATTTATTTCTCAACTATTTATGGACTCCCAATTAAGATCGACATTCAGAAAATAAAATAATGCCTACTTTTCAGATCATACACACAAATCAGAAATGCACACACGAGTATTTCTTGGTACCAATCGACATAAGCATATTTTTCATATTTTTTTCTCATTTGAGATTAAACGAGAACAAATCTTTTTCACTGCTAAATAAGTTTAACAAGATGACACATGAAGAGTTTGCATTATCAATTTGTGCACCTTATCAAAGTTTTCTGGCACACAAAACAGCATTCAAAAATTTGGGAACTGTTTTATCTAACTTAAAACCCCTAAAAAAGGGGCTAGTTTTTCCGAAATGATTTTCCAAGTATCGCTGATTCAGCGAGAACTTATTCAAAGGCCTTTTATTAAACACAATACAAAATTCGTTCCGCGAATAAAAAAAACTCGACTTTCAGCTAATTAACATAACTTTTTTAACGCTTATTAATTTTTAATATTAAGCTCAATTAATTAATAAAGAATGACAATAAATAACTTTATTAGTAATTTAAAAAAATTAAAAATGAAAATAATGCTACCGCAGACAGAAAATTATTATTTCGATTACAAATGTATACACTATAATTAAATAAGGTAGGTTTTAGAATGAGTAAACTAAAATGTAATAAAAATATGAAAATTGGTACGAATCACCAAAGTTTGACCAATCTAACAGTCGGCATTCATAAAATATTTCCATGTGAAATCAATAAAATGTGCGCCTGTAAAAATATATTAACTAAAAATTGAAATAAGATAATGGCACAAATATACGCATTTATAAAACAAAGCCGAAATATACAGAATCGAACAGTACAAAATGCGTAAAATATCATAATAATTCGAATAATATATAGCTGAACTAAGAAAATTCACATCTCCCGTAGTCTATTTACCTTTCAAAACTATTCCCTTTTTTCATTTGTTGTATTGTTTCTACTGCATAAAAATCAAAACGCATTTTTACTTTACTTAAGCCATTTTATTTCAAGCATAACATACAGTTGATGTTTATGTATTTTAATATAAAAAAACAAACAAGTATAATTAAAATAATAAAAACAATTGTTGCCATCTGAAATCAAAACACTTCAATAAAGACTATCTGTTCTTGTCGATGTGATAAAATTACTAAAGGCACTCGTGAAGAAAACGAAAGGGTTGTTCATGGTCAATTAAGCTTTAATGATGATCCCAAGGGCAGTTCTATCCAAATTTCCGTGGTACACAGCAGCAAAGCTTCACTTCTCCTTTGGTGGCCGTATGTCCTAAACTGTAAGCATCCAAATTCCAGTACACTAGGTTAAATATATTTCTGCAAAGAATTTGATCTTTCCAAATTCCAACAGGTCTCATATGAGCAAGTGTGTTAGTTCAATCCATCTTTGTTGACCGTACCCTCGAAATCGGAGTAGTCGAATCTCGTGATCGGAGATACACAATGATGTCACACCGTTTTCATTTCTTGATAAGTTGTTCGATTTTAGATGATCGAATACATTCAAAAGAGAACAATAATAAGACCACAGGATCTCTTAGAAGTAATAAAACTAGTTCTTTTTTTTATATGGGTAGGGGTGAACCTCATTTCAAGAACAATAATTGGGACTTGAATTGAATCCACCGAAACACTAACGACACTGCCGACAAATTCATATTTCAATATAACTTAAAGCATATAACACTTGCCACTTTAAAAAATAATCCACGTACCCCTCATATGACGTAACATTATGTACATGGTTGAAGTCGAAGTTGAAGAATAATTACGCTTATTATATATATATATATATATATATAGATATCCTTCGATTTCCATATTTATATATATATATATATATATATATATATATATATATATATATATATATATATATATAATATTAAGTATTATATTTGGATTTTTAACTTCCAAAGAAGGAAAAACACCGTGCAGTCTTTGTGAACGCCACTGTTAGCAATATGAAATTTCAATTTAAAGTTAATTTTGTTCAAATGACAATTAGTGTAGAAACGCCAAATTCGTTCAAGAAATTAACATTGGGCAGATTGTTGAATCACCATGGGTAATAAAAATTGTTATAACTACTTCCGAGGTGGTATATTAATGTATATTAATATATATATATATATATATATATATATATATATATATATATATATATATATATATATATTAATGTTATGAATGACATAATGAAATGAGTAAATGATCTGTTAAATGATGCTTACATTCGTATTCCATAACACCAGTGCAAATCATCAAAATCGTTAGAAGTGTTTATCATGCCTGTAAAATTATTTGCCAGGAAAAGCTTCAAAATCAAAATTCACTTCCAGTTCGACTTTGTGCTGATTATAACCAAAAAGTTCAATAAAATTGACCGTCGCACAAATATAAATATGGAAATTAAAATTTTGCCAACCTAATATTTTTAAAAATCATTACTGTCATTATTAGAATTACCTAAAATGTAATACTTGATATTAACAGGATCAATTTATAATCAATCAAACCATGTATGGCACCAAAAAAATAATCAGATTAAATTGCATTTAATTAATCCTTTATATAAACTGTAAAAATTATTGCATATCAGGGAAAATATATTCTAATGAAAAACAAAAATTATTCAATGTTTATTATTGTTCCATTGTTATGTATAAAACGAGACAGAAAAAACTGTTGATTATGATGGGTCGTTCCTTGTTATTACATTTGCTTGTAGACAACTACAAACCTGTGACTACAGCATCAGTAGCATATCTATTATATCAGTGCTGTTAAGGCGGCAAATACTAATGTTAGCATTTTAATTCATATTAACTCTTAAGTAATTATTAGATTAATAAGAAACTTAAACTGTAAATTACTTTGAGAACATACTTGAAATTATGGGGAGACACAGTTTAAACAACATGACAAAAACATGAAGACATATTTCCAAAACCATTTTATTCAAATCTTTACACCAAATAATGATTGCCAAACTGACAATATTTTAACAACATAGCTAAATTAACAAATAAGAAATCCAATTGAATTACTCTATATTACTGTACTTATAATAAAATTTTAATTAAATGACATTATACTATATATAAAAATTAAACTAAGAAAATAATGATTTTGTAAGATTTCAAGCATGATGGTCACATATTTTGATTTAGGTGTGAAAAAGGAATTTAAAAAACAGTTAAATTTGCCTGAAAATTAAAATAATGTTTAAAAATGATACCCCACTATCACTAAAAAAATTAATGAATGACAATTTGAAAGCAGTGTTTATTCCAAAAAATGATTATAAGAGTAGTAGACTGATTCAAGAAACTGACAATTGAATCGATAATATTGATCATGTAACAGGACCTAACATATGATATAATTGTCCTACTTGATATGCGTAATATAGTTTTCTCATCAAACAAGCATGAAAAAATAAATTATTGACCTTGTAAAACCAGTAAAAAAATAAAATTATATTATATTTTGTCATATATATATATATATATATATATAGAAAAAGGGCAATATTACTATAGGTAATGTTTATTATATTGTTATATTATATATATATATATATATATATATATATATATATATATATATATATATATATATATATATATATGTATAAATAGAAAAAGGGGAATAGTAGTATAGGTAATGTTTATTATATTGTTTAATTATTGTTAATAATTACTGTACAATATATGAAAATTATTAATTTTAGTATTTCTAAGGCTCTTTAGTTTTCTTATGGTTCGCTTATTCCCAATTGCTTTAGAAACCGCTTGATCAATAGCTTATTATTATATTAAAATATATTATAATAAGCAATTCAAGAGATATAAATATAAATGCAGTATAATTCATTTGTAATAGATATAAATAACAACTGAATTAAATTTCTCGAGATACACAATATAAATTACTAGGGGAGATGTGATCTATAGTATTTAAACTGAACTTATAAGCAGAACAAAACAAATATACTATAAAATATTATAGTTTTCAACCAATAAATTTATTTGAAAACTATATAAAAACCGTGACTAAATCCGTTTATGAGCTTTTAGCAGGAGGCTAAGATACTTTCTCCCCAAATATTTTAAGATAAAATAAAAAAATGTACATGTAAAAACTTACTGTTTTAGAATTTGATGGTGTTACAATTTTATTTAAGTGATCCAAAAGCCACTGTACCCT
Source organism: Rhynchophorus ferrugineus (assembly GCF_030347505.1). Lineage (NCBI taxonomy): Eukaryota > Metazoa > Arthropoda > Insecta > Coleoptera > Curculionidae > Rhynchophorus > Rhynchophorus ferrugineus. Next base: position 16,151,618 of record NW_027472584.1, on the reverse strand, counting down.
TGAAGCTCTTGATACGGGTACATTTTTAGGTAGCAATAAATAAACTGTTTCAGCTTCAACATAGTCTCGCTGGATATCATCAGAATATACAAAATCATTTGATATATTTGTTCCATGTTCTGTAACAATAATAGTTATAAGAATTAGTCTCTCATCACACTACGTTCCCGATCCACGAAAAACATTCAGTATTTTCTATGAAATATCAAACTTACCTGAAAAAGAAAATTCGACTGCATCATCTGAACACTGGCTTTGAGAATCAAATTCCATTATCACTCACATTATCAAAAATGATTTCAAAATATCGTGGGAACAGCATAAATATATAACTCATAAATCTGACAGTACTCTAATGCCTACATACACTACGTAAATAAAATCATAGAAAAAATAGAAATTTCACGGTATAGGCGACCTTGGGGAAATGTTTTGTTTAGTTCAATCAACTGTAGCGCTGTGATCGCAAATTGTGATTGGCAGTTTAAATGCCACTAACATGAATGTGACTAACAGGCAGGTGCCGCCACTAACATGAAATGTGATTGGTCGATCAAATTGTGTGAAATCAGCATTTTCTATAGGCGTCCATTTTTATGTTTGTTGTTTGTAGGTTATGGTTTTTGTTTAGATCACGAAATTTTCGTTTAACGTTGTGCATATTTTCTGTTTTACATTAATTATTATGGGGTAATAATATAAACATTGATGACAATACGTCAGTGTAGTAAAAGATGTAGTGTACCGGGGTAAAATTCTACTACGGAAATTAGACATCGTTTCCCAAAGAATGATCTCGATACTTTCCAAAAATGGGTTGATCAAGTAAATAATAGTAAGTTACCTGGATAAACCACAATGCAAATATATCAACGTCATGGTGTTTGTTATGGACATATTAGTGAAAAATTTAGAATTATCCTTCCTTCACGAACAGGTATTTGGGTAAATGCATATCCATCATTGGTTTTATCAGGTACATATAAAATTATCTATCTACTACATGTCTGTTTATATATTGTTTGTTTACAGAAACTCAAAAACTTATGAAGATGTTAGTAGTAATAAAATTCAATTAATCTACCAAGTTGTGCATATGTTGTCAATGTGATGTCTCTACATAAAGAAGTCTTACAAGAAGGTAATAATTAATATAACTGGATAATTAGTAGTAATAAATACTACTTTTAATTGTAAAATATCCCTAAAATATTTGCAATACTTTAACTTTTTAGAACAATCAGTGTTCAATCATTTTATAGTAGAGGAATTATATATTTAAATTTGATTGCCTTGTTAAGAAAATATTTGTTATGGTGCCATCAATTAAAAATTTAATTGCTACTTTTAGGGGATTTATTAACTTAAAGAAATCTATTTTGTCTAAATTTACAAATAACTACATTGGTTTAACAAATCTTAACCAAGATTGCTTAAAGATTTTTGTTGGATCTATTAGAGGTCATAGAGGTAGAAACAGCATCCTTCCCCTAGTATGTTCGAGAAATTTCTAAAAGGGCTCATCATTTCATTTTTTTCACATCATTCGCCCGGAGCAAATTGTGAAGAAGATGAACATGTTGGCGCTTTAGATAACTTACATTATTTTTTAACTGGAGATGTAGCATCACCAGAGGTTGTAGAATCACCAGTTGAGTCTATATTTTCAGTTCCAGAGAACTTTGCTCTGAGGAAAACAAGAGTGGAACGTTGCACGTTAGTCTATATTTCAGGCTATTTGATAAAACTTCTGAGAAAAAAGACAACGTGCAATATCTGTCTACATTCTACATTAAGTAGTTCCACAGATCAAAAACTCGATACTGATTTTATAGAAGCGATGCAGCCGCGTAGACCCAAATTAACAACTCCATCAAGACTGTTTTACTATACTGTTTGTAGATCTTTAAGCTATCTCTTTTATTTAATACCTAGATTTTGTCATAAAAATAGCATATCTGTTATTCTGAGAGATGTCTTAAAAAAACACATAAATTTTAAACGTTTCAACTGCCCAGTCCATAGCGATTTTGAAGACCACATTTTAAATCTTATTGTCAAATGTTCATTGTATTTTTGGGTTAAACAAGTTAATTCAATATTAACAGGGAAGGACTTAAAGTTTACCTTCAGTATAGCACAAATACAAGATAGAACTCTAATAGATCCTATAAAATTGATGGCACTAAACAAATACGAAAAAGGGAGCAGGCGTTATAGAAGAGTATTTTAATTATTTTGTCTGGAGTATGGGGCTTTTAATTTTTTTTATTTACATTTTTGTAGTTTATTTATTTTTGCTTTTTGCAATTATGTATATTTCTGTTGTTTTTTATTATTATTTATATTATTTACATTTATGTATATTTGTATAGGATTTTATTTTAATAAATTAGTTTTTTAAATTAAATTCGATTTTCATTCAAATATTATTGGCCAGCAAATGTGACGTCATAAAATAGTCACGTGAAATGGCTGACCAATCAAAGCAAATTATTTTCCTTACAGGATTCTATATAATATTTTTAAACTAACCAATCAAATTCACGTTGTCAGCGCCACCAATGATTGGACTAAACAAGATTTTGCCCCACCACTTAGCATTGTAGTTGCACACCCCTGAATAAAATGTAATAACCCTAAGAGAACGCAGGAACACAACTACAACCAATTTATCAGATGTTCTTTGACAGCTGTCTACCTAATGCATTGTTGCCAGAAGAATAACAAATTAAGTAAACATCCTCCTATTATCCGATTACATAACTTTGTAATATACTACAGGATAAATCAATAAATACATCTTAATAATGAGAAACATCAAACTTTATAGTATGTATACATAATATTTTAAATATAGGTAAACGGTCCATTATTGGCGGTCTCAACTTGCATTTAGCTAAAACAAAGAAGTCGAAATGCGCATGCGATGAGCTCAAAATGGCGCGGAATTTGTTTTTTTTTCAGGAAATTTTGGGATTTGGAGAGGGAGGTTCTATTTATAACTTAAGTCAGAGAAACCCAGAGTTATAAAGCTTACTTACTGAAGTTTTACTAAAGTTATTAGTGTTTACTGAAATGACACATTCAGTATGTGTAAGTTCGATTACACCATTGCTTAAAAATAAAGACATCTTTGTGTTTCTCATTCTAGCAATGAAAGTATATTTTAAGATTTATGGAAGATTTTGACGTCATAAGATGTCTCTGAGTAAAGGAGCTTTTGGAATAGTTTTTGAATTAAAACACAAATTTGTAACTGCTACGCAATTAAGATTTCTGAAACCTTATGATTATAAAGTAGATATATATTCTTTGGGTATTATTCTGTTTGAATTTCTGGTTCCTTTCTTACTGAAATAGTAGCGAGTAAACACTAATTTAAAAGAACAAGAGAATTTCAGCAGAATTATCCTGATGAGGCAGTTAGCTATATATAGATGTTTACTACTAGAGTGATCTAATTCATTTTTGGCATTCTTTGTTGCAAAATAAACTTGACAAGAATCCTAATAAAAGGCTGTGCTCTGTTTAAATATGATATCTTATTACTTACGCTCCCGAGGTCAAAATAATGACAAATCAAAGATCTGTAAAGACAAAGGGCACATTAAATATCTGCAAAGAGCAACAGCAGAATACAGTCTCTAGAGCAAGACAAGATTTCATAAAGCCCTACCAAGGCATTCAGTGATCATCCGATATCAATGGTAGATTTTAATATATTCCAGATTCCTAGAAACACTCATATTAATGTGATACCAAAAAAGGGACAAAAACATCGACAGCAGACTTTTTAAGATGCTAAGGTGTGATATTTAGCATTTAGTTTTTTTGTGATGTAATAGTAACTGCTAATTTCAGTGTTATTTTTAGATCTATATTTTGTATATTCCTTTGAAATAAATGGCATATGAAAATATTATATTATTGTCTAATAGGAATCATATCAAATGTTTGAAAATGAATGATTTTCGATCTATTATATAAAATAGATCTGAAATCTTAGGCTGCTCTAAGAATCTATGAATAAATATTTACAAAATATAATTGTTATATTCAACAGTATTATTTCTAGACCTCGATAAGAAAGCTGACGATCTAATTTAAAATTTAATAATCGAAGAGTTATTTATAATTTTATTTTTGCTCTGGCATGAAATTTAAAATTTTAATTGCAAATAAAAGCCTGTGTTATTAAATTATATACTGCAAATTTAGAGTGCACTCAAATTATCTTTTGTAAATTAAAAAATACATATTAATGCCTACTTATATATAATAATATACAATAATATTAGGCATTAACCTCCTAGTATCACTATTGAATTGAAACAAACTCTATTAAACAACAGATTTATTTTGTCACTTAAACTTTTATAGAACTTCAAAATAAAAATAACAAAAATCCAAATAAGAATATTCTTACTTGAAAAATTAAATTACCAAAAGTTAGACACTTTATGGTAATAAATATGACTTAGGTGGATTAGCTATATTTGATATAGCTGGTGGTGAATTATCAACAGGCGGTGGTGGTATTGATTTGGGTTTTTCTAGCAAAGATCCTATTTCAGATAAAACAAACCGGGATAATTTTATTAGAGCTACATGAGCAGCATATTGTAGAATAAGAGCTCCAAATCCTTTATATAAACCTGAGGTGCCTTCTTGGGATAAGCAACTATTGTAACAGTCCATAACACCACTGTAATTTGTTAAAATCGCTAACACTGATCTACCACTATCTAGATTATCAATAATAGTACGAGTGCCCTAAAAAATATAAAATATATGTATCTGATTTACATTATAACATGTAACATACCTGTAAATATAAACGATGGACAACTGTTTCACAGGGATAAAATACAACATCACTAGCTATAGTAGCTGTTAATGATGCTGTTAAATTTCTTTCTTGTACTGCAGCAGCATTAGTTGCATCTTTAGACATAGTACATTGTAATATTCTAAAGGTTGCACCACGTACCATCATAGAAAATAAGTACCTTGTTATTCCCAATGCCACTGTGGGAACTATTAGAGCCCATATTGGTAACATTCGGCCTTTAGCTGGAGCTCCCCAATTTAACAATCTTATGAATCCTTCTCGAAACACATCGAGTATACCTGGTTTCTCACTGGCTATTTCACTTTGAACTGTTTCCACAAAAGAAGCAGAATAAAAAGGGGTTACTATAGCTAAACTAACACTAAAAATGCAAGTAATTAATATTTGCCTTATAGTTAATTTAAGTACATACCATTTTAACATTGTGTGTTGACAAAACTGTTTCAGGCTACTATGCCAACTAATTTCTCTACCAAATTATAATATTATTTTAGAATATGCTTTAATTAAACAAACTTACTTTGGCCAAGGTGTTAATTTAGATATTAAATCTTCTATACCTAGGGTCATACCCCGAACAAGTAGTGCTGATCCCAATCCTTTCCATAAGGTAGTAAGTCCTTGATGTTGATGCAGGTGACATACTGTAGGCACTAATGTAAAAGGTAATAAATGGTAGCGAACTGAGGCATGGTTTACCTAAAAGTACAGTAATGATCTTCATAACTCTAGAAAATATATAATAATATTTCACCTGGCACTGCCTTCGTAATATGAGAAATGGATGACTTAATAAATTATCGGTAATTAAACTAACAAAAGCTACACCAGAACCAATATAACGTTTCACGGTGATATCTAACCAAAAAACATTAATGCAAACATCATTAAAAAAATAATATGTACAAATAAGACACTGCCTACCTTCATAGTTTTGGTATGTTTTAGAACTTTCTGTGTTTGAATATTGCAAAAGAAATTCGCGATTTGTAAAGTAATCATCATGCCCTGGTCTACTTCCATATTCTGGATATTTGTATTCATCATTTAGCTCCAAGTCTAAGTAACGACTTGAATTTTCGCGAGGATCCATTGATATTATTTATGTAATATTAAAACATTATTAAACAAACCTACACGGAAGAGAAATTAGTTACAATAAAATAAACATTTCACGTTATTCAATGAAATGATATTGCATCAGATATATCGCACAAATGAAGAATCAAATAATTACTCCATAGCAACTATTTAAATACAAAAAAATTATAAGATCACCGGCAACAACACAATATACAGCTGAAGATGTCAAATGTAAAATAATGTCACCTTTCATATGAGTAATCAGTTTTGCTGCCCTCTAGTGGACGCGAAGCAAGTACACCTATAACTATTGCTATTTAATATATTGCCTATATACGAAAATATTAATAATAATTTTCTAATGTACCAAATTAATCCAAATAAAAGGTGTATATTTAGGAATACTGTTTATTTTGTATACAAATCATTTACATTACAAAGTACTGCAAATTCATTAAATTTGATACAATGTTCTTTTTCGAATAATACCAATATATCCAATAAAAGAATATACAATTATCAGTGCAGATAAAAAAAACAAATTAGTAGTAATCCTATCATAAGTATGATTAAAGTCATACATTTTTAATACCTCTGTGCCATTTTTAAAGCATGTTGTGCTACTGTTTCTCGTACAATTTCCTAAAAAAACATTGTCAATAATAACATCATCACTATTGTGATATTATGTGGTTTACCAATTTGATCAATATCAGCCCAATAAACTATACATATTGATTCAAAAGTTACATAAAAAGGTGATATGTACTTAACGACAGAAAACAATTTTGGTAATGTATTAATTTTTACCCATAAGCCCGATAAAACTAAACAAACTAATTGAAATGGTACTAGAAAGAGATTTATAGATTCTAAGCTGGAAAAGATAGCAGAAAGGCATAAACCTACAATATGAAATAAAATAAAATTACAATAAAATAAAAAGAATAAATTTACCTAGCGAACTTCCAGATAAACATGTCACGAATAGAATTAACATCATTTCTAGGAATATATCAATTTTTGTTAGAAATGGTAAAAATATGAAATATATTAATAAAAATCCTCCTGAATGAATCAGAGCAAATGGAATCTAAAAAAAATTATTAACATCAAATTTATACTAAATTATTTGTGTTTCATTCAACAATTTATTTCATTGAATTACTTATACAAGATATAATTTTAATATTACCCATAACAACATATGAGAGTTATTGAAGCAGTCATATTTTAATTTATTAAACCTAGTTAATAATAACGTGGGTTCTGGACGATGGACTTGGGTTATTGATGGGATATGGGATATTAATCTTTGTCCATTTATGAAATTTATGGACTGTGTAATGGCAATCGTAGAAGTCATATAAAAAATGCATTTGGTCTTACTCTGCCTGCTTACTAATATGCTATAATAACAGATCAATTGAAAAGTCCCCGGCCTACCATAGTAAAACACATTTTTTTAGTAAAATTTTTTTTTTATTCAACATAATTCCCTTCAAGCGTGATACACTGATATTCGATACCATTTTTGTAGTACGATGTTACTTGCTTCAAAATAGGCCTCAGTTTCGACGATCATCTCTTCATTCAACGAAAATTTCTACCCAGCGAGCATTCTTTTGAGATCTGAGAACAGGAAATAGTCAGATCTGGAGAATACGGTAGATGAGGAAGCAATTCGAAGCCCAATTCATGGATTTTTGCCATCGTTTTCATTGACTTGTGACACGGTGCATTGTCTTGGTGAAGCAGCACTTTCTTTTTCTTCAAATGCGGCCGTTTTTCGGCGATTTCGTCCTTCAAACGGCCCAATAACGTTATGTAATAGTCGCTGTTGATGGTCCTTTCTTTTTCAAGGTAGTCAATGAAAATTATTCCATGCGCATCCAAAATACAGACGCCATAACCTTACCAGCCGACTGTTGCGCTATCCCACGCGTGGAGCGGGTTCATCGTGTGCAGTCCACTCGGATGACTGTCGATTGGACTTCGGAGTGAAATGATGGAGCCATGTTTCATCCATTGTCACATATCGACGCAAAAACTCGGGTTTATTACAATTATTCGTAAATAATATGATGTAGACGTTCAGTTGGTATGTTTAGAGTGTCTGCTTTTTCATTCAATTTCAATTTAAGGTTATTCAAAATCTTTTTGGAGCGTCAACTGCGTTCACCGTCTTCGGTGCTCATTTCACCACGTATAAAATTAGCATACATATCCTTGATAGTTGATTTTCCTACTTCAGTGACCGATAACTCGGCATGAAGCCAAGTTTTTGCTTCAACTGTATTTTTACCCTTCAAAAAGCAACATTTTATCAACACGCGAAATTCCTTTTTACCCATTTTTTTACAATAACAAAAGTTGCTTCACTCAAAATGCTATAATCAAAAACTAATGATCCGACAACTGTCAAATGTATACACGCATCTTTTGAGGGTTGGGGTAAAAAACATATGGGACTTTTCCAATTGACCTGTTATAATTAACGTTGAATTATAGACTTGCCCACAAATGTGTTAACATTATATTGGAAAACAGTGAGAACATAAAAGTCCAATAAAACCCAAATTGGTTCTAATAACACTCAATAGTGATATGCTTGGAATGTCTAAATTATAACTAGTAACTAGTAATCATACTTACCAAAGATACAATCTTTGATAAATAATATGGCAGCGATGTGTATAAGGCCTTCTCTTGAACAAACACATCTATTTCTTGTGGAAATGTGTATAAATTCTGACACAGCTGGTGAAATATCAATTCTGAAACTACTAACAACAACACACCCTGTATATTTTGAACAGAACTAGCATCAGTTAGAGTAACTTTGGAATAAATAATTCCAATTATAACAGCTGCAATCTTTAAAACACAACACAATAACATTATAATTACTAGCATTATATATTGTTTACTGTCCTTACTTACCATGTTTACCAATAAGCCAGAATAATATTCTTTTATATTTCGACCTAATAAAATAAACACCCTCCAAATCAACCAATTTAATTCAAAAAAGAAACTTTTCTTGTTCTCTCTGAAACATTTTAAATACTAAATATTAATCAGTCAGTATAGCATTGTTGTTGTATATGGAAGCAGAAAAAATATCAATATATCGATATTTTCTGAAAAAAATATCGATATTTTTGGCCGATATATCAATATATCGATATTTTTTTAGCCGATATATCGACACTTCTTTAACGGATATGTTTCGATATTTTTTGAGAATAAAATAAATACAATTTTTAACAAACCTTTAAAATTGGTACTTAATTTTAAAACTCTCGTTATTCTTTAAGAGATGTTGAAAAAAAAATTTTTTAGGCTAATATTTCACTATTTTTATTTCTTCTTAAAAATATCGATATAATTCTTTTGTATATATCAATATTTTTTAAAGAAATCGAAAACAATATATCGATGTTTTTATATTATTTAAAAAAATATCGATATATCGAAATATCGATATTTTTTTCGGTGGCCAACACCTCTAGTTAGGTATTTTAAGAATGGATATGGTTACCTGTATTTTAATTGTATTCCATCATATTCGGCTTCAGAAAAATTAATTTTTACTTCGTAATGTTCTTTGTAATATTGAAGCATGCTATTGATTCTTTTTTCATCTATTTCTGACTTAATCGATATATTTTTAATATAAAAATCAGAAGGGTTATAAGAATGTGGACATATTATTTGTTGGCTAAAAGACGTAGTGATTGTTTAATGATTATACATAACTTCCTTTATAGTACATACGTTTCAAAAAATGATTTTGCATTGTCCGTCGTACCTTGGAAAATAATTTTACCATTCGAAGATAGCAGAATAATATTACTGAATAAATCAAATATTTGCGATGATGGTTGGTGTACTGTCATGAATATTAGTTTTCCTGTTTCTGTTAGACTTTCTAATGTTTTCACCATGGATATGGCATTGAAGCTATCAAGACCCGATGTTGGTTCGTCGCAAAATAGAATAAACGGATCTAGCAATAGCTAAGAAAATATTTTAGTACAATTTTTTTGACTGACAAATCATATAAAAGAAAAGTTTAAATAAAAGCAATGATAGAACGAAAATGCGGCTTCAACATAGGTCAGCATGTATCGACAATATAAATAACAGATCAATTGAAAAGTCCCCAGCCTGACACATAGATGGCGCTCCTAGAATTAAATCCACATGTTTTTTAGTTAGCCCTAATCCTCAAAAGATGCGTGTATAAATTTGACAGCTGTCGGATCATTAGTTTGTGAATTATAGCATTTCGAGTGAAGCAACTTTTGTTATTGTGAAAACAATGGATAAAAAGGAATTGCGCATGTTGATAAAATATTGCTTTTTGAAGGGAAAAAATACAGTTGAAGCAAAAAGTTGGCTTGATGTCGAGTTTCCGGACACTGCCCCAGGAAAATCAACCATCAAGGATTGGTATGCTAAGTTTAGACGTGGTGAAATGAGCACCGAAGACGGTGAATGCTGTGGACGCCCCAGTTGTTACCGACGGAAAATTTAAAAAATCCACACAAAATGATTTTGAATAACCGTAAATTGAAATTGAACGAAATAGCAGACACTCTAAAGTTATCAACTGAACGTTATATATATATGTACATCATATCATTCACGAATATTCGGATATGAGAAAGCTCTGTGCAAAGTGGATGCCGCGCGAGCTCACTTTTGACCAAAAACAACGACGAGTTGATGATTCGGAGCAGTGTTTGAAGATGATCAAGCGTAATAACCCCGAGTTTTTGCGTCGATATGTGACAATAGATGAAACACGCAACAGTCGGCCGGCAAGGTTAGGCGTCTGTATTTTGGGATGCCCATGGAATAATTTTCATTGACTACCTTGAAAAGGGAAGGACCATCAACAGCGACTATTACATAGCGTTATTGGACCGTTTGAAGGATGAAATCGCCGAAAAACGACCACATTTCAAGAAAAAGTAAGTGCTGCTTCACCAAGACAATGCACCGTCTCACAAGTCAGTGAAAACGATGGCAAGAATCCATGAATTGCTTCCTCATCCACCGTATTTTCCAGATCTGGCTCCCAGCGACTATTTCCTGCTCTCAGATCTCAAAAGAATGCTCGATGGGAAGAAATTTTCGTCGAATGAAGAGGCGATCGCCGAAACTGAGGCCTATTTTGAAGCAAAGGACAAATCGTACTACAAAAATGGTATCGAAAAGTTGGAGGGTCTCCATAATCAGTGTATCACCCTTGAGGGGAATTATGTTTAATTAATACAAAAAAAACTAATTTTGCCATAAAAATGTGTTTTACTATGGTAGGCCGGGGACTTTTCAATTGACCTGTAATAAAGCTAATTAAAACAAAATATAGTTTCTTGATAAAGGCAGCTACTAAATATATATTGACAAAGGTCATTCGCACGGCTAAACTTTAGGAAATAAAAAGAGATATATGGTTATTGAACATTAATTATTAGACTAACTAATTAGAAAAAATCTGTCATACAGTGTGTTGAAATATATTAAAGTGGATGCTAATTAACATGCAGTAAAATAAAAATATGACAGATATTTTCCATCAGAAACGCAAGTTGCCTATTCGTATTCTCTCCTAATAAGGATATACTGAGATTTGTCAGGCTGAGAGAAATAGGACCAGGAAGATCGTCCGGAGGAGTGATGATAGAAGTTAAAATAACCCATTTAAAATAAATGCAATACGATTTTGACCTTTTTCTAGGAGCACATTGAAAACAGATCTGATATTGTGAAAATTGAAAAAAAGTGCCATTGAGAAAGCATCAGCCGTAAAAACTTCGATAAATATTATAAATACAGGGAAGAATAAATACATTAAGATGAATGATGTATTTATTCATTAGGACGATGAACTGGGCAATGGGAATATAAAGATGTACATACAGAAACTCTATTTAGGTGCATATAGTAAGGATTTGGAAACCAACAAACATATAATTCTACATAATTAAATTGAAGCTGGCGTGACTATACACTTAGATAATTGAACGGATTATGATTGCATGATATGGACGGATGGTGGAATGAAAATTGTGTGAGAATGTCTGCAAAGATAATTTCGGGCTAAAATTATATTTATATGTAGATTTTGGAAAGATCTACCATAAGGTTCACAAGATCGAATAACATATCTATGCCAGTTACATAACATTCAATAGTAGCACATTCTATGCGAATACCAATTAAGAGATATGCTTCCAAAGTATGGGATTCATTTTTCAACATTCATCGAAATGCCCCGATTGTTATATCTTATAAAATTCCAAATCTGTTCATGTTAATTTTGCATTGCGGCGAAATAATAAAAACTTAATTATATCACTCAATGGATGCCCGATTCCTCAAGCAGAATCAGCTAAATACCTCGGAATCCATCCTGACGGTAAATTAAATTGGAAACATCTAGATAAAAAGCAATACACATTAGAAACAAAATAAAACAACTCTACTGGTTAGTCGGAAGATACTCTCAACTTGATCTAAAATCAAAGGTGTTGATCTATAATACAATTATAAAGCCAATGGACCTATGGGGTGCAAATATGGGGTTGCACTAAAAATTCAAATCAACTAGCCATACAACGCTGTTAAAACAAGTTTCTTCGATTGATTACCAATGCATATCGCTATGTAACCAACGAAGAACTGCACGATGACCTGGAAATCAAATGGATTTGCGAAGTTATCCAAGATTTCGCCTTGAAACACGAAAGAAGATTACTAAATCATACTAACGTGGAAGAAATACAACTACGGGACAGCGCGCAGGATGTCAGGAGATTGAAGCGAACAAAACCATACGAACTTATATAAAGTGTATACCTTTCACACTAGAGCTATAAGTTGTTATAATTTTATAATTGAGGAATACATGTTAATGTATTTTCTCGTACTCGTCTTGCTTTTGAATTAAACCAAGCACAGAGAAAAAGTAGTAATAAATGAATTGTAAATTAAGATTGTACTAAGCATATCTAATAAAAATGTTATAAGAAATATTTTATAAAACTGCAACAAACTGGCCAAACGAAATTTCGTGAAAACAACAAGGATACATGCATGAATATTATGACGCGTTAAAGCATGTAATATAAACATTGACATACATTCTTAGAATATGATCTTATCTATAGAAATTACAATTATTCAACTAGAAAATTAAGAACTTTAAACGCTTTGTTTAGTATATCTTCTTTATATCTTACATTAGAAGCGAGGGAGAGTTTCCTTTTCTCGCCACCTGACAAGTGCTTTATTTTTACATGCTTTGACTTTTCTAAACTGAGATTCTTCAACAATGTGCTGGCTTCCATATTACGCTGCTCAGAATGTTTCTTCAATGACATTGCTGCCTAATAATAAGTAGCTTGTACATCTATTCAAATATTTAGAATTTGGTATTACCATAAATCGTATATGTTCATGTAAAGTTAAGTTTTCAAAAAATACGTCATTCTGTTGTAGATATATTGAATTATGTCTTAATATGGCACCTGTTATAACGCGCCCGTTCATTTTAAGTATACCACCACCTATAAAATATTTAAGTGTTTTAATAATTTGATATTTAGAGATTTTTGTTGCGAACCTTTCATTTGTGCGGAAATGAGTTTAAGAAATGTCGTTTTACCACACCCACTGAAAACATAAATTGATATATAGACCTTTTATCTCAATTAACAGATAATAAAATTACCTCTCACCCATTATCGCTATAAGCGATCCAGAAAAGGCATTACCTGAAACTGAAAACAACAGAATAACTCTAAATTTTTGGTCTATGCACACTAACTCATACGATTCTATACATACCATTGTCAATGATAAGTCTCTGGCTTTTCTTCGGTTTCCAAAATACTCCCTCAACTCTATCCACAGAATAGGTTAGGTTTTCCCAGGTATATATAAAACTTGCCTTAAACAGATTTATATACAGTTTCAAACATTTGTTTTGTGGATAAATTCATTTAGAATATGTTAGGGATTTTCAACTATAAATAAGAGCTTTTCTATTAACTTGGTGTGAATGAATTTTGAAGGATTTGTAAGTTAAATGTCAATGTCAAAACCTTATCATTACTAAACATTACTTAAAAGACTAGATTGTATTTCGATATACGGAAGTGGTGATTTCGATGTAACACATGGGGCTGAAAAGTCCCGGGTGTAGCAAAGCAAACGCGTTTTTTTTTGGTTCAAAATTGGCTTTCTTCATCAATGTAATTTCCATTAAGAGCCCCACAATCATTCCAGTGCCGCTTTAACATTTCAATTCCAATTTTGTAGAACGATTTATCTTTTGCCTCAAAATATGCCTGTCACCAGTGCTGTCTACTTAGATGATCGTTTTGATTCCGGAGTGAGGTGATGGATCCATGTTTCATCTATTGTCACATATCGATGCAAAATTTCCAGTTTGTTACGTTTAAACATAACCAAACACTACTCAGAATCATCAACACGTTCTTGATTTTGGTCAACAGTGAGCAAACGCGGCACCCACTATGAACAGAGCTTGTTCATAGTCAAATGCTCATGCAATATAAAACCAACACGTTCTTTTAATATCTTTACGATGTTAGCTAACTCACGCAAATTCAAGATTTTTTTGGTGATTTCTGGTATTACCACCTGATTTGGACATCCACTACGTTTTGCATCATCGGTGTCTCTATGACAACATCTGAAATCAGCAAACCAACGTTTTATTTTTGTTTCTGATGGAGCGGAGTCCTTATAACACACTTCAAGCCATTGCTTCGCTTGAACAGTACTTTTTCCCATCAAGAAGCAGTGCAAAATTAAAACACGAAATTGTTTTTGATCCATTGTTTTGAAAACAATTAAAGTACTGCCACTCTTAGCACAATAACTCACAATCTTATGAGTAGAATATCATGAAATTTTTACTTCCTTTCTTTTGAAAACTAGAGTAATTTATGTGTTAGGCCCGGAACTTTTCAGCTTTTATGTTAGTAAGCAAACATTACTCTGACCAGCAGTGTCCCAATTTTAACACTTCAAAGATGGTGAATTGTAAGTTAAAATCGAATCATCAATTATCTAATCTATCTATCACAAATAAGATGAACAAAATTATTTATAAAAATATCTGGAATTATATTGTTTTTACATTCCAAAAGAATGGCATCATATTTTTAGTGCAACTACTAACAAAAAGAAAAAAAAGTGTTATATTCAAGATGAAGAAATATTTAAAAATTAAATTATATAATAAAATCATTTTTATAAACTATAAATTCGTTTTTCATTTCCGCAAACTTAGTATGGAACACAATAGTACATATAAAAAATCAAAACGTAACCATAAAAACGACTTAAAAGGTAATTGTTCCATATGATTCAATTCAAACGTATTTTATAATTCTTAAATATTGTACTTACCATGTTATTTTAAACCAAATTGTCTTGATATTTCAACCAGTTTCAAAACCATTTCGGTTAATCTGTCTTGAATTGTTTGGTATGTAAATAATGTGATAAGCTTATTTCGGTAACATGAAACTTAAATAACAACCTCTCAAACCCATGCACGTTATTAAAATGTACAAAATAATACATCCAATAAAATAAAACTATTGTTTAAAATCAGACAAGAATTTTATTAAGGTATATTTATTATTTCATTACAATTATGATAAAAACAAGATAAAATTACTCCAAGTGGTATTTCACAATTTGAATTTAAAATCTTTTTAAAAACGGTGGGAAAACGCATAAAAATATATCAGACATCAAATGAAAATTGTCAACAGGAACATTTGCTTCGACTGGATTGGGCATTTGCGTCATCAGCCAGCGAAAATTGTTCTCCACCTTTATTTTTGTTAATTACGGTATCTAATTCGAGAATCTATAAGGAAAGGGAATAATTTGGTTAAAATATTTTATTTAATGTATTAATGAAGCGCTTACCTTTTCGATTAAAACTTTGGCACATTCGTCGACATTTATGTTGTCTTTGGCTGAGGTTTCCATCCATGCAGTAAAACCATTGTTCTTACAATATTCGTCCATTTTAGCGGAATTTGTAATTAAACCCTCTTTTGGTTGATCACACTATAAAGAAAATTAAATTAAAAAAACATTTCTAATTCTTTTTTAACTGCTTTTATGTATATCGATCAGCTACATCTATTGGTGAAAATTCGAAGTATCAATAACTTAATTAAACCAACAGTTATGAAATGTATGAACATGTTTTGAAATTTCTATACATAAATTAACATATTTCCATTTGGTATTATCAAGTTATTTAATTTTGCTACCGAAACACATCATACACTACTAGAAACGTATGGTCATGTTACTCCGTCATATCCCATTTATCAGTCTTGGTTTCAACGATTTAGAAGTGATGATTTTGATATCAATGGCAAAGAATCGCTAGGAGGATCAAAACAGTTCAAAGATAATTAATTGCAAGACTTATTATTCGTAAACCCACTTCAAACTTGCGAAGAACTTTCAGACAGCTTAGAAGTTAACCAATCTACTGTTTCCGAGCGTTTTTTATATGAGATTGGAAAAATTCAAAAGGAGAGAAAATGGCTACCACACGAATTAATCGAAAATACCATTCTGAATCCCTTCCAAATCATGCTTTCATAACATGCCAGACAAAATGGACAGTTTTCGGTAGTATATTGTGACTGGCGATGAAAAGTGAATCTACTACGATAAATCCAATGGCACATCGACACGACGATCGAAGCGTAATATTCATAGTTATAAAGTCTTTTTTTGTTTGAGAATAATTATAAATATAGTCGGCTTGGTTGGCGCAGTGGTAAAGGCGACAGCACGGTCCACCTAATGTTGCGATAGTAGCGGGTTCGAATCCTGCTGGGGCATGGTCGTAAATACATGTTTCTGATTGTTTGATAACAATTCAATTGAAAAGTCTCCGTCCTGACACATGGATGGCGCTACTAGAATTAAATCCATATATATTTTTAGTTAGCCCTAAGCTTTAAAATACTCGTGTATAAATTTGACAGCTGTCGGATCATTAGTGATCCGTTGTAAGTTATAGTATTAGGAGTGAAATAACTTTTGTTATTGTGAAAATAATGGATGAAAAGGAATTTCGCGTGTTAAAGGAAAAAAATACAGTTTAAGTAAAAACTAGGCTTGATGCCTAGTTTCTGGACACTGCCTCAGGAAAATCAACCATCAAGGATTGGTATGCTAAGTTTAAACGTGGTGAAATGACCACCGAAGACGGTGAACGCACTGGACGCCCAAAAGAGGTTGTTACCAAAACATTAAAAAAATCCACAAAATGATTTTTTGAATGACCGTAATTGAAATTTAATGAAATAGCAGACACTCTAAAGATATTAACTGAAAGTGTACATCATATTATTCACAAATATTTGGGTATTAGAAAGCTCTGTGCAAAGTGGGTACCGCGCGAGCTCACTTTTGACCAAAAAACAACGACGAGTTGATGATTCGGAGCAGTTCTTGAAGATGATCAAGCGTAATAAACTCGAGTTTTTACGTCGATATGTGACAATGGATAAAACCATTTCATCCATCCATCATTTCATTCCGAAGTCCAATCGACAGTTATCCATGTGTACACGATGAACCCGCTCCAAAGCGTGGGAAAACCCAACAGACGGCTGGTAAGGTTATGGTGTCTGTATTTTAGGATGCGCATGGAATAATTTTCATTGTCTACCGTGAGAAAAGAAGGACCATCAATAGCGACTATTACATAACGTTATTGGACCGTTTGAAGAACGAAATCGCCGAAAAACGGCCGCATTTGAAGAAAAAGAAAGTGCTGCTTCATCATGACAATTCACTGTGTCAAAAATCCATGAATGGGGTTTCGAATTACTCCCTCATCCACCGTATTCTCCAGATCTAGCCCCCAGCGACCATTTCCTGTCCCCAGATCTCAAAAGAATACTCGCTGGGAAGAAATTTTCGTCGAATATAGAAGTAACCGATGAAACTGAGGTCTATTTTGAAGCCAACGACAAATCGTACTACAGAAATGGTATCGCCAAGTTGGAGGGTCGCTATAATCAGTGTTGAAGGGAATTATGTTGAATAAAAAAAACTAATTTTGCTAAAAAATATGTTTTACTATGGTAGGCCGGGGACTTTTCAATTAATCTCTTATTTGTGATCGTTCTAGGTAGGTCCAAGAGTGTAAAACCCGACAAGGAAAATTGATTCCAATCACGCCAGTAACCAGGCTGGGTAAGACCGGATCGGATGTCTTCTAGGATGATTTCGAAGTTACTCCCTGGCCAGTCGGTAGGCCAGACCTAATGCCAAGGACCGTGGTTCGGAGTCCACGTTAAGCAGTAATACACCCTTGTTGGTAAAAAGGAGACTTCAAAATAGATAATTAAAAAACAACTATAAATATAACATATTTTTAGCTCTATAGGTATTTTTCGGTTGTAAGTCAGTTGTCGTTGAGTGTGAAACCATTCGCATTACAAATTATCCTATAATCTCCATACCGTTCAGTATATTTTAATATCAAGGATGACTAATCCCAGCGATATAGATATGAGAGCCAAAACAAAATCGTTAATATAATAATGTTACCTACTTTATTTGCAAGTAAAATGCATGGAATTGGTGACCCATCTGGGAGCTGTGCCTTGGAATCAAGATCTGTCTTCCAATTGATTACAGATTCGAATGTTGTCCTTCTAGTAACATCAAAAACTATGAATGCTCCAACTGCTTCTTTGTAGTATACCCTTGTCATGTTACCATATCTTTCTTGTCCTGTATTATTATTAAACAATTATGACGTAACCACAGTGACGAAACAAATTCATTTATAAATGGAATCATAGAAAATTATATAACAAAGAAAAGAGTACAATAAAAATAATGAATAATGATCAAATAAAGCAATTAACTAATACTTGCTTCATTAAAAAATATTATTATAACCACCAAATAACAAACGTAAAGTAACAATGCTAATTCTCGATAAATATTTAAACAGAATCAGATTAAAATCAAATTTGCCAACGTGTATTACCAGTGAGTGAAAGTAACAATACACCTGATTAAATAATATTTGCTGTTTTACACTGTAAAATGTTATCAGGAACATTACAAATTAAATAAAGTATTTTTAGGCGCAAGAAAATAAAAACTATTTTTGAAATAATTAACTCATTTTAATAAATTTATAATTCAGTCCAGTATTCTAAATAGCCCAATTATTAAGGGTTTATAGAATATGTTTATAAATATATAGTATGATATATCTGGACGAGAGTTAATCTGACAAGCAACATTTTCATAAATTGTTGAACTGGGTAAAATTAAAGGACTTTTAATTAATAATAATAAAAGTAAAACTTATTAATACGAAAATATTGAATTATGTCTAATATTTTAAAATAAATAATTATTATTTTGTTAATAAGAGAAGAGTTTTTGTATTTCTATGAAAAGTTAAAATATATTTGTTATAACTCTAATATTACAGTTTACTTCAGCGTTTGCAACAATCAGTTTAATAAAAATATATAGTTATACATTTATGTTTTAAGAGGCTATATAAACGTTATTTATTTTCAATCAACAATCAATTTTACATTATATCAAAGCTTTGACCTGAATAATTAGTTAATAATTGAAACATATGTAAATGTATGATTTTCAAATGATTGTAGTGTTCACATAATAATATGATTTTTTGTACTGTATGAATCTCTGTACTCTGAAAATTAATTTCTTTAGTTTTTTAGTAAGAATTTAAAAGTCATTACATTACATTTCATTTGGCGAACATAAAATGATTTTTGATTAGAAATGAACTAATAATTAATAATTCGTAAAAAGAAACTGGTAATTATATTCGAAATGAATAATAATTGAAATAATTACCTGCTATGTCCCATAACTGAAGACGTATGACGGTATGTTCATCCCAATTAAGTACTTTTAAAGCAAAATCAACACCAATTGTTGCTCTATAATGTTGAGTAAAAAATCTATGAACGTATCGTTTGATAAGTGAAGTTTTACCAGTTCCCAAATCTCCTATAACCAATATTTTGTACAGGTGGTCTTTTGTTTTTGTTGAATTTGACTAAAACAAAAAAAAGTGATATTACCATATCAAAATACGACATTAAAAACCAGGATCGGTTATGTAACGCTCGCTTACACCTTCTCCATTCTCAACAGCCTCGGCAGCTTCAGATGCAGTACCCGTGGTTTCTGGTACTGCAGAAGAAACGGAGGCTTCTGGTTCCGGAGTAGCAAATGTTACAAAAGTTGCATGACCTTCAGGAATATCAGGAAGTCCTATAGTTTTAGGAACTTCAAGGTCTGCAGAAGTTATTTCGACAATTTCACCTGCAGCGACTGATTCGGTAAGATCGTCAGGTTCTGCTATTTCTACAGATTTGAGCGTTTCTACTGGTTGGGAGTTTTCGGATGCTTCAACAAACTCAACACTTTCAATCATTTCGGCTGATTCAACTTCATTCACTTCAGACATTTTTAAATTTTTTAAAATTATATTACAGAGACAACAAGGAGTACAACATAAATCGAACGATACTAAATCTAACACATTGCAAATGGGATATTTAAGGTATTTTTTAACCGAATTCTAAGAGAATAAGTTAGACTATTAAGACATCTAGAATACAATCTGATTCTAAAAGTTGTAGTATTCATTTAAAAAGCACAGTATTTATTGATACTATAATGTGTTATTTATTATTAATAATAATATGTTTTGTAGTAGAATAATTTGCATTAATTCCACTATTTAAGTAACCCTGGTAAATTTGTAACATCATTTACGGAAAAGAGAACATTCTAATTTATTTCTATTGATTTCTGAAACAAGATATCACATCCAATATCGATTTACTAAGCCTTGAAAAAATATTTTATTACAGTTCATACAAATACGAATAGGAATTGTGTATCTTAGAAAAATCTTAGAAGTTTAAAAACAGCTTTAATATAATATTAAATCTTATGGGTTATTACAGATACAAGCGTTGCTTTTCCGCTTTATATAACCTTCAATAAAAAACAACATTCTTTAACAATTTAATATTTTTATACGTACTCTGTGGTGAAATAAAGGAACCGCTAGGGCGTTGACGCAAAAGCAAATATCTTTAAAATCGATCTAATGTAATGGATTAAAATGAAATATGACTAAATCAAAATGTTCAAGATCACAATTCACTTCATAATTTTATAAATACGTTATTACTTTTATTAAATTATATAATATATAACCAAGAATATGTAATTTTCATATAAAATGCAAAATGTAGAAACAAAATGTTAGCACGTACAATTTAAAGATAATAATTGATAAAACTTATGTTGTAATTATTATTATATTACCATACCAATACTATACATGTTGGTTATATATATTATTTATTATGTAAAACGTAATTTAGTCTTAAATATAATATAATCTGATGATTTAACATTGTTGTCTAATACATTAAAGAATACAGTATTTCAAATAATGTACGTAACACAATACGAACTTGAGAAGAGAAAAATCATATTTGTATATAGTTAGAATTAATGATCGTAAATTCCTAATAAATGTATATAAATTTAATACGTATTATTAAGAAAGAAATCTTATTTAATAATATTAAATTGAACTATGTATATTTAAAGAGCAGATAATTAATTAATGGCGATTAATTAATTTTAAAAGCGAGTCTAATTATAATTGTATAAATAAAAAACTAAATATAAATATGACAAAAATTATTTCAAAATTCTCTCGGATATTTTTTGTTTAATTTATTTAAAAATAAATTTATTTAAAAGCAATTACCGATAATACTGCAGCTTCAAGCATCAGTTCTCCATAATCAGGCATTTTGGGTAAATTTTCTAGTGATCTGGTCCGTATAAGAGGGTTTGACAATTTAATACTACCACTATCAATCACTGGTAGGTTTGATATTATTTCAATTGACCCGGTCTGTTCAAAATGTCCTGCTGATGCCGATTTTGCGATGGTGCAATACCGTTCCACTGCCGTTCTTTTTTTATCGCCGTCTTTCCTCCAGATTTGTTTGTCCCTCGGTTTCTTTTCAGAATCAGTCTTTTTCATTCTCCTCAATTGAACCTTTTCGTGATCATTTTTCACGATTCTCGTCGTCTGATTCTTCTTTTCGGTTTTATCAGGCAAATCGCTCGTTTTTTTCATCTTACTACACCTTCAACTGCATTTTGAACTAATAAGATCACTTTATTGGTTTGAGACTGGATTCGTTTTAGGTTTCATGTGTCAAGTAATTAGTCGATGCAAAGGGAGAAGGGATAGGAAAACCTAAGCTGGACATCGATAGTTTAGATCCGGTGTGTGAAAATATAAAATATCATGTTATACGCGGTATGTTCAATTTTCTCACTCTTATTCCATTCCATTACAATAGATTTTGAGAAAGGTGTAACTTGTACTAAATAGAATACTTATTTAATAATTAGGTGCTTGCATGTAATGCGAATTTACATGAAAATGCAAAGTATCAACTTAATTTAACTGTTAATTGTAGTATTATAGTAGTATTGTTAACTTAATTCCATGGTGTTGATATTTCTTTACAGAACAACAGTTTTCCACTAATTGTAGTATTATTGGCTCTTTCGGTGTATACAGACGCTAATCATAAAACACTCAAAATTATAATTCATTACTTTTTTTTGCTAGATTTGGAAAAATCTGCTGCCAAAGCCTATCAAACACTTTTTGAAACATATGGTGATGTTACGCGGTCATATCTCAGGTGCCGGTTTTGGTGTCGGAAGATTTAAGGGTGGGGGGATAGGTACAAAAGCTTCAAAAATTCGTGTTTTTTGTTTCATAAATCGATAGTACAACTATTCAGAAATATACTCAGAAAAGATATATCAAAAAATTTCAAAATAAAATTCCAATTCAAATAAAAATTCAAAATAAAAGTGAGGATCCTCCGATCTAAGAGGTGAAGTGCGTGACGTATAACGGGGCGGCAAGGATTCTTTGTTTATCTTAACAATAGAGATTTTTAATATAAATGTGCAGAAGTATTAGTGACCCAGCAAGGATATTCACATTTTAAGAACAGTTCTAACTTAACTTTCATGGCGTGAGTTTCATTTATGTATTAAATGTATTCGTATCCGAAGAACGATCATGGTGGTTCATGCCGTAATATTAAACCTCGTAAAAGAACATCTTACGGAAATCGGTATACAAATCGGCAGTCAAATAACTGTAGTGTAAATGAAGAAAAAAAAGAGCAAGTGAAAGAAGAAGAAGAAGAAAGAAGAGAAAGAAGAAGAAAGTAAAAATGAAGAAAATGAAAGTGATTAAGAAAACTTTTGAAAATTTGTTAATAAACTCTTAAATACATGTACAATATGTTCTCTATAATTAATATAAATATAAATAAAATAAATTTATTCTTAATTGGCTAAAAAATCATAAAAATGACCTGAAATACGCCGTCCTACACCTATTTCCGCCCTTAAGGGATTATTTTCATGTCACTGACAAAGAACAAGTAGACCTTGGACCAAAAAAATTCGAAGACTTATTGGACGAAAATTGAGCTCAAACTCTCAAAGAACTTTCAGCATATGATGAATCAACACTTTCCGCACATTTACGGAAAATATTTAAAAAATGGTTATCACAAAAACGGACTGCAAATGTAATTTCGGTCCAATTCAACATCGCGTTATCATTGCTTGCCAGGCAAAAAAGGAAAGTTTTCTGTAGAGTTTTGTAACTAGCGATCAAACCATTACTGAAAATATCTACCGACATCAACTGAATAAACTGAACAATGTATTGCTGAAGAAAAAAATTTTTAAAGCGTTACCGAAATACATCAAGTGCTATTGGAAGTTTCTGTGGAATTTTTAAAAAAATTTGAATGATTTTGATACTATTGGCAAAGAACAAAATCATAATAGGAGAACGCAGAATTCTGGAGATATTGCTACTTCAACATTTCAACATGAAGCGACTTTTGGACAGATTCACGAGGCGTGACATCTTTTTTATCTGTGATTTCGAATTCTGTTTATAAGATAAAATATGTTTCACACATTATAAATAACATATATAAACTAGATCACTAAAAATGTGCTACCAACAACCACTATCATCAAAGTAAATGTTAAGACATTACAATCTAATCGTCAAATAATAAAACAAATTAAAGAGAAAATGTGTCAGATTGAATTATATTTTCATATTTACCTTTTTATAAATAAGCATGACTTTTAACGAAAAATGTTCCCTGTAGATTAAGATATTATAATTAGATTTCCATATTTCAAATTCATTATTCAGTAGAATTCAAAATGACTAATATATCTTTTTGTTGTTTATCTATTTAGGCTTATACGTTTCAATAATCAGAATCTATTTTTTTGTTTACTCTGAACTCTTGATCTATTTGATCAAGATTAATTGAGGAATTAATTTATATTTACTTTTTTATTATTCACGTCGTAAATTTTTTAAAATATGACATAAATATAGGCTGGAGTGCACACACATAATATAAGTGATATAATAATATAAATTAATTATTTAGAGATTTAGAGATTAATTAACTCTTAATGTAAAAATAAAAATATGTAGTATTTTACATAATTATATCATATTATATTTATAATGCATGTTTTTATATGACCACTTCATAAATAATTAAAAATATTAATAAATATTTAAGAATGTCTGCTTAATTAAGTTTATGTTGTAAATTTTACGAATCAAAAAAATTAAATATAAAATATATTCAGTGATTAATTAAAACTATAAAATGTAATAGTGGTCTTAAGAAATAGAAAAGAAAATATAATACATTTAATACATACAAAAAAGATCATATAATTTGAAATGATTAATTAATAAGAGGTTCAAGAATATTGATAAAAATTTAAAAATATTTTTCGTAATTTTAAGAAGAATATTTCATAAAAATACACTACTATATGACCAGAAATAAAATCAAACAAACATTCCCACTGTATTAAATAATTTTTTTCTTTAGATTAGATAATTTTCTTGAACATCAACATATTGACCATAAATGTTTTAATTCCACGTTGGATATTAAAGTTATTTTGAAATATCCTACATTCCAAAGAAAACATCTACACATGTATATTCGTATGGTAAAATAACAAATATGACTTCATTAATTATCAGTTATCATTAATTATTCCTATCACATTTGAATCAAAAATTCCAATCCTTTTTTAATACGAATAAATTATATTAATGAAATTTATACTACACGATAATAATTTCGACCACATAAATACATAAATTACCCTAATTTTTAATTTAGAAAATACAATTATATATACCGTCTCTTTTCTGTCGTTTATAAAGGTCTCATTATTTCCATTTGTATTTGTCTTCAAAGTTACATCAATATTTTTTGTCCTATCCGAAAACAAATATCTTTCCCTTCTTTTGGTTCTTTCACTACGAGTTCTTCGACTTTTTTTCTCTTCAAGCATTTTATCTTCTAATTAAATACACAACTAATGATATTTTATCATGTTCAAGTCAAATCTTTTAAATAGATATATTCGAAATACATTTTTATCATTAAATATTGCCAAATTTATGCTTTTAAAAAATCTATTACTAAATATTAATTTATATTTAAATAACGTTAATATTAATAATTTGTATTATTACTACAGTTTTACACATTTTATACTTTGTATATATATATATAAACGTCCTTTTTTCGATTCATTTTCAAAATATAGGTTATATGTAAGTATTAGATTTTTCTAAAAAATTGGCAACAATGTAATATATATATATATATATATATATATATATATATATATATATATATATATATATATATATAAAATAACATAGTAACTCACCATTTCAAGTTTTCTGTCTATTTGGCATATATCACTTATCAATAAATCCACTACACAAATAACTAAACTTAAATATGAAAAATATACTTCTTTAACTTATATTAGGTACAACAGTGTCTTCCTAGCATTGTTACTGATAAGACTTTCATAATTGATAAGAACTGTTTATTAAAAAGCTTTTCTTCATATACAACATAAATATATCGTTCTCCAATTCAATGTTTTTTGATTCAGAATGCTCTCAAAACTGACTAACGCGTTGCTTTATTTTTCTGTTTCAGTTTCAAGCCAGATACTTTCACTGTAATTTTGGTTCTTAGATAATAAGAATGTTACTTTTAAACTTTATTTCACCTAAACATTGTTAGCACTCTTGACCTTTATTATATGGGACCGCGATAATTGTTTAAAGCTATATTTATACATTTGTTATTATAGTATAGTAAGATTTTAAATTGTTATTGATTGTTTTACCTGTAATTTTACATCATGTTTAAAAATAATTTTATTGTTTTTAAAACACTAGGGAGCAACTCAGGTCAATTCTTATTTATATTATGTTAAATATAAATATACATCCATTATTCTACATAACATTTTCAATTAAAAAAATACACATTTAATTAGATTAATGATTACTTTATATTTACATCTAGCATAAAATTGTTTTAGTTTGCTCGTTGATAATTAAAACAATGTTATATTTGCATTTATTACCAATATTATACAGATTATTTAAGACTGTTTTACTGTTTTATGATGAGCATGAAAATAGATTATTTTATGAAGAAATTTTATTGTAAATTTATAAAATCATATGCTTTATGTTTAAGATACAATTGTAGGATGTTTATATCCTACTTTTCTAACAACTAAGTAACATAGGCAACTATTTATACCATTTTATTAAAGTTTGGTTAGATTTCCATTAATACCTTAATTTTTGTTTTACTATCCGTTTAAATTTAAAAAGTTTGGATCTTTATAAGTTTATAATTTTCATTAAAATATTATATTGTATTAATTTTTCAATAATTTAAAAAATGTTAAGTAAATCACGAGAAAACTCTAAAGGTTTTAAAACTCGTCAAACACCTTATACAAAAAGGTTTGTATATATATCTATAAATTTAACTATTTACTTGATTGGTATTTTTTAGCAATATAGTTTCTCTCGGAAAATCTACAATAACTATAGGAACTACAAAATATAAGGATACTAATGGTGGGTTTTTATTGGAAGACAAGCCTGAAGAAGATAATGTAAGATTTACACTTGTACTTACACATTGTATTATTTTCTATATTTTAGAAAGAACCGGTAATTGAAGATCCTCTTGTTGATCTAGAAAGACCTGAATGTGAGATATGTAATAAACCATTTGTGAAGTCTTGGCTTTTTGAAAAATTTGATTACAAATGTTGTGACAGTTGCAAGTAAGTAGAATTAAACAGTTTACATATCTATCAATATAAAAAAAATATTTTTTAGGGAGACTCAAGAGTACAAGCTTATTACAAAAACAGAAGCAAAACAAAAATATCTTCTTCAAGATTGTGACCTGGATAAAAGAGAACCTCTTTTAAAATTCATAAAACAAAAAAATCCACATAATGTGAGATGGGGAGATATGAAACTTTATTTAGAATATCAAGTCGAAAAAAGAGCTCTAGAAATATGGGAATGTTTAGAAAGAATTGAAGAAGAAAAAGAAATAAGAGAGGAGAAAAAAAGTTTAGCCAAAGCCAAGAAATATCATAAGCAGCTCAAAGAATTGAAAATGAGTATGCGTAGTAGCCTTTATGATAGAACTACTAGTACAAAACACATACATGAATTTGGACCTGAAAAATATAATGAAGAGGATGATACTTATACTAGATCTTGTGTAACGTGTCCATATTCAGAAACATTTGAAAAAATGTAAAGAATTTTATAATTAGAGAATGCATCATTTGTGTAAAATATTTTTAATTTAATATCTAATCTCATAATATACACAAATTTTTAAAACATACTAATCAGGTTTAAAAGTTTCCCTATGTATGTATATGTGCCGTGTACCAGAGATCTAAATGTTATTGTAGTGTTATGAAAAGTGTAATAGAATATGTTTTGTCATAAATAAGTATAAATTTTTTAGGCATATCAGATAGCAAATAATTACATGTATTTGTTAATATATCATTCGTATTTTAATTATTTTTAACTTACAGATGTAATATAATTGTCTTTCAATAATCCGACATATGTTACAGCAAAGCTGAACCTATTGGTTAAATAATTATACACAGCAATTATCAATTATATATTTTATTCTTAGAAAATAAACAGATTTTTAATTCAAGATATTACATATGTTATATGTTTATTGTGTGTCCTGAAAATAATTCTTTTTCTAAATAAGTTATTTTTAGGAATAATGTCCCTCAAGATAACTATATAAATAGTTCTAATTTTGTTTTGTTATTGCTTATAGTTTTCATTTGTCCAGTTTTATAAACCCATTAAAAGTGTGTAGGGTATTTTAAGTTTAGAGATACACTTTTTTAATATTGTCTATATATTTTTAAATCACAGTAATGCAATAAATTACAATTTATAATTCATTAGGAACTCCATACAACAATTTAATAATAGTATTTCAATTAAATACTATTTTGTTTTTAATACACCAGATAATCAAACCATATCTTTACAGGGTAGTAAATATCGATTTTTTGAAGGATCTAGAGCTTGCGATAGAACAGTTGTTGATCTGTTATGTCTTAAATGGCTTTTAACTAAATCTCCAGCTGTAAGGGCAGATAACAATGATAGTTCGCCTGCGAGAACTGTACCACAAACAATTTTGGCTAATTGAGCTGAATTAGCACCAGGTTGTTGAAGGTTGGCACCCTTCACTCCAAGAATATCTAAGCAAGCTCCTTGAGCTGGTAATATTGTCCCACCACCTACCGTTCCTATGAACGCAGTAATATTAGAACGTTTTTATTTTGATTTATTTTAAAATGTATTACCCAATTCAATACATGGCATGGTGCATGACATGTAAAGATCTTCTCCATTCAGACCCCATGGCTCCATCAAGGTCATGCAATTGCTGCTACCAACGTTCTGTGCGGGATCTTGTCCTGTAGCTATAAAGATTGCAGTCACTATATTAGCGGCATGAGCATTAAAACCCCCTATGCTTCCAGCGACAGCTGAACCGATTAGATTTTTTGAATTGTTGACATCAATTAATGCGTTAACATTAGTTTTTAGAACTTCCCCTATTATTTTCGCAGGTACTATTGCTTCACATACCACCGATTTACCACGACCTTCAATCCTACAAAGAAATACGTTTTCAAAACTATGTTTTATTTAAGTTATTATGACTACACTAGAATTAAGGTAATCCTTACCAATTTACTGCAGCAGGTTTTTTATCAGTACAAAAGTTTCCACTCAAACTCAATATTTCCATATCCTTAAAAACCTGTTGTACATATTTCAAAGAATATTCTGTTCCTTTTGATAGCATATTCATTCCCATAGCATCACCTGTGGTAGCAACAAACCTCATAAACAAATAACGACCAGCAATTTTTACAGATATTCTTTGGAGTCGGGCAAATCTACTACTTGAATCAAATTGTTCTTTAATTTTTTGGTAGTTGTCTTTATCCTGTACCCATCCCATCGCATCGCTAAAAAATAATCAATATTTAGTCCCGTTTATTTAAAAAGTCTTCGTTAAATTACCTCGCTCGTGTTATAGAAGGAAAACGTACAACTGGCCCTCTTGTCATTCCATCACCAACAACACTGCTCGTAACGCCATTTAATCTCAGAGCTCTACATCCCCTATTTGTACTTGCTACTAAACAACCTTCAGTGGTAGCCATTGGGATGTAAAGCTCTTTACCATCTAAGAATAGAGGCCCTGCATATCCAACAGGAACTGGCATGTATCCAATCACATTTTCACAACAAGCTCCCATTACCTAAAAACATTGTTTCTAAATTTTATACGAAAACTATAAATATATTTTTTAAAAATTAATTACACTTACACAAGCTAGGCGAGTACGTGATTAATACAACGGTATTTCTCAAATTAAAATAAAACTAATCTACTTAAGCCAAAACACTTATATACTAAACAAGTTCGTGTGGTTTGTTTCGCTTCAATCTTCTGATTTCCCGCGTGTTGTCCAGTAGCTGTATTGCTTGGGCGTTGCTGTGATTTAGCAAACTTATATAATGTTTTAAGGCGAAATCTTGGATCGCTTCGTGTATCCATTTGATTCCGAGGTCATCGTGCAGCTCTGCTTTGGTTATGTAGTGATAAGCTTTGGTAATTAATCGTAGAACTTTGTTTTGGGTGCATTGGATTACTAGTTGCTTTGATGTTTTAATGGAACCCCATAGGTTCAAATGGGCTTTATGAATGACTGATAAACCAATATTTTTGATTTTAGGTTAACTTGAGAGTATTTTCCGACTAACCAGTACAGTTGCTTGACTCTGAGTCTACTCTGCTCTGCATTTTGTCTAACATAATGTTTCCAGTTTAATCTACCATCGATATATATTTCGAGGTATTTAGCTGATTATACTTGAGAAATCGGGCATCCGTTAAGTGATGTAATTAGTCTTTGTCATTTTGCCGCAAAGCAAAATTAACATGAATGTATTTACCAGTCTCAAGTCCATTTGTAAATCTTGTTGAGCACTACTTGTACTTTTTCTACAGCCTTAGACAGAGCTACATCTTTTGCCATGATAGCTGTGACGCCAGGAAATGTTCCAAGTACTGTTTCTTTTGTTGTTGGGGTATTAGCAGTATAGAGCAGATATAGGAGTGATCCCATGACACTACCCTGTGGAACTCCAGCCGAAATAGGTTTAAGTGTTGAGAATGCCTCTTCATGGAAGGCTCTAAATTTTCTTTAAAGATATATGATTCCAACAGTCGACAGTAATTCCGGCGACGCAATTTGCTCATTTTGTAGATTAATCTCAAATGCCATACCCGGTCAAAAGCTTCTGAGACGTCCAGGAATATTGCAGGGCAGTATTTCCTTTCCTCGAATGCCATTTCAACAACCGCTGTTAATCTGTGCACTTTGTCGAATGTAGACTGGTGATTTCGAAATCCAAGCTGGAAATCTGGTATTTCTATAAATGGTTTAATACGTTTTAACAGCAGTTTCTCCAATAATTTTAGTTAAATCCAAGTTGTTCTGCCGGTTTGTCAGATTTTTTAAGCATAGTTATTCGAGCAACCTTAAGACATTCGGGAGCATGATTCAGAATCAAACAGGCATTGAATATATTTGTCAATATGATTATTGCTTTTCATGGCAGCTCTTTTAATAACCCAGGTGAAATTCCTGCTCCCGAAATTCTGTGGCAACTTCCATTGGATAAATCAGATTTACAGCTACATAGGATGATAAACAGGATTTATATCTATTGTAATATCTAAATGTACAGTGAATAATTCACCTTTTCATTTCGATTATTTTTAATAGACTGTACTATAATAGTTGGTCTTTTGAATCTCCGAGTTGGTTTACATAGCCAGTAATCTTTGTTTGCTTCTGGGCTTAATATGTTAAAGATGTCGATGAGTATTTGATCCCGTTTTTGACCGCTACCTAACCTCTGGCATATCTTGAATATGGAAAAGCCCTTATAATTGACCATTGGCTAGAGGAGAAGGTGATTGGTAATCTACCAAGTATGTTTCAAGTTAGTTAAAACTCACAATTCGCAATAATTTTTGAGATCAGGGTCGAGAAATCACTGGTTCACTTAACTGGTAATTAGAGTAAATAAATTAATTAGTGTAAATTGAAATATTTAATTATTCACAGGAAAGACTAGCTGAAATCGTTAGTTGTGAGCAACCGAGGCACAGAGTGAATGAGCTTGTTGCTCAATCAAAAGGGCTTCAACGGCAACCCACTAAGAGAGCTATCGAACAGGTGGCGCCTGTCTCAATAAAATCTCTCCTGTACAAAATGCTGGTTCGATCAATCGTTCTATACGGCACCAGTGTCTATCTAAAATACGTCTCACCTAGCCAGGCGGAACGTCTTCAAGTCTTTCAAAACAAAATTCTCAAGAGAATAATCAGTGCCCCCTGCTTCGTCAAGAACAATCAAATTCCTAGAGAAACAGACGTCTCCCAAGTTCACGATTTTATATCCGAGCTCTACTCGAACTTTTTCTCCACTCTTTTCTCTTTTTCACTTTTCACTTTTTCTCCCTCTCGGACAATAGATGTATTGCCGATATTTTAGGCCAATAACTCATTCGGCTCTTCGCGGCCTTATTCTATCATAGCCGACGCTACCCTTTCGTATTCTAACTCCAAGTTATCTCGACCTTTTCTCATCAGCTCTTGAAGCAGGATACTTTTGATTAGGGTCGCTGGATCAGCTGATAGGGTGGGGTATATCGGCTAGCCCAGAGGCAGTCTCCACATAACTAGTCCAACTGGTTTATTCCTGCGGGTCTCCTCGACCAGTTATCCGTCAGGATTCCCCTTACTGGTCTCAGGCAAAAAAAAACGAAGAGGTGGCAAACAAAGAAAGAATTAGCTAATTAATCTAGCTAGGTTTTTTCTCATTAACATAATTCACTCACATATTTTTCGAAGCAACTCTGTTATAAATAAACATGAAAATATTTTTTATAAAAATATAAATATTCTACTAACTATAAGAAGACTAAAAGACAGATAAACAACAAAAATAACATAAAAAATATACTATTAAATATTTAAAATCAATATACCTTGGAATAATCATAATTTTTATAGGGTAAATCAGCTAATATGCCTGGATGAACCAAAAATTCTTTTTCAACCATTTTTCTTCGAATACCAACTCCTCTCTCTGGGTCGTCTACAGCTTTTTCTATTTGATGGGGTGCGATATGTCTGTTTCTAATCAGCATCATTAATTCATCGTCACTGAGCGCCGTGGCGCCCAGATCGACATTCCTGTAAATCTTTAAGCATTCCTCCAATGTTCTACATAATCTCGGAATATCATCATCGGCGCCCTCTACATCTTCATATTTTATACTTGGCGATGTTTGTACTTCTTTATCCTCATATACTGGCCCTAAAATATATAAAATGCGATAAAAATAGGTTTCCTGCAATGGAAATCTGGAATTTACCATCAATTGTAAAATTTGATTCCGGCATTTTTTCGATGTTTTGTTTCTCACTTGAGTTAATTTCGTGGTCTTCAACGAACATAAACTTAATCACTATTGCTATTATTGAAATTAGTAATATGTCACCACCGTTGTTCAACCACCTGCAATTGATCGATAGACATAACAATCATTTTTTAAATATTCTAAGAAAATTATCTATAGTTATTTACGGTATATTAGAAAGATGCTGAAAAACAATATGAAGCTTTATGTAATCGTTAATAACGGCATGAGCTTTCGACAAATTCTGGATTGTATTAAAGATGGCATCGGTTCTTAAGACGGACAGGACATCTCTATCCAATGCGAACACAAATGGCAATGAGTAAGATTAACAAATCAACAAAGACCCAATGACAAGGCAAATGTCACACTATCATGTCGCATATGAATATCAAACAATACTTTTTGGTTCTGTTCTTAAAAATATATCGTACAAAACCAAAAATTAGTCTACGAATAATAGAATTAGAAGAAAAAACAAAATATCTTCGAAATAAATTTTAATATGGAAATAAAACTAAGCCGGCTCTGGACAAAAATTTAAAAATGTTGCTGTAATAATAGTTGTTCTCGAAAGTTCGGCACTTATTTTACCCGACTTGAAAATAGAATATTTGACAAAACCGGAAGACTTACACGAGGCAATCTTAACGTATTTTGTAACAATTTGTTGTATAAAATAAAAATGTTCTTCATTTGTCCTTTTCTTGTTTCTTTACGGTTTAAAGTTATTGTTACATAATTGAAATTAATAAATCGTGTTGGCAAATCCAACATAATATTTGGTTAATTAGAGATGAATATTTAGGATAGAACTGATGGCATCGTAATGTTTAAATTTGTTAGCATTTTTCAAGTCCAAATATATTAAATTTATATATCATATCATATATATCATCATCCACATCAGATTCCAGCAAAATTTAATATATGAATAAGAGAAATGCTTCTGGGACTTTCGCCTTTAATAAAATCTAAATATTTTGACGACGTTTCGACAGAATCTCATCGCCATCTTCAGGCCTTTTCTCTACTTCTCATTGAGTCTCTCTCATCTCGTGATATCGACGTCATCGAAGGAGTTCGAAAAGAAAATTTCCATGAATTAACAGGGCTAATACTTTTGAATCGATCTATAAAAATGTTATCAAGTCCAAAATTAGCTTCGTCCTAAAGAACTTCTCTACTAGACTAATCTAGTAGACTACTCTATTAATTTAACATGTTTGTATACAGTTACATTAAGCATGGTTAAACCTGAATAATATTGGTCGTTCAAAATTAAATATTATAAGCCATAAAAGAGAAAAAATTGCAATGCTGATGCAAAGACTATGTTTATTTTTTATATTTAAATAGCTTCTAATGATTCAGAGGATATACGAACGAGCTGACTAATATTTGATCACAGTGTGTTAAAATATTGTGAAATATTATTTGATCGCTTATATAATAAACATTTTATAAATCCATATAACTAGCTGTAAATTAATAAAGGAATATATATTATTTAATCGCTTACCTAGTCACAAATTCGCTGGGTACGCTATCGTCTGTCCTGTTAAAACGTGACAAGCTGATGTCTTGTTCTTCGTTACCGTTGAACATCCAACGACTGAAAAATGTTCATATGTCAAGAAAAAAAAATACAACCAAATATATAACCGCTGCTAAAAATCAATAGAATAGTACTTGCAAGGCAACCTTATTCATTTACATATTTATGTATAGAGTTATTTTAAGTTTGATTTACATTTAAATTTTTGTACCTCTTTGCATGAACTAGTACCAAGCCCGCTGCCATTATTAGTTTGACACGTTGTATCACTGGATTCGGTTTCTGATCTTCCTCCTTGAAAGCCATCGACAATAAAGATACTTTTGTCTTATAGAAGTTTGTTAGGAACGATAACTGAAATTGAAGAATATATATTTAATTTATTACATTAAGTTATTGCGATTTGATAGTATGAAATAAAATAGCGATATTCCGATATGATATTCTAGATTATATATAATTTTGTTGGGATGAACTTTTGCCATCTTCTTGATAACATGGCTGTTAGCAAGTGCAATCAATAGCAAAACTCTACTGAATAAAAATATTTTGCATAAAGGATAATCAGATGACAACGCCCATGTATAACAGATTATAATGCCGTAAGCAGAGTTTTCTGCACCCAAAAGTGGCGAAGAACAAATTAAGCAAACCGAGTGATGCCAACATATAAACACTTATTGCCTATAGCGAAATTAAATATTGTCAAACTTTGTAACGTTGCAAATTGTTCAACTCCAAATTCCTCACACAAACAATTCAAGCAAGACATCTTTTATTACAAGTACGGTAAACAAAACTTGTATACTTCATACGATTTAGTTTTGCCAAGCTATGTTGAACCGATCTGTTAATTAATTTATTCAATTAACGTCGGCAGACATCTGCAGTACCTCTTTCATTCAGTTTTAGTAGCTCGTAATACACCCCACCTTGCTGATCCCATCATATGCGTAACAAAACTGTATGACTATGAACATTCTTCGGTGATATCGATAGCTATCCTGGAGTAATCCTGATTGAACACTCGCAGCTATCATTTCAACTTTTCAAACACTATATGATACACCAACCGACAGAATTATGTCATTGTAAAATTTCCAAGTGTTTAAAAGTTAAATATTGAATCAAGCGGAACTAACTTTCAAACTATTGTAACAGTCACAACCGATAAAAAGAACAGATAATAAATGGAGTATTAAAAGCGAATTAAATCATTTAAATAAAATCATTAAAGTTCTATATTTTCTTTTCTTAATACATTTATATTTTTTCAACACTTACCTCTAATACTAACGAAAGACACGCTGGGTAAAACGTCATAAATATGATATAGTTAACTAAAACGGATAGACAAGCTAACCATGAAAGTATTTCCAACCTAGGAATACCTAAAATAAACGTAAATTACTATACTTAAGTATTTGTAAATCGCGCTTCTTAAATAAAAGGTGGCATCAACATAATAAAGTGGATAATCTATTAAAGATAAGGTAAGGAGTCAATTCGTCAATTCCAACTATGTAATACAAAGTAAAGTTTCATTAAGATTGACGTGCATTATTCTATATTCGTGTTTATAGCTGAAAATA
Source organism: Rhynchophorus ferrugineus (assembly GCF_030347505.1). NCBI lineage: Eukaryota > Metazoa > Arthropoda > Insecta > Coleoptera > Curculionidae > Rhynchophorus > Rhynchophorus ferrugineus. The sequence goes on along the minus strand of NW_027472584.1, from coordinate 16,115,322 downwards.
CAGTATTTTTTTTAATGCGCTCGAACTTTGAGGAAATGAGCTGTGTGCCAACTATTATAATCTTGTTTAAATTATAGGTCGAGTTGCGATACATATCTCTAAGTGTGGTTACAATGAGTGCCATTAAATGTGTCGTCTATTATCATTGTCATTGTGTACAATGATAATTATGGTGATACTTTATTTTTGGAGGAGTATGCATCATTAACTCCGCTGTTCGAAAATCCACACCCAATGATAACACAGACTTTATTCACAACTGATGAATGTTATCTAGATCGTTATTTGTTCAAAAGGGACAATTTTTTTACTAATATAAACAACCGTTAAAAAATAGGCGTCGCAGCTACATATTTCTTCTGAAATCGGATTTTAAACTGCTTTAGATTCGTCCTATGATCTTTGTTACTTATTGTTATTTGCTGATCATATAATCAAACTTAACCATCGAAAGTCGACTGCGTCGGATTCTTGCCAGTAATAATAAAACCAAAACTGATTTGGTGACAAAAAAGCAAAAAAATTGCAATATATTTTGTTCTAAAAATGGTTATTCGGTTTCCGAAACTTTTGAAATGATAAAAGTGTGATTTGGTGAAACAAAAAGAACACATATATTGTGTGGTGGACGTATTGCTCATGTTTCAATATCTACCTAAGAAAAACAAGTCAGATAAATCAAGTACTTCAAAGTACAAGCCCAAAAATAATCAAGTGATAATTAAATTTTTTTTAGTGATATTGATATCACTAAAAATCATTTGTGTTAACACAATCGATTTTAAAAGACAAATTAGAATAGACGGGTAGACAACACACCAGAGCAGTTGATGTTGACAGCTTTGTTGTTCCTTATAAATTCCTGTGGTCGAGCCAAATTGTAAGGTAAAAAACAAGAAATATCATTTAAGTGTAATGGAATATTCGAGTGAAGCTATTGGCCACAAGAATCTTTTTCCTCAATATGATGCGCTTTCTTATTATAGCATTGCTGATTATTTTGAAGGATGCTAAATAAATTTTGAAGTAACAAATAACTTACTTATCAGCGGTAACTTATAATGAATACTGAATTTGCTATACTCTTTCCTCAATACTTTTATTATCCATAAATATTTGCACAATAACAAGCTGTTAATATCGAACTGGAGATGGCTATAGTTGTATATATAAATATTTTACCTGATAGCGTGCCAACACTAATTAGTAATATTTCAACAATAGTATCCAAAGTAATACCAGGTCCTAACAGTGATAGTCCATTTGCTATGTTAGATTTAACTTCATTAGGGCCTTTCGAGTCAAATGCAAACATAGCTAGTACAGCTGCTCTTGATAAATCAATTAGTAACAGAAAGAAAAACAGCGCGTCTCTAAAAAGAATAATAAAACGATTAAATACCAATATTTATAGCGTTTTATTAAAATATCTTACCTTAGATCACTGGTTCTGATTGCAAAAATATTCAGCACAGTTGAGGTGAAAACAATACTTGAGAATATAGTGAATACAGTGGCAACAGCTGACAGAAAAAGATATATATACATTTATAACATCTTATAACAAAACAGAGAAAAACAATAAAGACACTTAAGCACGCCTTCCAATTTTTCAAAAAGTAAATATTTTGATGTTACAGATAACTATTCAAAAAAAATTACTATTCATTATTATCAAGTTATTTGGAAAAAATTTATTTATGTCGCGTGTATGTTCAAACTTTATTTTGTCAAAAATGTCGCAATACAATAGCATAGTTTTAAGTTTTCTTTTAAATTGCCACTTATTTAAATAATTGATAATTAAAAAAAATTGACATTGAAATTATAAATATTTATGTCATTAATGGTCTGGTATGGTATTAAGAAAGATTTCTTCAATATATTTCATAATACATTTTACCCAACTACGCATATCATAAAACATGTTATAATATATTTGACAATGAATCGCTATAATCAATATTTATTAGATGTTAAAAGTAACACGAGAAGAAAGGAACGAGGTTAAAGAGAGGTATTTTACAAATAACATAGAATAACTAATATTCCTTTAATTATTATGGACAATATATTTTTGAATGTGAACAAACAGCATCTGGTTCTATCACTAATAGCTTTTTTTTCTAATTTATACTGAGTACATAACATAAATCGACATAAATGAATACTAGTTATATCTGAAAAAAATATCTTCTATATTATTGCAGCATGTATCATTGTGCAGATTTGTGGCTTCATTTTAACATGTGTTAAAGAAACATTTCTGTTTGTTTTTGAAAAAGAATAATCTATATATTAAGAGGCTTATCGAAAATGCCGAATGAAAATGAAAAAAGAAAACAGAATCACCGAAGGTTTGAAATTTGGCAGTGTTAAAGCTTCAAATAAATATATTCCAAGAACGAAAAACGCCTAAATCAATCAAAAGCAACCAGGAATATCTGTTAGATCGGTGGCACAAAATGTATAAACAAACATTGCGTAACCGTGAGGGCTAAGAGTTTAGCTCGCCGACAATAACATCCTAGGAGGCTCTGAGGTAATTTTTAAAATCAAAATATGGCAACGTAAGATTAATCCTTTTTTTACATTCAAATTTTACATTTGAGACGATGTTAAAATGGAAAGTGAATGGTTAAAACATTATTAAACAAAGTTGATTAATTTTAAACAGTGTTATTTAAGATTTTGTGTTACTTTCGATTATTCCCGTATTGTTGGAATTATTAAGTAGTAAAAAAAAACTATTAAGAATAGTATGGTCACGTAAAGTTATATTTTACATGTTGTGGAGAGAAATCAAATTAATATGTCCGCTTTATCGGAAGGTATATAGAACTGTGAAAGAAAAACTTAGAAATAACACGAATCGTCAGTTTTCTTTCCTTACAAGTTATTTAGATTTTCGAAATGAGCTTTTGATTTAATTTGATGTCTGATGAAGAAAAACAGAAAAAGAAAAATTGTCCTTGCTTAAGGACTGTTATTAATTGATATGGTTCTGGAGTAATTCTAAAGGTCGTTAAGATTTTTATATACATTTTACTGGTATTGACTTCTGATTAATTTTAGGTTTCATTAGTAAATGCATTTCTTAACAAAGCACTAACTGAATATTACAGGCAATAAATAAGTTAATTTGTAGATCAAGAGTTAAAATGAATGTTCCATAGAATATTCACAGTTATAAAATAGTTTCATAGAATTCTAATTCCTCATTTGTAGATGAGTTGTTGGTTCCCACGTGGGACATAAGACAAAGTAGAAAACAATAGATAAATAGAAACCATAGAAAACCATAACCATAAAGATAAGCTATTTGCAAGGACAAGATTGAAGATTGAAATAAATAAGCCAAGAATAATACAAATTTATTTATAAATTTAGGTAAAGAAATTATTCTTTTAAGCAGCTTGATGTATATATTGTTTTTGTAATACATATTTTAGGTGACATATACGGATAATAGATAATGATTATAAGAATGCAAGAATGAAGTAATGAAAATACGGAGGAGGTAAAATGAAACTAACTACATAATTTGGATAGATGGAACACATAGGACAAACAGAAGAAATTCTGAATTATTAACAGTACATTTGGAAACATTTCAAAGCATTAAGGCATGTGTCTGTATGACATTTTATTCTTCGAACCTTGTATCATATATCATTTTGATTATTTACTTTATGGACCTAAGTTTTAGAAAATCAATAGTTAATTTAATGGTGATAAAGTCATTCGTTTAATATACATTTCTAAACTGTAAAAAATAAATCACCTAATTGTATTCATTATTGTTTTAATATATATGATAACATAAAATATCAATTTCAAAATTGTTTTATTCATATATTCTCGGTTTTAATATACAATATATATACATATAATAAATATACATTCATTTATTATTCCATACTTATGTTTATAGTATAAAAGTAAATACAGAATATATTTAATTACATTTGATGCTCTGAACTTGTTACAGTTTTGAAAATAATCTCACTTAAGATACTTTGTTGTAGTTAATGTTCAGTGGCGTAGTAATAATACTTTGTAAATTATTGAAAGTTAATGAAAATTATCTTTAGTTCTTGAGATAGTTTGCAAATATTTTAATATATTTTATTACAAACAATTATTATTTTAATTGATGTTATGTATCAAATACATTTCTGGTCTTATATTGAAAATACTGTGAAAATAAGTTTTAGTAACATATCCTTTTTTAAATTAGGTATTTTAATCTATTTTGAGAGAAACATGATTAATTTAATGTGAAATGAGTATGAGTATCTAAAAGCGCAAATTATTAATAGCACAAATATCTACTATTAAAATAATTTAATGATGTTTGATGCGAAAAAAGTTATTTTGTTATAAATACTCATGCCAAGTTAAAATATAATGAACCTTAATTAAAGAAAAATGTTGGATCAGAAAATGCAGTTATCTGTCATAATAATTAATGAAAACATTAAAACTTTTATGGATGTATGGTGCTAAACTGTACAGAATTTTTAAAGACTATCTTAAGCGAAAACCATATTAAAATAAATTATAAGTGTAAAGCCTAGCGAACAAGATTTGTAAAATCAGTAAAATTTGTAAAATTCATTAGACAGCACTACTGATAAAACATGTATTCTGTTGCGGTTTACACCGGTTTAGCACACTTGAATCAATCAGTTTTGAATGATGTTAATTAGAGATAATAAAATATCCAAAATATAATTTTTACGGTTTAGTGTTTTTGCGCTCATTATAATTTCACATGCTAATTTGAGAAACTCAACAAATTTTGAACCGAGTTTGTATATTATTTTTGTATAATCCAGTGTTTCTCTGTTGATTAAACCAGGCAGTGTATTAATCATTAATATTGTAGAGCCATTGGACCGACCGTTTGGTTCCCTGACTGACACTTTCATTATTTTTGTAGCATAGGAAAATAAACTATTTTAAAATATTTTTCTCTTTACCACCTATTTACAGTATAGAATATAATATCGATAATGATTAATCTTAAATAAACAGCCGTAAGGCTAAGTAAGTCTTTCTAAAGTCGGCATAACTTAATATCTTTGAATCTTATAATCACTTATAACTTCAATCAAGATGTGTCAAAAACATGCCGTCTGACATTAAAAAACCTTTTACAAATGCTGTTACTTTTACAATCTTCAATAATTGATACCTTGAACTTTATTTCACGGAAATTATTTTGTTACTTCCCATAAAATGGAAAAATCAAATATAAACTATTAAATCCAAACTCAAACGCTTGATTGCAATATAACATGAAAACACCTGCATATATTCAGCGTTTATGATATCGTTTTGGGTTTAGTGCAAATGTAGAGTCATTTCAGTAAGTAGCGGAACTGGTTGAAAAGGTCACAAACGTCAGCTTCTGATTGGTTTTGATTATGTATTAATTGCAATAAAAATAGATTACACTGAATATAGATATTAACATTTTAATAATTTAGAGTGCTATTTGATAATTGATAAAACACACGTGTACAAGCAATTTGTTCGCTTATCGATGGTTTCGATTTTAAAAGGTTTTAGAATGACCTGTTTTTTTATTAATACAAACCTACGTTATTCACAATATTCACCAAATCAGTCACCTGGAGAAAAATTTGTTCACAGTCTCAAAATGAGCCTCAAAGAAAAGATCAAATAAATAAATTATTGAAGGTATAAATGTCTATTTTGAAAATCCATACACCATATCATTTTATAAAACAAGAAAACACTCTCTTGACAAACCTTAATATTTGAGAAAAAATATAGTAAATGATAGTATAAAATTATATAATGGGTTTAAGAAAAAATAATTTCGGCTTTTTGTGTTTTAAAACGATCGATTTTCTTTTTGATAGTTTCGTCACTGTAGAACATGCAGTATGTTGGAAAACGTAAAATTTCTGGGCGACAAAACTGAAGACTGAAGAACCCTTAAGAGATCTTGTAGAAACCGGAACAAATGGTAGTCGGACGGGACAAGATCCGGCGGTTGTGTGGTCTAATCCTGTCTTTTCCATTCATCAATTCAGGCGATTAAAAAATCATTCATTTTTTAACCGCCTACTTTAATTACATTAGTTCTAGTAGAACTTCGAATTGATGGTTTGACAATGTTTGAGCAGTTGAAATCAGAGCAGCTAAAATGCAGTAAAAAATTACCGACAACAACATCCCACCAAACACTTAGCATCACTTTTATCATTTAAACACGTCATAGTATGGCTTCATTAGGAAAAAAACGACATTTTCACCAAACTAATATAATAATACCACTTTAAATATGAAATTAAAAAAAAACAAAACCCACTATTAAAGACTTTTAAATAGAAATTAAGTTCAAACAATAATTCCATGTCTGTAATGTTTCTATTCAAGAGTTTTTATTTTTAACAACAATAAACATTTAATGAAATAATCAGGAACTATACCAAATGTATTAATTGCATTTTCGGTTACATAAAAGTATGTTTAGATTTATCCGCTTTAATATATGTAAACGTCCAATTTAAATTCAAACATTTCTCCATTGTATTTTTAGTTTCATTCTTTTTTTTTCAGTCTCATTCAAAAACCGCTAACAAATTTAGTTCATTTATGCAAAATAAATGCTTTTCAAACATTGTCAAGGTGAACTTGACTACCTTTTTTGTTATCACGTAGAGTCTGTTTGGTACATATCTCTTAGTCGTTGGATCGATAGGAATATGCATAATAGTAGCACAAATAACATACATTATAGATACAACTCGAAATAACTTCGTCGAAATAGACACTATATTATTATGTTATATTGGCGATTAAAGTTTTATAAAGAAAGTTGCTGTACTTATAGAGAAAGATACTGCATTGGAAACAAATTTTAACTAAAATGGGATTGTTTCCTTTGTTTTCTTTTTAAGTCATGAATTAGTATGTTTTAGTTTTAGTTTTATATTTGCTATACAATTAATTATATATTATATAATTTCAATAAATAAAAATGTTATATTTAACATTTGCTTCTGTGTTATTTTATGTTAAAAATAAGGAATATAGGTTTAGAATTTATCCAGTACTGGAAACCCGTGTTAAAGTATTGTTCATAATAGTTATACTAATAGAAACAATTTTCCACAAGCATCTTGACTATTTTATTCAGCCTAATCAGTACCGTTACCTAAAAATTAAAATACAAAATATAAAATAATTATACATATTTGCACGATCAATAAATTTGATGAGGCTAGACACACATATATCAGATATGATATAAGGAATTCATGATTTTCCGTTTTGTCATTTTAAATCTTTGATTGTACATAGAATTTTAGATTTAATAGAATATATTGTTATGTATAATAAACTAATATACAAAACATGAGCTATAATATTACGATACGTGCAATTGCACATAGCTCTTCATACATAACATAATTTATATAAACAAATTACGAAAGAACGCACGTTATCCTAAGTGTAATTTAGAAATTTGCATTAATAACAAAGCACTGATGATATAATATTAAAACGAATACACGGTAGCTATTTAATACTTTTGTCGGATATAATAGGTGCTTGCATATATTTTAATGAACGATATCTATTGGTGAAAATGTAAAATATCAATATAAATAATTTTAAATTCGATGATTTTGACCTTTCTCTACATAAAATAATAATTTACTATTTCATATAATTGAGTTACTCAGTGAATACAGACTCTTTAACACTATTGCTTTATATAATAGGTGTTTGCATATATTCTAATCAGCGATATATATTGGTGAAAATGTAAAATATCAATATAAATAATTGTTAAATTCGATTATTTTGACCTTTCTCTTCATAAAATAATAATTTACTATTTCATATTATTGAGTTACTCAGTGAATACAGACTGTTTAATACTTTTGTTTTTAATAGTAGGTGTTTGCATATATTTTAATCAGCGATATCTATTGGTGAAAATGTAAAATATCAATATAAATAATTGTTAAATTCGATGATTTTGACCTTTCTCTTCATAAAATAATAATTTACTATTTCATATTATTGAGTTACTCAGTGTATACAGATGCTAATCATGGGACATTCGAAACATTCATGCATATTTGCACGATCAATAAATTTGAAGTTGACACATGAGGCAGACACACATACATCAGATATGATATAAGGAATTAATTATTTTTGATTTTATGACATTAAGTCTTTAATTGCGCATTAAATTAGATTTAATAGAATATATTGTTATGTATAATAAATTAATATACAAAACATGAGCTACAATATTACGATTGGTGCAATTGCGCATAGCTCTTCATACTTACCATAATTTATATAAACAATTTAGGAAAGAACGCACACTATCATAAGTGTAATTTATAAATTTGCATTAATTACAAAGCACTAATGATATAATATTAAAACAAATATACGGTAGTTTTTTAATACTTTTGTTTTATATAATGGGTGTTTGCATATATTTTAATCAGTGGTACATATTGTTATAACTATTAAATTCGATGGTTTCGTCCTTTATCTTGTTATTAATTCTCTTGTTATCTTGTTAAGTCTCTTTTTAAGTTGTGTTATTAATTCCGCCGCGTCCCGAATTATAAGTGATTTGTAACATTACTTGCCTTATTCATAACACATGCATAAAGCGTATTGTTTAGCGAGTCACCTTTGTGAAGATAATCTCAGAAAGACTTCGGCCTTATCTAGCTAAATACTGCAGTGCCTGAGATGATTGTTTCGTATCAGATTTTACCCTCTTGTCTATAAACAATCGAAACATCCATTTCGAAAGAGATAATTGCCCCCTTGCTGATGTTCTACCAGTCTAGCCACTAGTACATTTTAATAATTTTACAAAGATGTCCTTAAATATTATATCCTTCAATTTTTAGAATTATAATAAAAAGGAATCGTTTGTTGATCAAATATTGATTTTTAGTGAAAAAAAAACCGGCCAAACAAAAGATTAGTATAATGACTAGACGAATATTAACAATAATTGACTTGTAATGAATTTAAGAGTAGTTGTATAAACACCGATTACATTCATCACTAAACAGAATACTAGTTGAAGTGTTTACTTCAGAATTATAGGAAAGTTTTAAAATAAAAAAGACAATTCGTATTGTGCGTAATAGACATAATTGTTTTTTATAATACCGTTGTTTCCAGATATAACTTATTATACTTCACCTGATCGTCATCAATTTGAAATGAAAGATCGCGTATTATATACTTTTGCTTGCTTTTTTTAATACTTGAAATACTTGAACTTTCTTTACGTTGCTATCCCGGAGATCAGTATCTTATTGTAAATTGGCATTTTGGATTTTCTTCCAAGGGGTCAATATACTGTTTGACTCTGAACATTCTGGTTGTAATGTATGATTTTAATAGTTCGGTGTGTTGTTTTGGTAGCATTTTCTGTACTTTATGAATAAGGCCTTTATACCAAACCTTATCGAAAGCTTGTGCTACATCTAAAAATATAGCTGAACATACTTTTTTACTTTTGTAGGCTATAACATCTGTTAACCTAGTCAATTGTTGAGTGCTTGTTAATAAACCCAAACTGATGTGTTGATATTAGTTTTTTCTCTCTATGATCGGTTTCTATTCTTTTCAACAGGAAAGAGGAGGTTTTTCAAAACCTTAGATATTACTGACAGCAGTGATATAGGTTTACAGGATTTTATTTCGTTTGCTGACTTCCCTGGTTTTGGGATCATTATAATTTCCGTCATCTTCCAAATGTCTGGGATATGTTTTAATCTAAATGCTGTATTGATCAAGTTGGTGAGTTTTATAATTCCCTTTCTTGATAGTTTTTGCAGTAATTCTCCTGTTATTAAAACGTGATTTCTGGTGATTTCCTGGGGTTAATGTCAGTTTTAATAACTTTGGTTAACTCTTTCGACGTGACTAATTCATGTCCGGCAAATTATGTTCAATATTAGTTTCGTTTGGTTTGAAAGTTTTTTCTAGATATTCAGCAAATGTTTCTGCTTTTTGGTGATTGTCACGTGCCCACATAGGTCTCTTATAGGTGGACTGTGTAGACATGAGCTCTTTAGATATTTTGTGGCTTTCCAGAGTGAGTAATCAGTTTCTTTATCATCTGTTAAATTTCTCATATAGTCATTTATGGTTTTGTTTTTAATTTCCAGTATTTCTCTTTTCAGTCTTTGGGTTATATTGTTTAAACTATTTTTATTTTCAGGTGTTCTGCTTTGTTGCCACTTTTTTCATAATTTACGTTTTTCAGCTACCATTTCCTTCATTTCTTATGGATAATTAATTTCTTTAGTTGTAGTCTTAATTTCTGGAGTATTATTCCAAGCAGCTTGTTGAATATCTACTACGAATTTTTCTGCTTCAAAATTTAATTATTCAGTTATCTTGAGGGGTACATTTAGTTAAATTCATTTGTTCAATTCTTCAGCAAATCCTTCCCAGTCTATTCTTTTGTTTGTTAACGTTTGTTAACGTTCTTTCCTTTCTTATTATATTTTCGATCAACGTCAGAATCACTGGCGTATAATCTGAACTTAACTCAAAATTTTCTTCGACTTTTGTATAGTTGTATGTTATGTTTCTTACTATGAAGAAATCTAACAGGTCTGGGGTTTTCTCTTGATCAGTCGGCCAATAAGTTGGTTTTCCAGTTGACATGTAACTACATCTTAGTTCAGGAGCTGCTTTATGCAGTTCATAACCTTTAGTTGTTGTCATTCTGGATCCCCATCTTGTATTTTTTGCATTGAAATCACCTCCAATTATAAATTTTTCTCCCAGGTTGCTTAGGACATTTGAATAATTTTCCTTTTTTTAATTGTATCTTGGAGGACAATAAATTGCGGCTATTATAGCCTTGTATCTGCCTGATTTAATAGTTATTGCTGTTACCTGATTTTCTGCTGTACTGAGCCCGGGTTCTTGATGATGGAAAATGTCCTTTTTTATTATTATTGCACTTCCTCTTCTTGCGGTGTTAGCTGGATGTATGGTATGATAAAATGTATATCCTCTAAACTTTATAAAAGATTATTTTGTTAAATGGGTTTCTGATATTAGGCAAATATCTATTTTTTGCATATCTAGAAACAGTAGCGTGGTGTTGCTGGATTCCACTATTTACATATGGTACTATAGCACCATATAATTTGCAGACTGGTGGGTTGTTGAATTTCTTGTTGGTAAAATTAATAATAACATATTTTAGCTCATTTTATTTTTTTCTCTATTGTTTAATAAATTCTGTTAGTATAACGCTAACTATAGTCTCTTTATGGATGCCTCTTGCTTTTTTCTCACTGCTAACAGTGCTGTACCATTTTTCACCGCCAATTTAGTTATCATAATTTCCTCGAGTTTTTGGTATGTCACTATTATAAAGCAGATAGAGGATAGGTCCCAGGACGCTGCTTTGGGGCACGAGTTTGTATTTTTTTAGTTCAGAATGTTCTTCTTCTTGTTTAATTCTGAAGAATCTATTGAAGATATATGATATTAATATCTCTATATATTCCTTTGGCAGAATTTTTTAAATTTATATATCAAGCCCTGCTGTCAGACTTCGATTGTCTTGTTGTACTTGTGCTACGTCTAGGAAAACTGTAGTACATATTTCTTTTTCTTCCAAGGAACGCTCAATAATATTCGTTATTTTATAGATCGATTCTTAAAGGTTTTTTTTTCAGAATCCGAACTGATAATCTGGATTTAGGTTGCTTTGTTTTATTATTGGAGTTATTCTCTTGAGTAATATTTTCTTAAAAAGTTTTGACACAATTGGAAGTAAAGAAGTACGTCTATACGTCTATACTTTGGTATCATAATTATTTCTGCCATTTTCCAATATGCAGGCAAATATTTCGGTATAAGATCTGCGTTAAAATATATTGGTAAGTTTGTACTACCAATAGTACTAAGGTTGTATTGTAGCTTTTCTAGGCAGTGGCTTTGGGATTTCTCCAATGATTACTTTCTTGGTTTATTCTTAGCTCATTGGTTAGTTCTCTTATGGTTACTGGTGTGATAATTTGTGATCAGCTTTGAGCTTTGTTTATTGTTTTTATGTCTTGATCATGGTCCATTGTTGCTCCTTATCTAGATGGTTTAGATGTTATATGCTTCTTAATCTTCTTAATTGCTCCCCCAAGGGCGTAGACGGTCTGTTTAGATGCTCATAGTTCTTTAATATAGGTGTTTATGGAATCTGCCTTTAGTTTTTAGATTTCTCGCCTCAATCTTTGAGTTTTAGTATTAAGTATTGTCTTGTCTGATATTTTACATATCATGTAAATAATAATTTATCATAAGAAATAGTTATTGGCCTCAGGGGCTTAGTTGTTGAACCATTAAGTGTAATAATTTTAAAATTTTGTTCAACAATACAATCACTTATTTAACTGGGTTGAAAATTCCTAATATTCTAATAATGTATTATTTCTTGGAAGTTTTATTGCAAGGAAAAGTGTTATAAATAGGTATCGCTCGCTTTCAAATATTTACGCTCTATCAAAAACAATCAATCAAGATTACAGTCAACGTTATATTTATATAGTGAACAAAACACGGAAAGTATTCAAAAAATATAAATACGGAATCGGAAGCAAGAAGCAAAATTTCAAACACAATCACAATTAGCTGCTATTAGTTTCATAACATAAGATTGGAATGATTTTTTCATAAACAAACATATTAGATACCACATTAAAGGAAAAAAAACTCATTAAAACATATTGAGCTATGTTGTTATTAAAATGTTGGGTATGGTTAAAACATGTTCATGCCAATGGACTGTAAATATCGGAACAACGAAGACATTGTCATAAAAACGTGTTATAACAAAAATATTTATAATTTGAATGCTAATCAGTTGCCAATGTTGATGTTGTAAATGTGCACAACATAAAAAAACTAACTAGTAATTATCATTACATAAAGAAATCTCAACATGGACTTGTATGACGAACAAATTAGCTTTCACTGCATTAATCAGATTGCGATACATTTTGTGACCTTGAAATTTCATTTTGCTACTTTCCTCAACATTTAGTTCAGTGATTTTTGATTTAAACTATGATGAATTTTTTAAAAATTATTATTTATCTATGTTTCATATGTATAATAAAATAAAGTAAAAGGCGCAGTTTTTTTTTTAAATTTAATTGTATTTAAATAGTATCATAGATATAATTAACGTTTAAGAAACTATTCACAACAGAAAAGAAACATACTGGAAATTAAGCAAATAAAATGAAAGTGTGTTTATAAAAATTGTGTTGTAGAAATTTAGAAAGTGTTATCAATATATGCAACGACAAAAATTAATTAAACATTTGTTAAATCAATACGTAATACTGATAACATTTTGAATGAATTTGATGTACCAGGTAATATGAAAAGTTTACAGCAATCATAGTTAATACTCACCGAAAATATATTTGGATTTCAGCAGTCGTTTGAATTGATAAATGCAATAGATGATTGTTAGACATCTGATAGCATTCATGCCGATCACCTCGATTGAAGAATAATCAGCCTATAATAAAAAAAACATTTATCTCCTCAGATTTTATGTAACCTATGAAAGAAATATTATAAAAGTGCATAAAGAACAAAATTAATTTAAACATATGTAGATAAATTAGTTAAAATATTTAATAGTAAATTCATTACAATATGCTAATATTATAATTTTTTTTCTGCTAATCTATGTACGCTAAATTTTGAGTGGTATGTTCTAATAATAGACGAAAATTATCGTTCAAATGTAAACAGATTCAACAGATCATTACAGTATTTGTTTATTTGCATAGCCTAAGTTTGGACAATATTTTGCTTGTATAAGTTATGGAAGCTTTTCAACATTGAGACACTTATTCAACATTAAAATATTTTTGAGAAAACATATTTAGCGAAACAGAACACAGTTATACAATATTGTATCATTCCGAGGATCTTTTGAAAGTAATTTTAAAATTACATCTATTTTACGTTATATTACATTACATTTGGTCTAATAATTATTCTTACTAGCGCTAGTTCAATAGTTGCTTAATTTTAGTTGAAAATGTATCTAGTAGAACATTTTTAGTCCCAAAAAAATTCAATGATATGGTAAAAAGAGCGATATAATTGCATTTAGCTGATTTTGTACTGTTTTCTTGATTTAAACTTTAACATTCTTACACAGCCTAGATGCAAAATAATATGAAGGCTTCTAATTCATTATTTTATAATAGAAAACATTAATAAGCTATTAATGCAATAATATTTTAATTCTTATACTTGAGGTCATTAAAATATAATTCCAGAAAAATATCAAATATCAAAAATTGGTGCAAATTTAATGTTCATTAAATGAATCAATCAAATGGCAAGGTGTTTAAATATTAAATTAAGTTATATAATATAGATTAAGTTATATAAAAGATATGATATGTGTCATATAGATTATATAATATAATTTGCAGGTGATTTTATGGATGATGATTACGAGTAGTATTAGGACAACGGTATATTGATTGGTTAGTTATAGGACCGATAGTTGTATACAAACGTTTATCATATTAAACCTATGTTTTATTTTAGTATGTTATGTAAATTTCTAAAATGTTGTTTAATAGCATTTATAATTTTCTTACTTAGCGGAATTTAACTTGGGGAAAATATCTACTTTTCAATCATTACGGAGTTAATCATTATTACGGAGTTAATTATGCCACTGTCAACTGTTCTGGATTCTTATATTGTCACCTGTTTTCCAAACTGCTCTCTATGCCTTTAATCCAGTTCTTAGGAAAGGTTGCTAGTTGCTTCTCTAATGTCCAAACTAATGTAATATTTTTCCCGTTTTTAATCTTGATTGACCTTCATTTCGTTTCTTCCACACACATCGTGTTAATGAACCCAAGGATTTGAGAATATTGGCCTTTTCTTATTTCATTTTTAAGTCATGCAGCTCTAAAATACAAATTGTATTACGACGAAAATTCAACGCCTCAATACATTTATCAACGAATATAGTACTATTATAGTACTATCATTAGGGAACATCGGATTGTTCAAGAAATACCATCATACTAAATATGTTTCGCTTGAACTTGATCACAAATAAATTCGGCAAATCTTTGGCATACGCACACAGCTAATGAAAATATCTTAAGGTGAGGAATTTAGTACTTTTTTAAGCGTACGTATTCAAATTCTAAACTTGCTCAAATAAGGATCAATTGGCACAGTTAAAGCAAGATGAAGACCATGCGATTTTTAAAGATACTCAATAGTCAATTTGGTCCTATTACTCAGCATGCTTAAATGTTTAGTACAAAGTACATATTCACGTTTCAATATAGCCAATCGGTAATCGTTCCATTCAAATCGATGAATGTTGCTTGTAAAATTTATGTTTGGGCTCTATTGGACCACGCGAAGTACAACAAAGGGACACAGTATATCTTTCCCCCTTTTTCGGTCCTTATTTCTTTGATTCTCTCGGAATGGGCTCCTTTTTGTTGATCTGATTACTTGGTTCTGGGTTTCCTAGGTTTCCCTGTCTGGTCCAGCTGACAGTCGCAAACTTTCCAACTAAAAACATTTCTATTCCATATATCTTATTATGGCTCCTTTCAGACCTTGCTTAATTGAAGGGATTCATTTCATTGTTTCAATCTTGGCGTTACTGCGAGCTTCATAGAATTCCACCACCTGTCTGGTCAATCTGTTAACATTTCTACTTCCTTATTTGCCTTCAGCCTGTACATTTCTTCTTCAATGTGTTTTTGGGCCTAAAATTCTTCTAATAATTATTCTTTCTTTCTTTTGGATCTCCAATGTCCCTCTTTCTGTTCAAAATTAAAGCTTCAGGTGCGAAAAGGCACCCATGCTTGATCACAATATTGTATTGTATTAGTTTTGCATATTTAGAGATACATTCTTTGTTGTAGATGCGAATAATATTAACGATCCTTTCCAGTCCAGTTTCTTGAATAGTTTCGCCTAAATATTTTAAATGAGAGACTCTTTTGATTTTACAGTATTTATTTTCTAAATATGTTGGTGCTAATTTCTTGTCAGTCATATATATACATAGCACATAGGGGCATTTGCAGATTATGTATTAATAACAACTAATAAACCAGTTGTCCTATAGAAAACCTTAAACAGATGGAATTTGGTAACGAGATAATACGGAATGATATTGAATAAACGCAGTCTTGGGAATGGAAGAGCCAGAACAAATAAATATCCAAATTGAAGCTTCAAAAATAGAAAAACGTGATGCATTTAAATATTTGGATAGATATATCGAAGGCAATCGCAGCCAGGAAAAAATAATACCAGAATGGAGAAATCCGTGAATTGTATTATGTATTTAATTCACTATAAATAGTAAAATAATTAACAAAAAAACCGTGATATCCGGTTGCGAGACGTGGGAATTGTCAAAGAGAGATAACATAAAAGCAAGATACAAGGGGTAGAAGTGAAGAAGAGTCAGGGGTGTAACGAGTATAAGATGAGAAGTAAAGGAATAAGAAAATCTTCAATATTGAATCAGTGAAAGAGTAAGTAGAAAGGAGACAACTCAGATCTTGGTAAGGGATGAAGGAAAGGAGACCAGAGACCTGGGATGGTTTTATCAGGCAGATACTAGATATTGTAGAGATTAAAAATTCCAAACAAATCAAAAAAAAATAAGTAGAGACAGAAAAAATGTAAAGAAAAAACAGACATATATATTGCAATTTGACATCAGTAAGTTCGACGATGCTAGATTGTAGATCCGATGCGATTGATTGGAGATTATATGGTAAGAATGTTGAGAAGTAGACACTCATACTGATTACTGTTTAATATTTAATATGATTATATATACTTTTTCTTTAAATTGATAATAACTATAGTAACGCCATAAAATGAAAACATATTTTTGTATGAACATAACATAAATTCATTCAACTTAAAAATTATTAACCTTATTACAATCAGCAACATAGTACAACATGTATTTACAGTATTTTAAAATAGAAATAAACTTATCAATAACTTTTTAACATATAATTTTTATATAATTAAATTTGCACGAAATGATCTTGAATTGAAAGCTAAATTGTATGTAATAATTAAAATTAATAACAGTACAGTGGTATTTACCTGATCTGATACCATTTTCTGGTTTTATCTTTTAATATTCTAACACAATCTAAGAATAAAATAATATGAATCCAACTGATTCTTTCTGATTTATAATATTAGAATTAATGACTTAACAGCATTTTAATTATCGTATTTGACATCATTAAAATGCAATTCCAGAAAAACACCAAATTTAAGAAACTGGTGCAAATTTAATTTTAGAATCAACACAGATCAAATGTTATTTAAATATTAGGTTACATAATGGCTGAATAATGGTAACGATTTATATTCGTTTAGATGTAAATCGATATGACACATATGATATCGATCATGACACATATGAGTTAATTTTAAAATGAGTATACGTTGTGTTTTGTTTTCGTGACTATCCTAACCTGCTCTAAGTTAAGCCTTTAGCGATTAGTTGGTTATATCAGGGAAATCAGCAGTAGCGGATATTACTATCAACATAGGTTTCTTTATCACGTAATTCTTCAACATAACGTGTATTACTTTTTTCATTATCTCATCAGAAATAATTTACATAATTAAAAAATTCGCATATTTTTCCAAAAATAAATAAGAATCAGCATAAATTGCCATATTATTTACAGTTCATTAATATTTATTGTCACATTATTTAAATTGTTTTTATAATGCTAAATAATCTTTACTTAAGATAAAATTAAATTTATTTTATAGTATTTCCGTACATATTTTTTGTTTTTTTTTCTCCAATCATTTATATATTATCTAGATACATACAAAATAATTATTTACAATTCCCTGTTATATATTAATGTTTAGTTTACCATTCAGACCAAAATGGCACTTGCCAAAAAGACTTTTACAATAAAGCAGGGCATAATATTGAGATATAAAAGAAAGTAAGAAATTGTAATGTAGCGTGACTTTGTATAGAGTTAAATCAAAAAATTATTAATTATACATCAATATATAATTTACTTGAAAAATAAGAATCATCACGGACTACATTTGTAAAAAGCACTTAATTTAAGCATTCAAATGAATAAAAAATGTTTTGTAGGGGTATAACACTTACCTCTTGCGTTATCGATGATATTACTGGTGACCAAAGAGGATCAGATGTCACTGGCAGATTTGGTTTTTCAATCGTTAACATAAACGATATCATTGTAAATAAAGCTACTATGATTTCCCAAGGGTAATTAGTGCAGAACTCACCATACGATCTGAAGATTTCACTGGCCATGATTTTGTTTTTCCCGTTCAAGTATCAGCCAAGACCTAAAAATTGTTTTTTGTTTTAATTTTAATATAATATATTTATTAGATATATTAGATTGTTCGATAAGTTTTATTATTTTGCGAGAAACAGGCAGAAATACATTTTAAAATATTACATGATACACTAAAAATAAATTGTATTATTCAATATAACTTTAGTGATCTCTCTAGATCACGAGATCTTTTAGTGGTTGTTTACCAATTTAGAGGTAATCCACATAGAAAAGAAAATTGCTGCATAGTAATAATAAGATCTAATAATAGGTTTAGAGTATCTGATAATTAATAATCAAAATTTGTCAATCAATTATCGTCAAATAAAGCAATGAACCATATTTTATAGAACAAAAGTGTCATTGAACCACCGATATAAATATGAAACCAAATATTAATTAGTTTGAATATGAGTGATGTGCCTATATTAAATCATTATACTTCACTCCGGGCTATTCAAACTGATAAACCATTATTAAGATATGATGATTGATATTACTGTATATGCTCATTAATTATATATGATATATTCTAAAGTTTCATAATGAATTATTGATTATCTCTTTGATCAACATACTGCGTAGGTACCTTATGAAATATCACATACTTTGATTAAAAAATCAAAAGTATGTTATATTCGAGAATGATGTTTAGTATAATTGCAGCTATAAGATAATAGCGGATCGTATACATAGCATATAATAACGGCAATTTTCCAAATCTAAAGCTTTAAATTTGTTGTTTTGTATTTACTTATTATTTTAGAGTCTTTATTTGGACTGGACCTACTGCTTAGTGCTTACTTCGAATCACCGACTGTCAAGTGTCGAACCTAGAGATCACCCTAGAAGACATCCCAGCCTAATTACTGGAGTGACTGGGTCGTGATTTTCTTTGTCAGATGTTGCAATATTACCCTATGGATAATCACATACAAATTTATAACGATATCCCAACAATATTAGAGTCCGCGTCTGTCATAACAGTTGGAGATAGGGATGCTGAAAAATATATTTTGTTATATCGATATTTTTGTTACCCGATATTTTTTCAACAAATTAATTATATTTCTTAAACATCATTAAAAACCATTTAATGGTTTTTTATAAACTGTTTAAATTGGTACTTAATTTTAATTTATTTTAAGAATTTATTAAAAATATCAATATATTTTGTGAAAATATATCGATAAAAATAATATCGAAAATGGTATATCGATATTATTTAAAATATCAGTATATCGAAATATCTATATTTTCCTCGTTGGCCAACACCCCTAGCTAGAAAACCATATTGTCATCTTGGTCAATGCGACAAGCAAACCGCCAATAATATTAAATGGTCTAATTCATTTCTGAATAACTAAAACTGACTAAAACAAATCGATGTTTCGCAATCGTTACAGATTGCATATTCACAGACCAGAATATTAAACTAGTTTTATTAAAATTAACTGCTATTTAGTTTGTAGTTAAGTTTAGTTATAGTTTAAGCTTTTTATATTTTCAGTGCACCCTTTTAAAAGTTGTGAGAATAATTGAAGCACATTATTATTTTGATGGATTTTTAAAATATCAATAAAAATTCAGTGATAAAACTATTTTTTGTTTCATTTTAATTACCTGTGGTAAGTCTATGCAAAATATATGCCTCTATACCAGAGTACGACTTTAAAAAAATAGAATGGTTAATCAATTCTTATTTTATGTATATAATGTACACGAAACTAAAGAATGTTATGAAGGTCATCTTTGATACTGATGAGGCGTATTAGAGATTGCAACCTTCAATAACGAACGTGTTATTAATAAGTTCTCCTTCAGTTCCTTTTGATTTATAACTGTCTTTAATTTCGCTTACTGATTATACACAGAATAATCGAATAACCATACGATCACAAGCTATGTATTTCCTAATATCCTGAAACCATATCACGAACAGATTCTGCGTTCGTTAGATATACAGAACTAAGGAAACGTCTTCTACGTAATTCAGAACCTTGACAATAATACGTTAAATATTTACGCCATATTATTACAAAAGAGTTAAAAATTACATAAATGATATAACAGTATAAAAACTAACAATGATTTTTTATTAGAAATGAAATTTATTTATATAGTGTATGATCCTTATGATAATGTATAATTTTATATCACAAATTCAATAATATTTTGAGTTATAATAATATATAACACCGGTTTCCCTGAAAGGTGTTCAAAATTAAACTGGTCCCTTTCGAATTATTATTTAGTTTCAGTGAATTTAAAACATTGAGACCGAGCCATCACTTATATTTAAAAAAATAAAATTAAGATAATTGTAAGAGGATATATAAAATACATTATAAATGTTCAAAACATACAAAAAGATTTAGTTAGACATAAAATTAAGAAACGGTTCAAGAGACTTGAAAAATGTTTTATATTAGTTCATATAAAATATAAATCTGTTTATGCATATTACCTACATCACAATAATTTTGCTTTGTTGTGTATTTCTGTAGTATGTACTATAGAAAATTATCTCAATATTAAAATAAGAAGAATATGAAAACAAATTAAAAATTATGCTAATATACAATAAGAATCAAAATTGATTTAAAAATATGCATACTGCATTTATTAAAACAATACTTAAACATCCAAGATTTTTTTTCAGATTTTATCAAGATAAATACAAAAAAATATATATCACGGAAGGATTCAGATGCTTTTAGGAAGAAACTTAGAGCCTCTGAATAGCTCACTGATGAAAGTAATATTTGAGACATAGATATTTGATAAATCAGTCAAAATATCTATTTGATCACCGAAGTGGTTTTGTTTGTTTTGAAAATAGTATTCGGGAATATATTTTTCTTTTGGTAACAATAATAATCAAATTAGTTTTGTGGGTTATCTATAAACAAATTCTTTTTTATAACCTAAAAACACTGACGCTTTATGTAGTGTCTCTTTCATTTTTATACTAATATGTTTTATTCCACATTGTATAATGTATATCTGGTCAACCCAGCATAAGTTTTATTCTTATATGTTAATAGTAATAAAAAACCGGGTTGGTGGGGCAGTGGTAAAGGTAATAGGACGGTCCTCCTACTGTTGCGATAGGCGGGTTCGAATCCTGCTAGGGCATGCTCGTAAATTTATGTTTGTGATTGTTTAAAATTTGTGATTCTTCTCGGCAAGTGTGTAAAATCCGACAAGGAAGATGATCCCAGTCACGTCAGTAACCAGTCTGGGTAAGACCGGATGTTTTCCGGGATGATTTCTAAAGTTGGTCACTCGCCAGTCGGTAGGCTTAATGCTGAGGAAAATGGTTCGGAGCCCACGTTAAGCTTTTAGGTCCAGTCCAGATAAATCCATAGTTGGTAAAAGGAGACTTTAAAATATATTTTAAAAAAATACTACTAAAAGGATGAAATTTATTAACGAATAAACTAAATTATATATTAATACCATAACATAAGTTAAACATTTCATTTAAAATAATATATAGCATTTGAAAACATAATAAACAATAACTAATACAATATTTTATTCATAATAATAGAATAATATATTATATTTAAATATTATTGCAAATTCTAAATATCTTCTAGACTCATTAAATATATTTCCGTTATTCTTACATAATTTATAACGTTATTTCACTAATAACGTCATTCTTTTTTCGGTGTTTTTATGTCCCTAACTTCTATGTCGGCTTGGTTGGCACAGTGGTCAAGGTGACAGAAGTGTTCTTTTACTATTGTGATAATCGCGGATTCGAATTCTACTGAGTTATTGTAAATTCACGTTAGTGAATGGTTTATAATTGTGATTGTTCATAAGGCAAAAGTCCAAAATCCGACAAAAAATTATCAGCTTGCTCCAATAACCAGGCTGGGTAAGACCGGATAATTTCTGGAATGATTTGTCAGTTGATTGGAATTTGACCACTCGCCAGTCGATAGATTTAATGCCGAGCACCGTGCCGTTCGAAGTTCACGTTAAGCAGTAGGTCTAATTCGATAAAACCAAGTTGATAAAAAGAAGACTCCATATTCCAGCTTTCGCACAACCCCAAAACCCAGTCTAAGCTGCCAAGTAATTAATTTTTCCAATGTTTTAATCAGTAATACTAATGTATATTAACCATTCAACAATACTTAATTTTTATAAATATTCGAAATGTAGCTAGATCTATAAACATACACATTTATGAGTATTTGCATTTTATTGAAGAATAAGAACGGTTGATTTTAAACAAATTTTAGTCACTGGTGTTTGGATGAATTATCAATCAGAACGAGATATTACTCTGTCTAACATTCACGCCACTGGTACTTATATGTATAAAATTTCTTGGAAGAATTAAATTTAGAATTATGCGCAAAAATTAAGAATACCTATACAAACTATAACTAGTAATTTAGTGATGTTGAAAAAACAAAGCGATAACATAATCTAAATTGTTTTGTTTTCCACGTGAAAATAGATCTGAATATAAAGTCTATACATAATTAATCGTTTATTCATCTATTGCAGATAAAAGTTTTCAATATAATTAGGCACGTAGTTTATGTTAATATATAAAAATATAATACAAAAATTAAAAACGTTTTTGAAACCTATGAGGCATTCATGCACCACTGTATACGGTTATGGAATTTAAGATGATATCTTTACGCAAGCAAGATCTTATATTCGCTTAGTAAAAATGAAAAAAGGCCACATAAGCAAATTTGAAGTTTTTTCTATTACATATAGAGAACGGAAAACGAGAACCGACGTTTTTTAAGCGTTATTTAATCTGGGACATAATTACGAAATACTTTCTGGATTTAAAAGGTTTACGTTTGAGATAACGCGGCTGTTATTAGATATAGTGGAAAAAGTACATTTAAGCCGGTTCTTATTTATGCTTACTATTTTGTTGGATATCCATTTTCTACCAACCTAAATATAAAAGGCTTAAAATTTGAATGTAGATATTTTGTTGTATATTTATATTTTGTTGGAGGAGAAGTAACTAATATAATTTTTTTAAAACGTATTTATTCAACATTAATCAATGACGTATGCTCCCTTTACTCGGCGACTTTTTGTCACTTTTCTGACAAAATTATAGTTTGGCCACTGTAGCACTATTGGGGAAAATTTGAGCTGATTTCTACCAGCATTATTTGAATGTACACGATTATTATTTTGTTCTCTTGACAAGACCCTTTTGTAGAAGCCGAAAAAATGGTAGTTTGGTCTATACGGTGAATGCTCTTTTCAATGTTTTCTTTTTGTTTATTTAACCGCATAGTAAAGGTGAGCACATTGCACAACGTTATTCATTAACTAGTAATTTTTCCCCCAAATTGTTCGTAAAATCTAGATCGAAGACTTAATTTAGATCAAAATTAATTAGCGTTTGATGAACTTTTGGTTAGGTTCATTATTGTCGCGCAGTTGTAGTACTTCGACGTTTTTATGTTCACGCAATCTCACTTGGGGTTTTTTCGCAAACTATTTAATTTCTTCGCTGATGCCCTAGTGCCCTTCGCTAATCGCAGAGCGTTCTTGATATTTCAATTTTCTCAGTTTCCTTCACATATTCCTTTAGAGTTTATATTATTTATTTTGGGGCTTATATTTCTTTGGCTTATAACTAGGTGAGGTAGAAAGTATTTTATAAAGTAAGTATCCATATATTTCGGCTTTCTTTTTTTGTCCACTTTCATTCTCTTTTTATGGATTTTTTTTAGTTTGGTATTTTGGTCGATTTTTTAACCGCCTTCCAAAAACTATTTCAAATTATTTACGTTTTCGTAATGTATTTTCGCTTGTATTTTTTTTATTTCTCTTGGATAAATTTGTTTTTTTTTATGTATAGGGGTATTCTTCCATACTGCTTTTTGTAAAATGATCCCTAGTAATTCGGCTTTCGTATCTGCAACGTGGGGCAAAAGTCCCGCTACCATTTTGATTGCCTATAACTTTGCTCAAAGAAAAGATAAGTAGTAAGTTTGGTTTTCAAAGAAATTTAATTTGGTCTTTACATTTTTATAACAGAGGCTAAATTTCTTCAGTTTTGTGACGAATATTGTCTTTAAGATGTTGAATCGTTTGGAGTTTATTCACATAAGCTTTTGATTTAAAAAAACCCCATAATAAAAAGTCTGGTGCTGATCCGGAGATTTGGCTGGCAATGCTAAATCTCCACTTCGCGAAATTAGTCTTCGTGGAAAAATGTCATTCAATAATTGAATTGTTGAACGAGCTGTGTGAACTATGGCCCAATCTTGCTGAAACCACATGTTCTCTAGTCATTGCTCTTCCATTTCAGGCACAAGAAAATTTCGAATCATGTCTTGGTACCGTTCAACAGTAACTGCAACACCTTGGACATTTTCAAAAAAATTGGGATTAATGATGTTTCCAGCATGAATACTACGCCATACAGTTGTTTTTAGTGGATACAATGATGTTTCATAAATTAATTGGGGATTCTGTGTTCCCCAAATGAATGTTCTATTTATTGAGGTGGCCACTAAAAAGAAAATGGGCCCATCACTCATTATCAATTTAAACCAAAAATCTTCAATTTTAATGTTTCTCAAGACTGCAACACTATCGCGCACCAGAGCCACATTTTCAGCGTTACGAGATGTCCGTTGTCTTCCAGAACGAGGGCTGTCTGCTGTCGTACCGTACTGTTAAAAATTCGCATATAAACGATACATTGTGGTTTTGTGAGGCACTGGACGAATGGGATATTTTTGACGCAATTTCTGCTGACTGACAATAATGGAACGATTATTTTCAATAAATATTGTCACTCTTTCCGCTCGTTCTTGTGGCGTATATTTATCTACAATAAATTTCTGACGTCTACACAATACAATAGTTAAAGCGAAAAAACTGAGATCACATAACCAAGATGGCGCACAATAAAAATGGTAGCGGGACTTTTGCTTACCAATATATGCAAGGATAAATCATAATTGTCTTCAATATTGATGTAATTGCTTGATCTATCTTACAGTAGAAGTCGATTAGTGTTTTGTTAACTTTTAATGGCCAGTACCAGCACCAGTATCAGTAAAATTGATTTACCAGTAGATTACCACACATATTTAGTGTGTTTAGGTGTAAATGCATGTTTAGTCTTAAATTCTCACTTAATTATGAAGTAAGAGAGTTTCAAAAGTTCTTCAAGAGTTCGAGGTAGTCCTCTTTTTTTAATGCATATCTATGTGGGTAGTATATCGCAACAACTCTATAGGGTGTAGCTTTTAGCTTTTCCCTTGTACGCATTGCACGTTTATCATAGCTGGAGCTGGAGAAGTGAGTGCACAATAGCAACAAAGTTGCTTATTTATTGATTTACATAATTACTTATTTATATATTGAAGATTTTTAGCTCTACCCTAGCGAATACTACTAACCCTAATGGCAAGATCTCTTGCGTCTATTTCCTTTGATTTCATTGCACGTCCATTATTGTTAGTGATTCATTAGGGTCCCTTCGTACCCTGTGAACATGTCATACTTGATCCTACCATATATAAAGTTTATAATTGCTATCAGTTACCATTATTATCTGTTTTGTAATATAACTGACAGTGCCGTTATATTTCAATTTCAATCTATCTTAATAAATACCAATCCTTGCTATATTTCAAGTATATTTTAATGTCACCCTTGTCATTGAAAATTGGTTGCTCAGGTAAGTTTACATTATGTTTTCAGAACTATCACCCGATGACATCGACATCAAGATCTCGCACTTATTTGCTTATTTGCTTTACTTATTTTGCCATTTATTGTGTAAGTAGTTGTTATATCATTTATTTTGATCTCTGTTTTTATTTATATAAGATGTTAGAATATTTTATATTGTTTTATTGAATACAATTTTTATTTTACGCCTTGAGTTTAAAATTAACCCTACACTTCTAAATAAAGTAATATGTAAAAAGTTACCGGTGTAGCTGATACTGTCTTTTTATATTTATATGGTGATTTATTATGTAATCATGAATATTTCTATCCTATATTTATCTATAGAGGGCTTTAAGTATATCTTATTGACAATATGACAATACTGTAAAATATAAACGAGACTAAAGTCAATATTGAATACATTTTCACGCTAAATTCATCAAAGGGATAGATATTGAATTAATAATATATATTGGTAGCGGGGCGCCGAGGTGCGAATTATATTTTTTAACTGCAACTACGCGGAATTTCCCCGGAAAAGAATCATCAGTATTGCTCATAATTGCGAATCGTACTTACATGTTTATTTATGGCAAAATTAGCACCACTTATTTTGGGTAGATGATTTTTTCCTTGCTGCATGTCCTTCCAAATCGTCTTAATATTTTTCATTAGCTTAAAGTGTTTGTATCAGGCGATTTACTACGTCCACTTTTTACTTTTCGATCACCGCACAAGTCGCTTTAGTTATTTTCTAGTAACAGAATTAATCTTCAGCTATTCATGTTGTCAATTTTATATACTATTCATGTTCTTAAGCTGAAACAGTATACCAATGGACGATATTTAACTGCTAGGATGTTGGCCATCGAGAAAAATATCGTTCAAGATTAAATACAAAAATAAATGGTTTATTAAAAATAATTAAATAATTTTTTTATAATGCTTAAAAAATATATTTAATTTTGTTAATTATGTTGAAGAAACATCGAAAAATATATGGTCAAAAATATCGATATAACTATATATCGAGATCACTATTCTCTACATAATATAACAGTTTTCTATTTATTATTACTGAGTTATTCAATGTACGTAGAAGATAATCATTGAACGCTCAAAATTGTATTTTCTCCATTCATTAATTTTGTTGTTTTATTAAAAAAAATCTACTGCCAAGGCCCACCAAAAACTTTTACAAACTTATAGTGATGCTGCTCGGTTACATCCCAATCGTATGTTATTTGTGATGAAAAACGGTCAGGATGACCAAAACAAAATAAATGATTTGCCAGACTTATTGGATGAAAACTCAACTCAAATTATCAAGGACCTCAACAGTTTAGCAGTTGATGAAACAACTCTTTCCAAGCGTTTATATGTGACGGGAAAGATTGGGAATAAAAAAAGCGAAATTTTAATAAAATAAAGACAAGATAAAACAATTCTTGTGTATGTATTATTAAAGTTGTATTAAAGTACTTTAAAAATTGCTACTATGGTTAAAATTGAATATAAAACAAAAGTGCTACTTTTGTTTCAACTTATTTTTGTGTTTTTATTAAACCAATTATTAAAAATGACGAAGAACGAATTAATGAGGAAAAAGTACAGTGATTAAAAATTAACTTATTTATCCTATGCTAGATAATTACAACTAGATTATAACAATAAGTATAATACTAATTCAATTTCTCATACTTAATTGCAAGATACTGATATCAATGACGTGAATCTTATGTACATTTTGGGAAACTATATAAATATGTACAGATTACATCGTTTACTACTCGACATTAATCAATATATTAAAAAAATAAAGATCTCCTGCGAACTGTTTAAGCATTAAAGATAGCTGATATATGTCAATGGTAATTACTGTTATTCACTATCCCCATATACAACCTTGATTAAATAAACAGTTATACAGCCAAATTGGCTAATATATAATTAAATTTCTATTAATTTTCTATTTTAATCACGTTACACATCTTTATTGCAGTTAACCAACACGACTCATGTTTCTCAAAACATTTATATGTCTTATTGTTAAAATACAGTTCGAGGAAATCCAGATAATAAAACATATGTAATGTTTACAAATGAGGTGCGAATATTTATTGAGCTGAAAATTTAAATAGCTCTTAGAAAGGATTGAATCAAATAGTGGAAAATCCTTTTAGAACGACAAATGAGTTATATGACATCATTTCTTATTATTCATATTAGAACTAATCAGAGTCACAATTTTTTATTACTATTAATTAAAATATAGCAAAGTACATTCATGAAAAAATTTAGTAAAAATATTTACGTAAAATACGGATTATTTATAACGTATAAAGGTGAATGTTTGCCTCTTAATTTTTTCTTTACCTCATCATACGAAGATCTTTCTACGAATTTACAATAAATCAGTCTAACCAATCTCTTGTAAAATGTGCTAAAATTAGTTGTGTTTGAATATTTTTGTATGTTTGAAACATTCCAGTTTTATCCAAGTATTTATAGTACCAACGTTTGATGTTTCTATTCATTCCGTAGTCCTGTATCAGTATAATAATAATGTAAGTCACAATTTTAACGAGACCTATGATTTATTTATTAACCATTGAACTGATTTAAATCAACCTCATTTTACAAAAGCACCATTAACTATTTTATCATTTATTAAGTACCACAAAATTAAGATTTTTTTAACGGACACGTTTTTAGCTAAACAATGAAAAATCTGATTGAAATAATTATTACGTATATACATTAACTGATAAGATTGAAAAAAAATTGTGCCTCATAATTCTCAACAGATTGAATAGACGAATTGAAAGTCTAATGGTGAGTACAGACATGAACGACGCGAATGGTTCGAACTCGTGGAAGATTTGGTGAAAAGTTCTTCGTTCGTGATATTTTCTGGCGATCAAAGTTAACTCAGGATACGTTACTCCTCAGTCATCTCCGGATTTGGCGCATGCGCTTTATCCTGCATAGAATAAACCATAGAAAAGAATAAACGAGTCTTCATTTTCTAATGGCACATTCTTTTCGTGTTGATCGGTACAGACAGATCAAAACAACAAAAAATCTAGGATATTTAGATTTTGTGTTACATTATTAATTCTATAGTAATTAAGAGGTTTGCCCATCAAGAATAGTAGCAAAAATTGTAGTAACTGGTAATAATTAGACATTTATTCTAAACATAATATGTTTTAGTAATGATTTAATAAATTTTATTTTATAGGTAAAATGTAGCTAGAATTTCTCGAGAGTGAAAGTCGAAGAATGTAAAATTCAGAGAAGAAGAAATTAGACAGCATTTTGCTAAGATGTAAGAACATTGACATTTACAGTGATACTATGAAATAATTAAATTTGCTAACAAAAGTAGACCTGGATCAAATAAACAAAATATGAAACTATCAAGGGACACTCTATTGATCTAATGACAAGGAAAATACAATGCATTATTATATTAGAGTATAAGTAAATAAATTATTATTTTGTAAAAATAATGATGTATTGACTGAGATTTCTTTCAGCTTAAAGTACGATAATACATTAATTAGGACTAGTAAATGTACAATACGTCAATCGAAAGCTCGAGGTAGTTAATGGGGTTTGTGGATCAAGAATAGTAGCGATCATAGTTGATCATATTTAAAGATTTTTAGGAGAATTTCACTACTTTCATATATAGTGATGACTTTTTCATTTGGTTTTAACTATATTGGCTGGGTTTGATCAGAATGATTTTGGCCATTTTTATGGTGTTTATGTTTATTCATGTGGTTTTTGGAGACAAAACAAATATCTGGATAAAAAAATAAATAATAAAAGTTAATATAGATAAAAGTCGAGTTAAAATTAGACTTCTGTGAGGAAATCAAATTAGGGCAGATTTTGAGGCAAGAACACATTCAATGAATTAAACAGTTAATACGTTTATGAATTGCACTAGCTCCAAAACATAGAGGACTGTCATAGGTTCCTCACAATTAGGAGACAAAGCCACTCATTTCGATTCATTAGGTAATGGAATGGGTAAATTGGCAGTGACCAATCAGTAGCCTGTTTAATTTTCTTGCAATTCTCTCTTCCTTACGAGGTAGCAGGGGAAAAGAAGTTGTGTATGTGAAGAAAATACATCATCAGTACCTTGAAGGGAACAGAGATGTTTTAGCATAACTATTAAGTGATATTATGAGTTTTAGCTTTTACTTTATTGCGAACATTTCAGCTGTAAGTGCAATGGAAATAGAAGACATCCTTATAAACGACCTGTCAGGTCAACACTCGACAACACAACACTCAAACTAGGGTACTCTGACAAGATTTGAAGGAATAATCTCTGAAATACTAACGAACTCAAATTTTGCTTATTTTAAGCAGCTAATGTCCAATCTATTTTGATGACGGGCATAGTCCACGGCGGCTCAGATGTGAAACATACTGGTTTCTGTATTATAGGAGGTATATAAATTGTTTTTAATATCTTTGTGATGAAACATTTTTCTCCTTTGGAGGCTATGACCATATAAGTATCTGTGACTTCAGAGTTGTCACCATTCTGGGCATTTTTATATCTAATTTGAGAGCCAGTGTCATTCCTCGATATTTAAGCGATTCTATAGAAGTGAGGCATTGCATACTAGCTATCAGACTAGATTTAAAAGCTCCCAGTGTCATTCTCAAGCCAGCGTTTAATTTTCTGCAGGATAAGTACACTTATTTATATTAAGGTCTTTAGCTGTTTTAGATTTAAGGTATTCGGTACTCTCTCTCCAGGAGAGATAGAGTAGTCCATGCCGAGGCCCAATATTTTAGCAGATGATTTTGTTGGTATGACATTATTACCTAAAGTGATTCTATAGAAATGGACGACAGATAATTTTGAAACTGAAATCAAGAGGCAGACCATTGAGTAATGGTATCCAGACAATTCTGCATTGTACTGGATGCAGCTTTCAAACTTGATGAAAAACAAAAGAGAATTATATCATCAGCAAAAAACGAACATTGATATCTGGACTTACAGCATGGAATTTGAAATGTATTGCAATATCAAATAATGTAGGACTGAGAACAGATCCCTGAGAAACACCTTTATCTTGAGTATACGTGAGAGATAAGCAGTTCCCTAAACGGACCTTGAATGTACGGCTGGTTAAAAATTGTTTAATAAAATAAAGGATATTGCCTCTTATGTTCCAGGAGTGTAGTTGTTTAATAGTTCTATATCTCCAGGCTAAATCGAATGGTTTGTTCCAAGTTAAGGAGAGGGTCAATTATCAAACGACCCCAAATAAAACCAAACTGGTAGCGGAAGTAGATAGTTATGAAGTATATGCGAATTTAGTCTTACTCCCACCAATCTTTCAAATGTTTTGCAAAGGTAATCAGTTAAAGAGATTGGTCTGTAGCTAGAGAGTAATTTGTTTGGTTTGTTAGACTTCCGTTTTGGGACTAAAGTACTGACACTTCAGTTAGAGGAGAAATGATGGGAAATGAGGTCCATATTTTATTATATATATTATATATTTAATGGAAAATGTAGCACTAAAGGTGGTAAAAATGTGGAACGCGTCCCGATTTTCTTATCATCCTTACGCACTAAATTCCTTTTTAATGTAAACAAATTATCACAGTACAATAATTTATAATAATATAATTTGCAAATAATTTACATGGTATCAAATGGGCTTAAATGAAATAATTGTCGATGTGATTTTATAAGCTTAAAGGGGCAGAAGGCCAAAAGTATATGTAAAAAATTTATCTACTAACTGTGTATCAAGACTGGCGGTAAAAAGCTTTTGGAGAAAATTAATTTTTTACCAACGAGTGTTTATTTAGGCTCCGAATCACGGTCCTCGGCATTAAGCCTACCGACTGACTAGTGACGAACTTAGAGACCATCCCAGAAGACATCCGGTCTTACCCAGCCTGGTTACTGGCGTGGCTGGGATGGTTATTCCTTGTCAGATTTCCACTGTTTATAAAGATTTTTACAATTACAATCATCAACATAAAGTACATCCATGCCCCAGCAGGATTCGAACCCGAGACTATCGCAACAATAAGAAAACCGTCCTGTCGCCTTGATCACTGCGCCAACGAAGTCGGCCCTAATAATTATTAAAATTTATTTATCAGTGTATAACAAAAATCTGTTACGCAGAATTGTTTTACTAGAACAAATATGAATCAAGATAAAACTCATTGAAAAAATCTTCATTACTCATAATGCTAATTATATCATGTTTATTTATTACCCGAGAATTTTCAAAAACATTTATGCCATTTAATTCACAAGAAATTTAGTGTATTTCGAGCTTTAAAATTATCAGAACTGTTATTTGAATATGTAATGATATATAATTTTAATATTATATGAATAGTACTGGCATCAACACTTTACGTTTCACCGAAAGTATGATTTGAAGAAATCTGTTTCCCAAGTACACCAAACACTATTAGAAACAAATGGTGATGCCGCTTAGACATATCCCAATTGTTATTTTTCGTTTCAACGATTTAAATTTTTATATTTTATAAGTTTTATCTTTATTATTTTATGACGATCAAAAAAGTTCAAAGACAATGAATTGTAAGACGTATTGGTTAAATATCCTATCCAAGCTCTCGAAGATATTTCACAAAGCTTAGAAGTTAACGAATCAACTACAATATTTTCATGCGTAAAAATGGGTCGAGGCCATCCACATCGAAGAGGAATATTCATTACCAAAAAGACTTGCTGTGCGTATGATAACATCCGCAAAGTGTAACATGTTACAAGCTAAAACCAAATATAATTATTACGGAAAATATTTACAGACGTCAATTAAGAAAACTAAAGGACGTGTTGCTGCAAATAAGACCTCTCAAATAAGAAGTCATCGACTCGCATAACAGCGCTCGAACTCACATTGCAAGAGTTGGAGAATACATTGTTGCAGATCCAATCGGAATGGGTGCCAAGAAATGCAAAAATACATCGTCAAACCAACATCGTTCTTTCGAATTGGCACTCCCATGTTGCCAGAAAGACGTGAAAAAGTGGTAGAAAATGATGGAAAATATTTTGAGTAATACATATTGTACCGATATTTCTCAATAAATTATTTTTAAAACTAAATATGAAAGGAATACATGCAAGCCCCTAATACATGGTTTTCTCGAGTATATGTTATTTGCATTAATTAAATAGAAAAATAAAACTTAAAAAAATTCTATACTTATATAAAAGGAACTAAATCTAAAGAGCCCTGATGCTAAAATTATTAGTGTGATTCTAACGAAATGTTGTAAAAAAAGATGGATAAAAACG
The DNA here is from genome assembly GCF_030347505.1 of Rhynchophorus ferrugineus. NCBI lineage: Eukaryota > Metazoa > Arthropoda > Insecta > Coleoptera > Curculionidae > Rhynchophorus > Rhynchophorus ferrugineus. The sequence goes on along the minus strand of NW_027472584.1, from coordinate 16,081,839 downwards.
CGAAAAGTTATTAAGTTATAATATTACATTCTGGTAATCATCTTGCATTATTGATCACTAGAATAATACATTGATATAATATTAACATACATAATTAACCATATTTCAATTAAATTAAACAAATTTATAACAATAATATAAATAATATATAAAATACATAAATAGTAAACATAGTTTAATTTATAGTAATTATTAAGAAATATTTAAATAGCATTATTGATACTAATAAATAATTATTAATTATATTAATGGTTATATACGTTATATTTTATTTAATTATAATAAGCAACTTTTATATACAATATATTTACTGTAAATTACTGCCTATAAAAACAAGTGATTTTTTCATTTTTAATTTTTTAAACTTTTTTAAAAATATTTTGTTCTTTTTTATTAATAATATAATGAGAAACATTTAAATGGATATATAACAATTATAATCTTCGTTATAAATTAATAATATCAAATTAATAATTATTAATTGAATTAATGTATAAAAATATTTGTAAATAATTTGCAGATATTAATATGAAAGTGTTTTTATAATAATATGTTGAATAACACTTTCTATTGGTAACATGTAAACGTGAATGAAACTTACCGTACAAGTCAGAGTAATTAAATGAAGAACAATAATCGAGCACTATAATGTTTGAAGAGAAACTAACCAGGAAAAAATGACTTGACCTGCCGGCGGATTGATTTTGAATGAAAATTAGTAACTCACGGACTAACTTGCCGCCTTCTTAATAGATTTCTTACTTCATAATTTTACGCATACAGTCTGTGATTACGTTAATAGAAAGACTAATTAATTCAAACTTTTTACGTCGTCCTAATTATAATATGTTAATTTAAATTATTTTATTTTTATCAGAGGAGTCAAATTACTCGTAAAATTACAGAAACATTTAAAAACAACCTCGTTTTTCTAATGTCCTGTATTATTCAAATAGAAAATGGCCATCGGGATATATTACTATTAAACTATTTCATAAACGCATTATTGCTCACTGGAAATGAATTGATACTAGAGAACCTGATTATCGAATATGTGAAGTAATATTTGCTATGGCTCAAGATCCATCTCCCTTTCACAATAATTCAATAAAAATATTGGTTCTTGTGATGTCTGATGACCTCCTTTTAGTGAAGGTCAAACTTTCTTCAGTTTAAATACTCAAATTTTGTTGGTAAACATTCCAAAAATATAGCATATATGATATAATTAATTTTAGTGCTAAATGTATTATCATTACTTATTACCGAAAACAATACATTTATTTAATATAAAATTACTAGTTTATTACTAGTATCTAAAAAAATCCTAATATTTATTCAAAAAAAAACATAGTTCAAAATATATCAATCTAAAATACACATGTAAAATTTAACATTTGTTGGACATAAATATCGATATATCAAAATATTTCTAAGAAAAATAATACTATTAAAATAATAATATAGTTAAAATTAAGTACTAATTTTAAAATGATTTCTTTAAAGGTTTTTTTATAATGTTTAAGAAGCATATTTAATTTTTTTGAAAAATATTGAATAATATCTGCAAACAAAAATATCGATATATCGAAATTTTTTCGGCATTACAATGGAATCTTGACATATTCTATATTGTGGCTTTAACCGAGTTGTTGGTAAAATATAGAGAGCGATGCTGATGAGTCCATTATTTTAATTGCCCCCCACCTTCACCAAATCAGTTCTGCAAAATCGGTTCACAACACATGTCTATTCTTTTTCATTTCTTATCTATGCAATGTTCCATACAGTAAAAATCACATTATTTTGTTTTCTAATACAGTTTATATTGTAATTATATATATACTGACTTAAAGGATTATCCATACTATAGAAAACCAACAATACTAAATTTTTAATTTGATATATATTACCAAATATAATAAAATAATGTTATTTATAACACGTTATGTGTCGTTACACCTTTACAACAGAACTTTGAATTTGAAAATTTATTATAAATTATTTTAAATCGTTATTATCAATATTTGATCTGCGGCTTCTGTTCACAGTAATGATGAATGCGCAATTTATTACATATAAAGATTCAACATACATGGCGAATGCGCATGAATGAATACGCAAACTACTGACTTGACTAAAATATAGATAAAATTTAATAAAGCAAAAACATTTTTAATTCTAAATTATAATAAAAAATATATAAATATAAAATAAGATGTTAAAATTAAAAGAAACCCTATTTTACAATTACATTTTTTACATCTACATAAACATTATAATCTAAAATAGTTGAGATATTAAGCAGTTGACAAGATTTTAAAATTTTATTAATATATTCTTTCCTTGACAGTTTTATAGCATACTATAGATAATTTTAGTTCCCAATAATAATAGCCAAATTATAAAATCAACCGATTATAAACTTAAAATTATTACAAAAACACACAACTGATTATTTATAACCACTTTTTATTTAATTTAAATCTTTGATATATTTGTCTCCATATTAATTTCAAGCAATTTATCTACCTTTTACTTGCCTGACAATAAGGAAATGTTGAATAAATTGTTCAAGGTAAATTTTTGCAAAATAGACTGAACTGCGTTGAATGTGATGTTATACAAACAATACTCAATCTAAGATGATATTAAGGAAGTATACATAATTATTTCCTTTTTGCACAATATTTTAATAAAATTGCTAATAAAACACTATTAATATGTATAAGTATTTTTAAGGAATTAAATAAAAAATATAAAATGACTATGTTTAGAACTATAAGAACCTGTACAATGTAATGGTATAATATTTTATATAAGTCTTTGTTTTGTGGATGGTGGATGATAGGTGTTATGTATACTTCTATTTCTTTCTTTATTTAGTAAGTATATTTCTGATTTAAGTTATTTTCTTGTTTTTTTTTATTGACAAGTCTGTTATATGTCTATGTAGTAAAAAGCTTTTATTTTTTCCTAGTAAACGATGTTTATTAGTCCTTGGAAGCAAATCGAATTCACACCGCAACACATACCATGTTTACTTCATTTCTATTTATCTTTTACAAAATTACTTGGTTTAAATTTTTAATCACAATTTGAAAATGGCGATAAAATATTTTATATACCATTGTTAAGAAAAATCAATTTCTTATAACGTTAACAAACATGAAATTATGTATTGAAACATGAAATTATGTATATTATGTCAAAATATGTTCGTAAAATATGTACCTCAAAAGTTTAGTTTAGTCATGCAGATATTTATGGACATTAAATATGCCTTATATAAAACTATATAACAAATGTTACTTCTTCAATGCATAGAGAAGATTGAATCTTAACAGCAGCAATTTTAATATATATTTGATATTTGAAAAGAGTTTTATATTTAAAATAGAAATTTTCCTCTAAAATATCTTTAATTAATTTGCTGATTTATCATGATGAGGGTTAAAATGAATAATAGATTTAGCTGGTATCATATCAATATCTAATTCCCCCAAAATGTTTACTCAACCAGTATACCTAAATATTCTTGTTTTTTATTAGCATAAATAAATTGATCGATTTAGATGGACTCAACACACCCACAATGTTTACACTATCTTTCTTCGAATTGTTTTCCAGTATTCTTGCCATATACGTCATGTAATAATCTAAACTAGATTAAACTTTTAACGAATGATCAATGTTTTTGCTTTCTATAAGATGTGCAGTTTTGAAGGTCGAATAGAAAAAATAATTTCAACATCTCGTTAATTCTGATGTACATTAATCTCTTACTCAACTTAAGGGGTTATAATTATTGGTTTTTTCTGTTAAATATATGACTTGTCTCGATACAGTAGTCAGTATAGAAAAGAGGAAGGAAAGTTAATCGAGGGCGCTGTGACTTGTATCGAGTGGTTATAAATTACCAGGGATCAAAATAAAGTTTCTCTTTTGTTCCAAGGCCATAAGTGGTGCATTAATTCCGTCCCATCCCGAATCATAAGTGATTCGTAAAATTTTTTTCGCATTCTATGAACTTTGATGCAAATTTAATATGATAGATATTAAAATCACAAATGTGCTAAATTTAATTGTTAAAAAAAGACTATAGTATATCCAAAGTAGCAGTGAACTCACGTCATCTCAATTTAGGACGTCAATACATTTAACGTTGAAATTTTACCCATTTACGCAGCGACCATTCACCAGGTTCTTCGTAAAGGTCACAAGATTGATGCCGTCTTTATAGACGTCTCCAAAGTTTTCGATCAAGTTTGGTACAATGGTACAATTTTTAATGCCAAAAAAACTAAGTTTATCGCATGACCTAGTATCATTGATTCACTCACATATAAAAGAAAACCATTTGGTAGTAACTAGACAACTAGATTTACACAAAAAGAACAAAATTGGAATTATGCAGCAATAACAGCGCAAATTATCTCATTTTTAATAGCCTCTCATTTTCCTAATAATACATCTATAGCCTATTCAAAATAACAGTGATATGATAAAGATGTTTAATGTATTGCCTATTACAATTTGTAAATTCCTTTTAAGATGAGACAATATTTTCCTTCAAATTTAGATATATATGTATATATATATATATATATATATATATATATATATATATATATATATATATATATATGTATATATTCCTATTTATTCATCATCATTATATATTTTTTCGCCTGTTATAGTTGTACTAAATATTAGCATGGGAACAGTCACTAAAATATCTCAAAAAAAATATTGGATTCACTGAAAAGAAACCGTTCTCAAATGAAATGGATGCCGAATCAAGATCATCTTGATGTTAGCTCTATAACAGATTCAATATATGAAATGTATAAAAACAGCTGATGCAAAAAGGTAAACATTGGAATATTAATTGATTAGGTATTATTAGTCATAACATTTATTTCAAAATTCATTGAAGATATATTATTCTTCATATTGGAAACAGGAATGGTTAATAACACCTTCGGTCTGGATGAACCCAGGATCATGGATGAGTCGGATGAACACATTGAAGAATAAATTGACAAATGATGGAAGTGTGAGCAAATGTTGGATAGATAGGAAATTAACAAGTTAGATATTCACTTGAATTAAACGTTCTGAATATGGGATTATGATGCAATAGATAAATAAAAAATAAATAAGTAAAAGATAAAGAATAGAGAATAATAAATATGAAATAATAAATAGAGAATAATAAATAAAGAATAATAAATGGAATATGATAAATGAACACTAACAGATATAAAATAATAAATAGAACATAATAAATGGAGATTTAATAGATATTAAATGATAATTAAAAATAGAAAATTGGAATACTCTGTGATCAAACACACCATTTGATAATACTCAGCCTAGGTGGCACAAAAGACAGTAAAATAAACTGAATAAGAAGAACGTAGACCAAGTAGAACTCTGGCCAACGCGTCTTTAGAAATGAACTCTTAGGAAGTTTTATCGTCCCTAGGACGTGATCACATCCGCCAAATACAACCTCGAAAAAAGAGCAAGAATGTTGCGATTTATGGTAATTATTTCTGTTGCTGAGCATTCGCAACGCTGACAAATCATACAATTAAAAAGAAGTGGCAATATCGCCTACCTTCTTTACATTATGGCTCAATCACTTTTTTTAAAAGACACTTAAACGACCTAAAATTAAAAAGTTTAAAATATCGAACTAACAGATGGAATCCTAAGTACCATAGATATTCGGAACGATTTCCTTGAATTATTTAATTTTATTTAATTTCCTTGAATAGTACATGTCTTTGTCTATGTTTTAGGAAAAAAAACTGAGAAACCAAAACTCGCTTTTTCATGAAAAAGTCTTTTTCTGAGCACCAAATAAATATGACACTTTTAACAATTAATTTTGATATGAATGCTGGGTTGGTAGCCACGATTTTCAAAAGGGACAGTACGGTCCTCTTCCTGCCGCGATAGTCTTATGCTTGTGGTTGTAATTATAAATATCTATAGGCAGTACCAGAACGATTAAGACCTGCTGGAATAGTCTCTAAGTTGGTCACTTGCCAGTAGGTAGGCTTAATATCAGACTGTGGTTCGGAGCCTATATTACCAAGGAAGCCCAGTCTAAATTAACCCTAGTTGATTAAAAGCATAGTTTTTCCTTTTTCCATAGTGACCAGCTAGAACCAATTGGTCTTTTGCTGATGTCGCCTCAGGTTCAGGAAAATTGGGTTTTTCGGGAGACTGAGACCCGGGGATACGATCGGGAATGCCGTATTTGGATTAACTGCCGAAATTTGTGGATAGGTAGGGATTTGATCAGTATATTTTAATGTTGTAAAGCGCCAAGGTAGAATCTCACACTGAGCATGTTCGTGAAGCTTTAAACGAACGGGATGCCTGATTCTATGTGGGTATTTACGTTCCTCACAAACCATGGGGCATTGAGCAACGCGCAGAATTTTTTAGATTGGAACACTTGGAGTAGTGCAAGTTGTCTCTTGTAGACTCTTGAAGACCAAATATTTATATAGAGACGCTTTCTGGGGGATTGGAAGTTTGCTTTTTCTGTAGAGGAGTGGAAATAGTAGGCCATACACGCCATTGCCTTTGCAAATAGCGTGCTGAATTTGGGCTGAACATTGGAACCCGAGGTTGAATAGGAGACCAAGGTATGGTACCTTCTGGAGCCAGGGGACAGGGATTTTTTCAATTTGGAGGTGATATGTGCGGGACTCTTTCCGGCGATGAAACAGAATAGCCTGAGTTCTGCTAAGGTTAATCTGCAATCGCCAGAATTTGTACCACGCAATCCCTTGGTTGAGTTGAACCTGAAGACCGTTGCGTACGGCGTCGGGACTGTAACCGGTGGTAAAGAAAGCTGTGTCATCTGCATAAAATGCCGTGTTCGATTGCTTGTGGAGTGAGAAATCAGCCATGTATAGGTTGAACAGGGTCGGGTCAAATTGTGACACATTTGGTCGAAAGATTTAGATACATTTAGAAAGATGGCTCCAATTTCGCCAGCTTTTATAAGTGCCTGATGCTTAATGATGCTAAGCTTGATGAAGGCTTGAGGAAATCGAATTGTTCATTAGGAATTATGTGGTGCGCGTCAGTGAAGATGTTTAGCATAGTTTAAAACATAATAATAATAACACCTTTAGGCATTAATAATGTTGTAGGAATGTTCGTCGTGTCGGTCAGTCGGTCGAAATGTGTAGCTGACGCTGCGATTATTTGTCAGAACACTCACAACTATTTTTGGAAGGAATTTTCACGAGAACTGAAAACACTGGTTGAAGAAATACTGTTTATTTCAATGTTAAATTATACACGTGGTCGACGGGAGAATTGACAGGATATTAGGTTAGGCAGAGGAAGTACGGTAGCGCTGTGGAAGTGGTACTATTACAAGGGGATGGAGAAAATAAAAGAGAGCGAAACGTCGTTGTGATGGTTTTTTATAGCCTGGAACTGCATGGTACCAATCCACCGGCGTTGCCAACCTTTGTACTTTTTGGTGAATTCGTGGTGGCCTAAAGGGTCGTGGCGGTCGCCACATAACTCCCCTCCTAGTGGAACTACCGTGGAACGTACCTCTATGTGGTGCAAGTTCCGGAGTGCACCCGCAATCACGCAAACAAACGCTTGGGGACTGCTGATGAGATGGGGATCCCAACCTGAGCGAGGAGTTTTACGGGATCAGCTGCCATCGGAGCTGTAGCAGGACGTCGTTCGTCTTGGGGCGTTCAGCTTTGTTTGAGGGTACCTATAAGTGTGTTACGTGTCCCGTTTCGTGATGCGAGGGTGTTCATGTGTTGATGGTATACATGATGGGTTTCTGTAGTTTTCGTCCATCTGGCTAGTCTCGTGGGATGTATTCGACCATGTGATGTTGATGGGTTCCGTTCCTCGTGCTATCCTTCCATGCATGTGTCAAGCACTTGTCAAGTGGCTTATGTTGAGTTGATTTACCTGTTGGTCACTTTGATCACGTCGGGGTCACCAATTGTAGGAATGTTCGTCGGGTCGGTCAGTCGGTCGAAATGTGTGGCTACCGCTGCGATTATTTGTCAGAATACTCACTACTATTTTTGGAAGGAATTTGCATGAGAACTGAAAACACTGGTTGAAGAAATACTGTTTATTTCAATGTTAAATTATGCATGTGGTCGACGGGAGAATTGACAGGATATTAGGTTAAATAGAGGAAGTACGGTAGCGCTGTGGAAGTGGTACTATTACAAGGGGATGGAGAAAAGAAAAGAGAGCGAGACGTCGTCGTGATGGTTTTTATAGCCTGCAACTACAACCTTTGTACTTGTTGGTCAATTCGTGGTGGCCTAAAGGGTCGTGGCGGTCGCCACAATGTATTGAATTGGATTTATTCCAAAGAAATTATATTATGCATTTATTAAAATTGGCTATCAAGTGTTTATTAGTTTTTAGAAATAAACACTGATACTGTTCAGACCACAATACGTACCGCATTTAGTTAATTTCTATTATTTTATATTGAACTTTGTTATAATTTGAAAATAGCGATAAAGGTATATTATTTACCATTGTTAGGGAACCATACTACACAACCAAACGATAACATACTCCTCGAACTATAAAAAAGCAAATCTAAAACAAAATTGAAGCCAGTCAAATTCAAAAATTACTAAGCTATAAAATAATTTTATGAAACTATTCAGCACTAATTATTTAGGGATAATTTTCTAAACATATTGGATTATGAAATACTTGAGATATTATCTTATGGATATTTGTTATCATTAACAGACAGATTTATGTAATGTAAAAAGAAACGCTGATAAGATAAACGCATTCATAAAGCAAGTCATTACAATAGCAAGCAATTAATTACGTATTATCAAAATATGTTGACCTCAAAACATGAATTTCATATAGACACATCCCAGATATTATTGAACATATTTTAAATAATGTAATATAGCATACATGGAATGCTACATTGTATGTTACTTATGGTTCGTTTCTTAATAAAACATAAATTGTATTATGCTGAGTACAGACCTGAGCATTCGGGGCGAATTTCGCGAGAGAATTGAAATTGCGCATGAGCAGATCTGAATTCGCCGAACTTTCGTGATGAACAGGATTCAAGATTGGTTCAAAGTCGTACTGCGCATGCACTTTGCTTAGTTCCAGTGTTCGCCACAAATTTCGATTCGATCGGGCCAACAAATTTGAGTGAATGTGGGAAAAATTGGCGCGAATATGAATGACATATGTTCTGAAAGACAAATTCATACCTGTTTATAAAATTTATATCCCTATCATTTACGGGTGAAATACCTGATGACTCCATTTATACATTTTGTGCCCTCAAATAAAGGTAATATTCTTAATTTAAGGTTTTATTATGTCTACCACATGATTAGTTAGACAATTAATAGTTGACATAAGTATTTCTTTAATGACTTTCTATAAATAACAAAAAATCACAATTTCTTTTTGTTTTTTTCGACTATTTTATCGTCATTTCGCGACTATATAATAAGCTTTTTCGCTTAAAATAAGACATTCCATACAAAGGACAATCTCAAATGTTTATATGTATAATTAAAATTTATATAATAACATAAAATATACGACAAACAAAGTGTGTATAGATAAAATTTGTGTATAGATTAAATGAGCGTCAACAGCGAAATGATGACAGGAAGAGGTAAACAGTTGAAGGATGAAAAGACAAACGATAATTATTGAGAGTCAGGAGAGCATGACTCATTGAATATGAGATAAATTTTATGATAATAATCGATCTCTCAAAAAAATCCCATCAAACGATCACTATTTTCGCCGACTAGAGTGTTCCTATAATTATTCAAAAGTAATAAATAAAAAGACGGTGGCAGTCGCTCAAAAGGTGAAAGACAGAGATTGAGGATTGGTCACAGAATTTACAGCTCACTGCAGCCCTTGATCAAGTGGTTGTGGAAGAAATAACAGAGTACCGGTCTCAATCAATTGAGTTTTACTGTATGGGAAAAGAGTTTTTTAATCCATCCTCTCAATCCTAGCGTTTTTACAGGCGCAGCCTCTGATGAAGGTTCTGATGATGGTATAGAAGTCAGTGTGGATACATATGTTTTCGATACGGAGTTGAGAGTGGACGGCAGACTTCGTAGTGGCATCTGCCTATTCATTATCAATTATCTCAACGTTCCACACTAGCGTCAGCAAATAACCAATAAGCTAGAATGATCGCTGAAAACTTAGGAATTTGGAGACTATGGGATGACTGTATTTCGTCCAAGGAAGCAATTCAGCGAACTGTAGCAGTATGAAAGGATGGGGTTTGGTTTTTGATCGGGTTTGTCCATTACCGAGACAAACGCACAACCAAGTCTTGTACTGGATTTTGAGCCATCAGTATAAATGTGCATATTTAGTACATAATCCTAGTACAGTTTGTTTCATAATTATCCATCAATGTTATTGACTATTATGGATTAAGGTTGTTGTTAACTATCCTGGTTATTCCATCATTGCTATTGCCTACCATTGTCATCGTTTTTTGTTGAGATTATCAATACAATCCATTATCAGAATTTATCGATACATTTATTTATCGATACAAAATTACCTGGTATTAGAAGTATCTATCGTAATAATCACCGATACCTGTAATCTTTCGTGTACATTTTAATTTCACCCTTGCCATTGACAAATAGTTACTCAGGTACATTTTCATTATGTTTTCAGACCACCTCGACATCAAGATCTTCTACACTTATTTCCTTTATTCATTGTGCCATTTATTATGTTAGTAGTTATCTCATTAATTTTGATTTCTGTTTTTATTTATTTAAGATGTTAGATTATTTTATATTGTTTTATTAAATATAATTTTTATATTACGCCCTAGGCCTAAAAATAAACATACACCTTCACTGTATATTATTGAAACCCAAAAGTGACAACTGTAATATGACGGAGCAGAATCACCATAAGTTTTTAATAATATTTGATGTGTTATGACAGCAGATTTATTCAAATAAAACAACATAAATAAATAACGTCAACAATCGAACTTTAATCATTCCATTATTAGCGTCTCTATATACTTATAAAACACAAATAAGCTCTATAATACTAAATAGAAAACTGTCATTCTATACACCAAATTATCAGAACCATCGAATTTAATATTCTCACGCTTAATCCATCTGATAATTTATTAGGCGTAACTCCTAAAAGTAAATTTATTTTAGAATGTTTTAGAATATACTAGATTACGATTAGAGTACCACTCGAGACAATTCTGTACATCACCTGATATAAAACATAAAATTATTCATTATATAATTCACTTCACTTTTTCTGCAGAAGTATCTAGACACTTTAATATAATTTTTATATTATTTAAAATATATTCATAAAAACGTAATAATATTACATTGTAGTATATATTAACTCCTTAGAATAATTAATATTTCAATATATTTCTTAAAATGTTTCAAGATCTGACAAATTGCGTAACATGGCGGCAGTTCTTTCCTTGGTGGGACACACCCACGACATTTGTCCGACCTTGACTTCCAATTGTATTGCAGTATTTATTCCATATTCCAACATTAATCGAAATACGAGGGGAATTACGAATTAGTTTTTTTTCCACTTTTATAGGTTGTTAAGTTTTATTCAAAATTAATAAAAATCATTTAGAATTCTTCTATTATTTCATGAATTTGACAAAAATAATATAGACAAATTTTTCATTTTTGCAAAGAGTACCGATGTATATAGATCATTGAATTATTGTATACATCATCGGTATTAGCATACTATTAATAAATTATGATTAATTTACAAATTGCGGTACATAGTAAATATTAAGTAATTTTTCTAAGTAACATTCTGATTATACTGGGATTTTAAAGATACGTATAATCTGTTATCGTATTGTAAAGTGACCTTTAATGATTTAATTCTCACTATTCTTTTACAAACTTATTCCATAAATACATTAAAATGTCATGTCATATGAAAAAAATATCGTTTAAAATTAAAAAGTTCAAAAAGCGATTCATTTTGATTGTTTGTGGAAAAATTTTGCGAATATGTTAAAACATACTGATATCCTTGTTTAGGGTAACGTTAGTGGCAAACAAGCGATTACCTTGACACACATACAATGTCGATACAATTTAAATATTCTAAAATTAGAAATTCCCAAACCCAACAACATTTTAACATTAACAACAAACCTACCACATGATTAGTTAGAAAATTAGAAGTTGACATAGATATTTCTTTTATAACTTTCTGTAAATAATAAAAAATCACAATTTCATACAAAAGATGCGCATATTCTCAAATGTTTATATGTATAATTAAAATTTATATAATAAAATAAAATATTTGACAAAGTGTGTATAGATAAAATCTGTATATAGACAAAATGAGCGTCAACAGCGTGTAGCGAATTGAGGCATGTCGAATTTTACATCGTGGAATAACGGTCTACAAAATACCCAGAAATATAATCCCAGATGTTGAATACGGGCGGGGTGCCAATTGGAACCCGACACCGAATAGCTGGCGGCAACCCCGAGACGTTTATATGGGATATTATTGAAGGGTATTTCGGTCATTCAGTGCTCAACCCTCGTTCGGTTAAGACGTGCCACCATCGACTGCCCAAGCCTCGTCTTCAGGTAACTCCGCTGCCATCCGTTTCATTATTTGTATTTTTATATTGTTTTTATATTGCCAATAAATAACGGTCACATAATGTAAACACCACTGTTTCATTTCGATTTACCTCCATTCACCGAGCCACATCATTTTACCCTAAAAGCGAAATGATGACAGGAAGAGGTAAACAGTTGAATGATACAAAGACAAACGATAATTTTTGAGAGTTGAGAGAGGAGAACGATTCATATGAGTTAAATTGTATGATAATAATTAATCTCTCGCAAAAATCCCATCAAGCGATCACTCTTGTCGCCAACTATAGTGTTCGTATAATTATTCAAAAGTAATAAGAAAGGCGATGGCAGTCGCTCAAAAGGTGAAAGACAGAGATTGGGGATTGGTCACATAATTTACAGCTCGCTGCAGCCCTTGAGGACTGAGGATGAAGTGGCTGAGGGAGAAATAACAGTGTTCCGGCCAATAGAGTTTTACTGTATGAGCACGGATAAAGGGAACAAGAAGGAGACTGAAAAAGTCACCTTTTATTTCTACGATTTTTTCAATCCATCCTTTCAGCCCTAGCGTTTTTACAGGCGCAGCCTCTGATAAAGGTTCTGATGATGGGATAGAAGTCAGTGTGGATACAAATGTTTTCGATAGGGAAGACTATTTTGAGTATTCATTATCAAGTATCTCAACGCTTAGAGGGGATCCATACTAGTGTCAACAAATGGCCAACCAGCGAGAGTGATCGCTGAAGACTTAGGAACTTAAAGACTAGGGAATGACTGTATTTCTGAGTCTGAAAGGATGAGGTTTGGTTTCCGATCAGGTTTGTCGATTGCCGAGACAAAAGCACAACCAAGTCCAGTAGAGGATTTTGAGCCATCAGTATAAATGTGCCTGTACTAGCTCAAAAAATTTTGCTCTTGAGAAAGACGGAGGTTGCTCCCTCTTGGAATATAGACGGAGGGATTTTTGGGAAATAGAGAGAGAATAGAGAGTAAATAAAGGGAGCTAAATCCAGTTTCGGAGAGTTAGTCAAACATGATGGAAGAAGTGCTGATTACACGGATAGTAGGGTGGCGGTTGGGGACAGGAGGATAAATCCATGAAGAGATCAGTCAGGTGGAGAAAGGCAGTGCAATCAATTTTACTACGAATTTGAGGGAGAGGTAGTTTCGGCGGTAAAGTTTCGCATAAAATTTTAAATATGTCCTTCCTATCCAGGGGAATGAAGCTTAGTCATGATCAGCTCTCCATGTATAGCGCTAGAAGATATTTAATTTTAAACGCATCCCTAATGTCTCTTTCAAACCCCATGAAGTGATTAAGACCTGGTCGAAAGCCATATTTATTGGGAAAGAGTTAAGAATTGGTTTTCAGTGACCAGGAGAGACGATTTAGGATCATTCTCTTGAATAGTTTGGATAGGCGGTCCGTGAGGGAGATGGTTGTGTAACCAGATGTGTTTACCCTTCCTCCAGATAGGAATGAGAATGGTTCATCGTCCAAAAGTCACTGTAAATGACGAAGAGGAAATAGAGGGTACAGCAGGGAAGATTATTTATTAGAGGAAAACGAATCTCGTCAGGCCCAGGAGTAGATGAACTACAAGAGAGAAGTGCTTGGGAGAGTTGGTCAAGAGTAAATTTCAGGTTGATAGGAAGGCCGTTTGAGTTTCTGGGTGAAGAGGAGGAGGAGGAGGAGGTAGTCCTGGGACGAATAACCGATGGGCTTGAGTGGTTATTGATGTTTGATGCCGATGAGAAATATTTGGCAAGTATATTAGAGATTTCACTTTGATATGAGCACCAGGAATTACCTGAATATAGTCCGGATATTATATCAGTGGGTCGGCCTTGAGTCTTCCAACTTTGTTCCAAACAACGTCTGGAGCACGGTAATCCAGAGTTTTTGTAAAATTTGACTAAGATGATGTTTTAGCCTGGACGATGATTTTTCTAGCGGCACGCTTATCGCCTATAAAGCGATCCAAAGACGGGCTGGACCTAAATGGTGGCAGTGCTCGCTTTCTGTTCCTAATTACTTGGATACATCTGTCATTCCATCAGGGAGAAAGGAAATAAGTAGGGTCGGAGTTGCGTTGGGGAATGAAGATGGAGGCCGTATGTTTGATGACCGATATAGTCTGGATAAATAAAAAGAACCATGGGCGAAAAGCCTAGGAAGATGCTAGATAGCGCGATTCTACAGCGATAGAAGATCTAGGAGAGATTCTAAAAAAGTTAATTTAATTTTTAAAATAAAACTTGATTACTAAGAGCTTAAATAAAAAATAAAAAGACAATTGCTATATTAAGCCAAACATCAGTCAGAAGCGTTAAGACCATCATTTCGACAGTTTGTATATATGAACTTTTTCGCGCGTTTCGATTTGAATTATTTATCTTATATTTCATGACCAGAAAATCAGTTTTATGCTACCAAAAGTGCGAAAGACAAAAAAATAATTCCAAATAGTTCAGAGGTCGTTATACACACCCGCACGATGACCTGGAAATCAAATGGATTTGCAAAGTTATCTAAGATTTTGCCTTGAAACATGAAAGAAGATTACTAAATCATGCTAACGTGGAAGCAATACAACTGCTGGACAACGCGCTGGATGTCAGTATATTAAAGCGAACAAAACCATATGTACTTACGTATAAAGTGTATACATTTAGTGTAAACTATAGCTAAAAGTGAATAATTAATAAATAATTATACTTTTATAATTGAGGAATACATATTGATATATTTTCTCGCAATCGTCTTGCTTGTTAATTAATATAAGCACGTAGGAGAAGTAGTAAATTAATTGTAAATTAAGAATGTACTACGCCTATCTAATAAAGATGTTATAAAAAAAACGATTGATGGATGTTTCATTTTCTTAAACTTTTAGCAATGTAAAAAGAAAAATGTATGCAGTGTTGTATCAACATATCTTGTAATATTTAGGCAAATAAAATACACCAATTATAATTTTAAAATTTTATTTTAATATTAACCTTGCAAATTTATAACACCAATAATAACAAATACTATTTTGACAATTTTTTCAAATGTTTTATTTTACTTAAGTAATAACGCTTGGGTGTCGTAAGCTACCTAGATATAAGTATTGTTCAAAACATCTCACACATATTAGGCTGTAAGAATTCAATACATGTTCAACCAAACGTTCCTGATAAAGTATAATTCATCAAACCATTTGATGTACAAAACACCCTATATTTATCATATCTGACCATGATTAATATTTGATTGACACTTTTTGAAGGCTTGTATTTAATTAATATGTTCCTTGGTTTTTTTTGGATCGTAACATATTCAGTAATATTAGAAGCCGGTTTTCATCTGTCTGGTTGGCATTCAAATCTTGTTGGAATATATGGTGGAATGACGCACATTTGTAAAACTAAACCCATCACATGATATTAATATAATTTTTCATTTTATTTATATAAATGAGAAATAATTAAGAGTAATATACATAAAATTACACATTAAACAAAATAATTGCAATCTAAATGAAAATAGTTTTTATAGAAATAGATTGCAGGTGGTGGCGTTGTGGGGTTTCATCTTTCATTTCATTTAGGCACATATTTCTAACTAATTTCTGTCTTGCAACGGAAATAAACAGCTTGTTTGGAGTTTTTACCATTACACTATTACATTTCATCAACTTGTATAATGTATAACAAAACTTGTAACTATACAAATTCTCGAGTGCTACAAACATTTACGTCGCCACATATTTGGAATATTTTGGCGCTCCTTTAAAATAGACTAAATGACTATAACAAAGAATTATAAAAACATTAATTTATAATGATAATAAACTATAGAAAGATTATTAAAAATGCGTTTATTTTAAAATTAAAAGTGGAATTATTAATATTCTACCAGAAATAAGAAACAAAAAACTTTAAAATTCGCCATGTTAAGTCAAGCACCAATCAGAATAACTACGAAACGTTGACGTTACTTACCGTTTCCCAACCATCACTTCCGCATTCCAACATTTGAACTTTTTAGCGCGCTTCGATTTTATTTGGATTATTAATCTCATATTTCACAGTCAAAGAAATGGTTTGGTACAACCAACGGAAAGAAAAGCAAAATGAAAAAATTTAACTGGAATTTATGAAAGCAATTATTTGCTTTATATTTTATTTGCCTTAATTAATATAATATACTAAAGAGAGTATTTAGACACCATAACAGTGAAATGTAGTAGAATATTGAAGAATATTAAGTAAAAATACTATCTGTAATAACTCAAAAGAATATCCAATAAAAGCATAATCATCAGCTGGGAAGTGTGAGAATAGCTTCACAATCTTATAAGCATGTGCAACTACAATACTTCATCAAGTACTTCTACAAAATATGTGTTTAGACATGCTTTAACATATCAAGTTTTCCTATGAATTTTCAACTAGATATATGCTTAGTTTCTATTATTTGGCTTGACTTCAATAACAATATTTGGTTTATATATTGTCTCATATATGTGTATGTGAAAATTGGGGACGGGCACGTGGTAAAATGATAGAAACTAACGGGATTATTCATGGTTTATTCAAGTGATTGACAAATTACAGTTGACAACATAGTTACTCAAGGGAGCCCCGAAGAAATAGACTGTCTAAATCTGTGTCGGGGTTTTTATAGGTCCAGCTCCATCGTTGGGTCCTCTATTGAAGGCGGAGAGTCCTGCGGAAGGTCCATAGACCTCTATGGACGAAAGATTGGAATATTCAACTTAATAGCTCCAAATCTGTTTACGTTAATTTTGCATTGCGGCAAAATAATAAAAACTTAATTATATCACTAAATGGATGCCCGATTCCTCCTTGGAATCCATCTTGACGGTAGATTAAATAGGAAACATCATGTTAGACAAAAAGCAAAACACATTAGAACCAAAATAAAACCACTATACTGGTTAGTCGGAATGTACTCTCAACTTGATCTAAAATCAAAGATTAATATGACAATCATAAAGCCAATTTGGACCTATGGATGACCTGGAAATCAAATGGTTTTGCGAAGTTATCCAAGATTTCTCCTTGAAAGAAGAAAGAAGATTACTAAATCATACTAACGTGGAAGCAATACAACTGCTGGACAGCGCGCTGGATGTCAGTAGATTGAAGCGAACAAAACCATACGAACTTATATAAAGTGTATACATTTAGTGTAAACTATAGCTATAAGTTAATAATTAATAAATAATTATACTTTTATAATTGAGGAATACATATTGATGTATTTTCTCGCACTCGTCTTGCTTGTTAATTAATATAAGCACGTAGGATAAGTAGTAATAAATTAATTGTAAATTAAGAATGTACTACGCCTATCTAATAAAGATGTTATAAAAAAAACGTTTGATGGATGTTTCATTTTCTTAAACTTTTAGCAATGTAAAAAGAAAAATGTATGCAGTGTTGTATCAACATATCTTGTAATATTTAGGCAAATAAAATGCACCAATTATAATTTTAAAATTTTATTTTAATAATAACCTTGCAAATTTATAACACCAATAATAACAAATACTATTTTGACAATTTTTTCAAATGTTTTATTTTACTTAAGTAATAACGCTTGGGTGTCGTAAGCTACCTAGATATAAGTATTGTTCAAAACATCTACCATCACACACATATTAGGCTGTAAGAATTCAAGAGCAGTTGTATGCTGGACAGCGCGCAGGATGTCAGGAGATTGAAGCAAACCAAACACTATGAACTTATATAAAGCGTATACCTTTAATGTAGACTATAGCTATAAGTTATAATAATTTTATAATTGAGGAATACATATTGATGTATTTTCTCGCACTCGTCTTGCTTGTGAATTAATATAAGTACAAATGGAATGTAGTAATAAAATTAATTTATAATTAAGATTGTACTAAGCGTATCTAATAAAGATGTTATAAAAAAAATTAATAACAATCAATCAACAATCAGTAAATTTACATCAGTGGCAATCTTCAGACTAATAATTTCAATATGTTGATAGCTGACAGAATTTTGTTTATTTAAAATCTATATTTTATCATTTATTTAATAACTTGTATGAAACAAGATCTTATTAGTCATTTAGATAATCATTAAATTTATTATACTCTCTAAATCTTTTCATTGTGGCGCACAGCTATTTACTTTAGTCATAATAATCAATCTCCTGGGTTTTATTGATATACACAATGAATGTACGTCATAGAACGACTAAAATGGGTTTAATCGGCCATATCGTCATGTTTTGTCTCAATTTAAAAGTGTAGTATATATAAACGAGATAGGATTTACTAATTATAACTATTACTAATGTTATTTTCATTCACATTTTGTTTTATGTATAGGTTCATTCGTTCATTTATTTATTTAGTCATATTTCAATACTGTCCATAATATCACCATTGACACAACTGTAAAATGATCGTATTTTCATAATTTAATATGAATTAAGTTCAGTAATTGGGCCATTACATTATTTCTTATGGATATATGTTAAAGACGAGTGTTTCTTCAATGCACCACAAGCTATTACTGCATTAAGGATAAATATATGAATCGAGCTATCACTGTGCTGTATTATTCTGTATGTTTTCGGTTTGCTAAATCCGAAAATATGTTTTTTTAATCGACAATTTGGGTAACTATGTTAAAGGAGTTATCACATTAAGATTAAAGAGAATAAACTTGAAAAATATTATTTTATTTACAAACCTTTAACGATACATATTTTTATGTAATATAAATTTACGAAAATACACAAATGTTTCTTTCTCCCAGACTATTTCCAGAGACTCCTCTTTTTATATTTTCACTTATAGGAAGAATCTAGAAAAGAGGTTTCTCTGAGGAATCCAGAAGTAGACTGATATTTTGATATGGTTGAGACGCCCCATTATCCTTGGTACCTTTTTTCCATCTCTTTAATGTCCTGGTTAAATATATCATTTCACATCTTCCAAATTTTGAAGAAATGTGCATAATTTGGAGGATAAAGAAAATATGCTTTAAGGCTCATTAAACAAACTAAAGCTTTAAATGTTTTTAGCATTTCTCTGTTTATAGTTAGGGTCTTTAACTCTGTAGTTAGGTAAAAATCTCTCTATGACCTTCTTAAAAGCAATCTACCCTTCTTTTTGAGCAAACGTCATGGTGAGAGGTCGTCGGGTCAGTGAATCTATATTTTAATCTCTATTTTCAGACGTTTACGCATTCATAAACATTTTAATATCGACAATCTTATCTTACATCTTGTTATTTTGTTTCTATAACATAATCCTGTATTCCTATTTATTTTAAGTGTGTAACTGTGATTTAAGCTGTTCATAAATAAACAATTTAAAATTAAATACGTCTTTGAGGATTAATTTGCACAGAGAAGAGATATATATACTTGCATTTTTATATCCAGCATGTTCATCTCCTATACATATACATATTTTCTTCTTCATATGGAATTCTAATGTCCATTTGTTTTTCATTATTTAAAGAAGTGAACTGCTTTTTAAATACGATCGATCCTATGCTATCCTTCTGAGTATTTTTCAGTATATTTGTAACAAGATGCATAACATAATATTTCGTATTCAAAAAATTTATTTTTCGTTTCTCTTAAAACAATCCACAAATAATTTTGTTTCTCATCTTCAAATCTGTTTAGTTGATTAGTATGTTTTTAGTTACTTTATCAAAGTCGCCATATATAAGACGTCGAAGAAAATATATAATGAACATAATATTTATGTTATCGTCACGTATAATAAAAAGTAAAATATAACGGAAGTTTTCCATTTCCTATACATTTTTAAAAATTCTACTAATCTGTACGGTTTGGTATATTATCATACCTGTTAGATTTAATAAAAGATCATAATATGTGACGTTAAGAGATAAAAAATTCGTAGAAAATCATGGTATATCCTAAACATTTTTATGATATTTTTTAAGTACAATTATTACAATTTGTTATCTCAGGAATAAGATCATAATATAAATATTCATTATAAATATGAATAATTATTTTCCATTGCTATATTTGTTGGCTTACTATTTTAACTACTAATATTAGGTATTTGCATGTTTTCTGATCATGTTTTACTTAAAAAAGGAAACTTTTATTAAGAAAAATCGGTAGGAATTAATCAAAACATGTGCCCCATCATTTTCTATAATTCTTCACAGCACAACTTTTTTAGTACCTAAAAATGCCATTGTTCACGATCACAGTGTATCCTTCACAACTCTTTCAATATGTGACCGAGCGTTGTTTTGCAAGAGGATGACTTTGTCTCTCTTACTCGCTATTTTTTCTATATTTTGCTTTAAATGTATTCACGTGACGTCAGCAAATATCTGCAGTTTCAAAAGAGTTCCATTCGGTTGTACGAGCTCATAATGCAATACACCTTATCGATTCCGCCTTTATGCACTGCAAGACTTATATAATACATCGATGAGAATAAGTTTTAATCGATCTAATGATTACGATAAGCAGACCTCTTGTATTAGGTATTTTGATCAGATATAAGAGGTGAATTGAAAAGTCTCCGGCCATAGTAAAACACATTTGCACAATTAGTTTTTTTATTCAACATAATTCCCTTCAAGGGTTATACACTGATTATAAACCCTCCGACCCTCCAACTTTTCGATACCATTTTTGTTCGATACCAACAGCAACAAAACAATCCACACCTACCAGTCCACCCATCAGACCAAGTCAACCAGACATA
Organism: Rhynchophorus ferrugineus; assembly: GCF_030347505.1. NCBI lineage: Eukaryota > Metazoa > Arthropoda > Insecta > Coleoptera > Curculionidae > Rhynchophorus > Rhynchophorus ferrugineus. The sequence goes on along the minus strand of NW_027472584.1, from coordinate 16,060,388 downwards.
ACTTACGCCCAAATGGTTGAAAATGGTTCAATACAAAAACGACAAACCACATCACAACCTACTAAAACTAGCAGCAACACCTCTAGATTAGAAAACATGACCGCCAAGCTAATGGATCAAATGAGTACGATGCTTGGTCTACTCGCAACTGTCGTCAGCAAACTTGCCTAATGCCTGAAACCATTAGCTACAAAATCGCCGTCTGGAATGCCAATGGACTCCAACATCATGCCAGGGAACTAAAAATGTTCATAACTGAATCATATATTGACGTTAGGATGGCTTCCGAAACACATTTTACGGACAAACATTATTTGAAAATTCCCAAATATAAACTTTATCATACCAATCACCCTGATGATAAAGCACATGGAGATACATCCATAATCATTCGAGATGAAATGCTTTATATTTCAAAAAAGAAAAATTCCGCAAAGACTACCTGTAAGCCACCAGTATACAATAGAGGAAGTCCATGGACCATTAACAATGTCTGTGATTTATTGCCCACCTAAACATAACAACAAGGCAGAACACCTTCAAAAATTCTTCAGTGCGCTAGGTAATAGATTTATAGCCGGAGGAGATTACAATGCAAAATATTTAATGTGCGGTTCAAGAATAATAACCTCAAAAGGTAGAGAACTGCTAAATCCAGATACTATAGATTTCTGTATTACAAGAAATATTCATTGACACAAAAGTGTCATGCAGAATCATGTTTCGACCTGTCTTCTGATCATTCACTAATAATAGTAACACTTTCTTCAAAAATTACCATCAAAGATAAAATCCCCCTTCTCTGTGCAATAATAGAACTAACTGGCCGTTATTTAGAGAAAACTTAGACCGATACATCTCTCTAAACATACCTTTACAAACTGAAATGGATATAGAAATAGCAGCAATAAACATTACAAAATATATACAGGAGGCAGCATATTCCGCGACTCCTAACAGTGAAACATTTCCAAGAAAAAATAGACATATATCATGTACAATACAGAAAAAAATCGCAGAAAAAAGAAAGTTACGATGGAATTGGCAACAGCAAAGGACTGAAGAGAATAAAAGAAAATTTAATAGGGCAGTGAAAGAGCTGAAAGAACTAATCCAAAATGAACAAAACCAAGGCAATCAAGAATACCTAGAGAATTTGACACCAACTGAGGCTACAGACTATTCGTTGTGGAAAGCAACAAAAAAGCTTAAAAGACCCCAGCAGCATAACCCACCTATTAAAACAAACGAAAATATTTGGGCTAGAAGCAATAAAGAGAAGGCCGAGATTGTCTCAAAACACTTGAAAAATGTTTTTAAACCTTTCCGGTCTCAGATACATAAAGATGACGAAAATAAAATTACTAACTTTCTAGATTCGCCATTTCAAATGGACTTACCGCACGAGAAACTAAGGATCAAAAAAGTTAAACAAACAATAATGAGAGAGATTAATATTAAAAAACTCCTGGTTATGATTTAATTAGTGGTACAATTTTAAAAGAACTATCAGAAAAAGGATATATTAATGATTCCTAAACCAGGAAAAATAGTAGAAGATGTGACCTCCTAACGGCTTATAAGTTTATTACCGATAATCTCGAAAGTTTTATACTATACATAAAGAAGCTAAACTATACAATGGAAAAAAGAAAATTATTCCAGAATATCATTTTGGTTTTCGCAATCAGCATGGGACTATAGAATAAGTGCATAGACTTGTAAACAAAATAAACACTGACCTAAATGCCAAAATATATTGTTCGGCTATTCTCTAGATATATCTCAGGCTTTTGACAAAGTATGGCATACGGGCTTGCAGGTTAAACTAAAGAAACTTCTCCCTCATCCGGACTATCAATTACTAAAATCGTATCTCACTGATAGACATCTTCTTCTAAATCAAGGCGATGAACATACCAAATTAAATCCCATACATTCAGGAGTTCCGCAAGGTAGTGTACTTTATCTTCTGTATACGGCCGATCTGCCCAGCACAAAAATGACTACTATGACAGCATACGCAGACGACACAGCAATCTTAGCATCCCATGAAGATCCAGCCACAGCATCAATAAACCTACACACCCACATGGAGCAAATACAATCATGGTTGAAGACATGGCGCATTAAAGCCAATGAAACAAAATCCACCCATGTAACGTTTACCCTGCGTAGAAGAACATGTCCACCAGTGAATATCAATCATCGTTAACTCCCCCAAGTAGCATGTTAAATATCTTGGTATGCACTTAGACCGACACCTAACCTGGAAGAAGCACATACTCTCTAAACGAAAACAACTTGGACTAAAATTATATCAAATGTATTGGCTCATCGGGCGCAAATCCAAGTTATCATTAGATAACAAGGTATTGCTGTATGAGTCTATACTCAAGTCCAATTTGACCAATTTTATTCCATATGACCAATTTGGTTATATGGAATCCAACTATGGGGTACCACTAGCAAATCTAATATATCCATCATTCAACGGTTCCAAAATAAGGTGTTGCGTGCCATTGTTGATGCTCCGTACTATATTTCAAATAAAGTGATACAACGCGATATTCCTCTAGAACCTATAACGAGTGTAATTCAACGTGTTTGTGTGAACTACTTCGAAAGAGTGTCAGTGCATCCCAACATACTCGCTAACCAGCTAAATATGCAACGTGATAGTGAAGTGCGTAGACTAAAACGCTAAACACCACCTAATCTGATTAGTGGACATATATAGACTTTAGAATAAGCTTTAGAATAAGACTAATTAATTAAGGTAATATTTTATACAGGAGAGAATACTCGGCATCAAGCCAAGTTTCTGCTTCAACTGTATTTTTTCCCTTCAAAAACCATTATTTTATCAACACGCGAAAAGGAATCTTTTTATCCATTTTTTTCACAATAACAAAAGTTGCTTCACTCAAAATGCTATAATTCACAAACTAATGATCCGACAGCTGTCAAATTTATATACGCATCTTTTGAGTGTTAGGGCTAACTAAAAAACTACTTAATTCTAGTAGCGCCATCTATGTGCCAGGCCGGGGACTTTTCAATTGACCTGTTATATTGATAAAAATGCGAAATATCAATATAAACAGCGGTTAAACAACCTAAGTTTCTCTGTTTTCAGACAATATCCAAAAGGAGGGAAATAGCTGCCACGCGAATTGACTGAAAATGCCATTTCGAACCGTTTTAACATCGCGGCTTCATTGCTTGCCGGACAAAAAAAGAAGAGCGATCTTTTATAACAATCCCAAATGCAAATGGGTTAGCCCAAGGGAATTATTCATCGACACCGAATTGACTTTACATTCATAGCCATAAAATATTTCCGAGCATATGGTGGGATCAACAAGGAGTAAGTAGTAAATTAGTTAAAGAAAATAATTTCCTTAATATATATTGTTGTTCTTAGTAAATGACTTTTTAAAGAGAAAAAATGATCAGGGTACATGCAAGCACCTAATATTATACATCATACATGGTAAAAATTATATTAATATTCATATTAGGCTAACAGGACTAGATAAGTGAAAATGCCTACTTCTAATGTTTTAATGGACTAAATTTATTTCGTCAATGCTAGACGTTCACCGCAAGACCTGTTCCGCAAATACTTTTTTTTGTTTCGAAATTCACAATTTATGTATAAATTTAAATATTTTCTTGTCTGAAGATAAGCAATAATCAAATAGTTTGCATATCTTAATAATATACACGCAATTTCATAAACATTTTGCAACTAATTAGTAAAGTATGTATCTAGGTTCATCTTAAAAATTATCAGTAATAAATAATTATATAATATATATAATTATGTAAAATATTTGTTGAAAATTTTTTGTGTTACCAATGTTAGTTTTCATGATTAGAATAGCATTGAACATGAGCTGGAAAATAGTCATGTCGCAGCTTAATGAGAACATTTAGTTCGTCTTTTATGAGTTCTAGAATTCTAGAACACAAACTAGGGAAAATGGCATTACTATAGTCTATATCTCAACAGTTCGCAACATTTCATAGAAAATGGACTCTTTCTTATTTAATACTTTCTAATTTTAATTTAATGACAATTAATATAAAGGGAAATTCCTGCAAGTTTCAACTAATGTTATTACATGAGAACTGTTGATGACATGTAAGAATTTATTAGGTCTACAAACTTATGTCTTGCGTTCATTAATTTCTTTTTTTAAATATTTATTCTTTAAATTGAAGAAATCTATCGATTTGTTTTTTATATGGGCTCGATGAATGGAGGTAAAATGAAATGAAACAGTATTGTTTACATTCTGTAACCGTTATTTATTGAAGTAATATAAATGTGGAAATTACTAGTGATAAAAAGGATCGGCGCTGGGTTTACCTGTTGAGGAGGCTAGGGTAGTCGATGGTGGCACGTATGAACTCAATGCTGTTCAGATACTGATTGATCAAAGTACCCTTCAATAACACCACAGAAAAACGTCTCGGGATTGCCAGATAATCGTTATCATTTCATAGCGCTGCTGACACCCCGCCTATGTTCAACATCTGGGATTATATTTCTGGGTATTTTGTATACAGTTATTCCACGATGTAAAATTCGACATCTTTCATAGTAAAAGTTATTCAATTAAAATACAGCACTCCTCGAATGGTTGAAGAGCAAATCTCAAGACGTCGATTTCAATTTACATAAATAAAAATCATTGGAGTGATCCGAGATAAGAATAGTTGAAGCAGAAAGTCAATGGCATATTGATTAAGAAGTAGACATTTTCTGCGAGCGCCAACCATTAATTAATGATGATGATTATGATGAGCACCAGCGTCTTCTATACTAAGACTATGCGTCTTCTATACGTCTATTTCTTTCTATACAAAGAAAACTGCCAAACATCACTCCTTCCTTTTTTCTCTACACTCGTAGAAATACATCTCTTACTTTCTAAGAAACTGTGATATATTTTCTTCTAATTCGTCTTGAAGGGTTGGCGTTTACAGTAGCAGCTGCACATATAATCTAATCTATATTCTAGTCGTTGAAATACGAAAGATGATGAAATTCATCCTCGTTTTCTACGTTTGTTGCTGTGGTATTAATCAAATTCTCTCCATACGAGTCTCCTGTGCAATTGAAAATGTTAATTGACGTTTAATAGTTTAATCAGTTTGATAATTACATGGAGTTTTCAAATATAACCGTTGGATGTCATTTATTTTATGATCGCTTTTTCCATAAATAGAAAATCATTTCTAAATGTGGAGATTTCAGGTTGTCCAAATGACCAACCATGAAACCTAAAGTATGTTCTGCACTTAATAAATCAGTATATAACTACTATCCCTTAATACAGCAAATATCGTGAAATTTTATTGATTGTATGCTCTTCGGGATTGATCTGGTAAAACGAAATTTACTTCATTCTAAACAGAACTTCACTTTGCTTCAAAATACAATGCTTTTTTTCAATATAAAATTCATATGCTGCCATTCATATGAAAGGTGAGGACAAAGCGTAGCTAACGATGAATAAAATATATTGCACCAATTTGTCTGAAACTTTATCAAAGTAAAAAATATAGAACTACTGTACACCCAATAAATCATATCTAAACCTCTAAAGTTCAAAATTAACTTACAATTTTTAATTCAAAACATTTTTATTGTTAACCAGTATATCTTAAGGAAATGAAATGTAACTGTTTAATAAATCACCTGCTTTACTCTGTTTAGAAAGAAGTTATCAAATAAAAACTAAAAATAATAACAAAATCAGCCGGTAAAAATGATCACTCATCTTTCAGTAATTTCATCAGTATTTTTGGCAAATCTATAAATAAATAAAATTTTTAAAAATAAAATTGCTATAATTATTCAGGTCTGACCTTTACGTGATTATTGCAATTATTATGACTGATTGCATTTGTTTTCTTGCCAATGAAAATAATCAGTTGATAGCAAGGTTATATGGAAATTTACCAGATAAATATTTCTGTTTGATATCAAGAATTGATATGTCTTTGAGTGCTTTTTATGAAATCAAACCGCTAGTTTATTCAATTTCAATTTTACGGATCATTTTTTTAAATTGAGCCGACTTCAGAAAACTCACTAAAAAGAACTCACTAAAAAGTAAAAATAATTATACTTAATTTGTCAACTTTAATTTTTTAACACAAAAAAACAACCTTTTAAAATAAAATATGTATATAATGTAGGGTAAATGATGTGGCTCGGTGAATGGAGGTAAAACGAAATGAAACAGGGGTGTTTACATTATGTGACCGTTGTTTATTGGCTATATAAAAAATATGAAAAATACAATTAGATAAAACGGATGGCAGCGGTGTTACTTGGAGACGAGGCTTGGGCAGTCGATGGTGGCACGTCTAAACCAAACGATGGTTGAGCACTGAATCAGTGGAAATAACCTTCAATAACCTCCCAGATAAACGTCTCGGGGTGGCTAGCTATTCGTTGTCGGGTTCTAGTTGGCGCTGCTGGCACCCCGCCCGTGTTCAACATCTGGGATTATATTTCTGGGTATTTTGTAGACCGTTATTCCACGATGTAAAATTCGACATGCCTCAAGGTCGCTACAAAACGTTATTTGATGCCCTAAACTCAGATCCATATGTCAAGATTGTTTCTAGTTTTCGAGTTCGCGTATGGTGGCAGCACTGCGCTCTTATAACGGCTATCAGCAGACGACGTTGCATTATATGTCATTTGAAACTTGTTTGGTACTGTAATTGTGCTTCAGGATGTGTGAAAATGCAGATACAACATTTCACAATCGATTAAAAGTTCAAGGACTCATCTCAACCTCTGCTCAATTTACCTTACAAACAGTTTTTAGTTGTTCAGGTCCAAAACCTGTGTACTTGTATAATTATCAGATAACGATTATCTGGCAACCCCGAGACGGTTATCTGGGGTGTTATTGAAGGGTATTTTCGATCATTCAGTAACCGACCATTGTTTGGTTTAGACGTGCCACCATCGACTGCCCAAGCCCCGCCTCCAGGTAACACTGCCGCCAGCCATTTTTTATCACTTGTATTTCCACATTTCTATATTACATCTGTAGCGAATTGAGGCATGTCGAATTTTACATCGTAGAATAACGGTCTACAAAATACCCAGAAATATAATACCAGATGTTGAACACGGGCGGGGTGCCAATTGGAACCCGACACCGAATAGCTGGCGGCAACCCCGAGACGTTTATCTGGGATATTACTGAAGGGTATTTCGGTCATTCAGTGCTCAACCCTCGTTTGATTAAGACGTGCCACCATCGACTGCCCAAGCCTCGTCTTCAGGTAACTCCGCTGCCATCCGTTTTATTATTTGTATTTTCACATCTTTTTTATATTGCCAATAAATAACGGTCACATCATGTAAACACCACTGTTTTATTTCGTTTTACCTCCGTTCACCGAGCCACATCATTTACCCTAAAGTGGTGACGCCGACGTGATCTTTCGCAAAATTGGGTTTGGACTCGTGAATGGAGGGTACGTAGAAAATGGTGTATTTTACGTGACCGTTATATATTTTTTGTTTCAAAATTTTAAATATTTTTAATTCAATTTGTTTTCAATATTACCTTCAAGATTCATTTTCATTTTATTCCGATTAATTTCATTATTTCCAATTCATTTTTAAATTTTTTTTTTGTCAAAATTTTTATTTCACAATCTTTTGAATATTTTTCTAGCATTGCTTAATCATCAGCGTATCGGCTAAACATTTCTTTCGGCGCTATGTTTAAATCATAATGTCTTCCTTCGCTCGCCGTCTCCGTCATAATGGCAGATATTTTGATTTGAAAGGCTTTGGGCAGCTTCGGTCGGATACCGTCGTTATTTGTTTTTTTCTGAATTAACCTAACGTATGTGACTACGGATTAGTCACAGAGCAGCTCCAGAAGCTAGGTACCGATTGCAGTCACCGTAGACTCGTCATGTCTTCGCCGAAGTACCAGAATTGCTAACGTCTCGTCGTCGAAGAAAATAAGCTACCACGTCGTCGAACAATCGATCCTCCCACAGCGTCGATTAGGGGAGCCCTGTCCGAACAATAGCTTGTTTTCAACGTCGTCGATGGACCACATTCAAGTGCCAAAGCGACGATGATGCAACGGTATCTGTAGGACCGGAAGATAACAACAGCCGTACCAGATCGCAACCGTACCAACCACAACCGTTTCGAACTATCATATTTTTAGGGTATAAAATGATGTGGCTCGGTGAATGGAGGTAAATCGAAATGAAACAGTGGTGTTTACATAATGTGACCGTTATTTATTGACAATATAAAAGCAATATAAAAAATACAAATAATGAAACGGATGGCAGCGGAGTTACCTGTTGACGAGGCTTGGGCAGTCGATGGTGGCACGTCTAAACCAAACGAGGGTTGAGCACTGAATGACCGAAATACCCTTCAGTAATATCCCAGATAAACGTCTCGGGGTTGCCGCCAGCTATTCGGTGTCGGGTTCCAATTGGCACCCCGCCCGTGTTCAACATCTGGGATTATATTTCTGGGTATTTTGTAGACCGTTATTCCACGATGTAAAATTCGACATGCCTCAATTCGCTACATATTTTTTCAAAGCCCATTTTACACAGCACATTTTGTTTGGTATATGTTTTTTTTTTGTATTTGATATTTTTTGCATTTTTGTATTTTTGTTGAAGTAATTTTATGTAAAATTCTGGCAGGGGAGTATTGTAGCGAATTGAGGCATGTCGAATTTTACATCGTAGAATAACGGTCTACAAAATACCCAGAAATATAATCCCAGATGTTGAACACGGGCGGGGTGCCAATTGGAACCCGACACCGAATAGCTGGCGGCAACCCCGAGACGTTTATCTGGGATATTACTGAAGGGTATTTCGGTCATTCAGTGCTCAACCCTCGTTTGGTTTAGACGTGCCACCATCGACTGCCCAAGCCTCGTCAACAGGTAACTCCGCTGCCATCCTTTTTATCTTTGTATTTTTCGCATTTTTTATATTGTCAATAAATAACGGTCACATCATGTAAACACCACTGTTTTATTTCGATTTACCTCCATTCACCGAGCCACATCATTTTACCCTAAAAAACTAAAAGAATGATAAGTACACACGCGTACAGATTAAAGAAGAGCCGAGTCAGCTTTAGCTGAACATGGCATGGATACTGGCCATAACATTCAAATAAGTAAAGTCGAGGTTTAGCCAATCTAAAAGATTATATTGAAATAAATCATCGAGCAGGTTTTTGAGATTTATAAACACTAAAATAATCTCACTAAAGAAGAGTTATAAAATTCGGTTAGTTTTAGTCAATATCATTTGCAGTTGACTATTGAGTTACAACGCATTTTAAATGACACTTTTCATAAAATAGTTTATATATTCCGACCGACCGACCAGACGAACATTCCTACAATTGGTGACCCCGATGTGATCGAAGTACCTAACAAACAAACCAGCTCAACAGAAGCCACTCAACAGGTGCTCGACAACAGCCACTCAACAGGTAGTCTAAAGGGTTGTAACAGTCGCTACACCACTCCCCTCCTAGTGGAATGTACCTCTATGTGGTGCAGGTTCCGGAGTGCACTCGCAATTACGCAATGAATCGCCTAGGGACTGCTTATGAGATGGGAATCCCAACCTGAGCTAAGAGTTTTACTGGATCAGCTGTCATCGAAGTTGTAACAGGACGTCGTTCATCTTGGGACTTTCCGATTTGTTTGAAGGTACCTATAAGTGTAATGCCTTACGTGTCCCGTTTCGTGATACAAGATGTGTTGATGTTATGCATGATGGGCTTCTGTGGTTTTCGTCCATCGCATCGTTAGCCTCGTGGGATAACATCGACCATGTGATGTTGATGGGTTCCGTTCCTCGCTATCCTTCCATGCACGTTTCGAGCACCTGTTGAGTGGCTTCTGTTGAGCTGGTTTGTCTATTAGGCACTTCAATCACGCCGGGATCACCAATTGTAGGAATGTCCGTCTGATCGGTCGGTCGGAATATATGGCTGTCACTGCGATTGTTGCGCTACAACCCTTTAGGCCACCACGCATTCACCTAGAGCAAGTTCAAAAGTTGGCAACGCTGGTGGATTGGTAGCATGCGGTTCCCGGCTATAAAAAAACCACCACAACGACGTCTCGCTCTCTTTTCTTTTCTGTACCCCCTTGTAACAGTACCATTTCCACAGTGCTACCGTACTTCCTTTACCAAACCTTATATCCTGTCCATTTGCCCGTCGAGCACATGTATCAATTTAAATTGAAATCAACAAGTATTTCTTCAACCAGTGTCTTCAGTTCTCGTGCGAATTCTTTCCACAAAATATTAGTGAGTGTTCGGACAAACCGAAAAATGCTTCTTCTATTTTAAGATTTAAATTTCCGGCACTTTTATGTAAATAAATCGCAAACTTCAAGAATCAAAACATCAAACAGTGCGAATTAAGTATATTAGTCGACATGCTACAGCATGTTTACAGATTCCCTATAAACACAGTTATGACATTGCACTGATTTGAATCACTCCATATAACCTTGCTTCGATATAAGCCTGTTTCGAGCTTATTTCAGCTTTGACTATGTGCAGAATTCTATCGCGCTTAAGTAAAACGTACATTGTACAGTCATCATCATATGATCACCTGGAGAATCTAAAATAAAGAAATCAATATGTAAGTATCTGTTCTCATAAATATGTTAGCCCATATCTTATATTTCTTTCTGATAATCATACTTGTAATATATAATATTAAATTCTAAAAAACTTAAAACAAAAGCAGTCTAAACACCTTAGTCATACTTTATGCATCTGTATATCATTATTTAATAACTATTTAGGATACAAACTAAATCGTAAAACCGGAAAAAAGACCCAAAGGTCAAACGCAAACAAACATAATTCGACTGTTCATACATATAGATATTCAACATATGTTATTTGCCTTGCAAAAAAATTGCCTCTAATGATGCCCATTACGAAATTATATTACTTTTCATGACGAGATGGTTCAGTTTGGTCTGATATTGTTTTGGTTGATGTAAAAAAAACTAACAAATATTTACTGACGTTTTATTGAGACACGAAATAACATCTACATGTTAATGGTTGACGTACAAGTTGCGTTCCATTCGATCACGTCGCAACTAAAATAATTGGTTGGCTTTCTATACTGATCATGAGTTGGCGGAAATTCATCTGTTATATTGTAAATTTAACAGCTGAACTGCCTGCAATACAGTATCACTTTCGTGACATTGACGACTAATTTTGGTTAATTTAATTTACAAGACTTCTAAGGCTGAACACCACAACTATGAATAATTATTTTATTGCTTCGTTATTTTTATTTTTGGATATAGAACTGAATCATAAGACTTTTTATTATGTCTCATTTTGCCGACGTAAAAGAAAAAACGTGTTGATCAAAGATGGTACTAGAAGAAACATGACTCATTTGAGTAGGATTAATTTACAGTGTCTCTATAGTTTTAACTTTGTTTTAAGAAATTTAAAGATTATATTTAGAATTTTAAAAAGAATTTAGAAAAACTGAAATTTAAATTTAAAAAAAGATCTATTATTAATTGGAACAAAATCTTAATTATTCCTACACATTAAGTTGCTGTTGCATAAGTAAATTCTAAAAGCGATATAGTTTGATGGAATCCAATTGTGGAGAGGTTCTCCAAAAACTAATAAAAATATAATACCAATTCTTCAGATCTAAGAGGTATCGTAGATGCACCCAGGTATTATAGAACTGATTATTTATAACGAGACCTTCAGGTACCTTCTGCGATGTAGAAAATCAAGAAAATGACAAATATATATAGAGAGACTGCACGTCATCACAATTTATGACGTCAGCACGTCGCAATGTTGCCGTACTAACTTAATTAACTAATTAACCGCATAATAAAACTTTTGCCGGTTTGTAAGCTGTAATTATTATCACTAATGCTTCGAACAATATTGTAGGCATTTGACAACAGTGTCGACCAGTACCAACACAAATCGAATTTTGAACTGATTTACTGATTCGGTTGCACATTCAGACGCAACAGACAACATTCTGTCTCTTTTTAACCAGGATAAAATGAGAAAGGATACTGCTATCCGATTTTAAAATGAATGTTACATTTTTACAAATTTCATTTGACAGTATAGTCGTAACAGACATGCATTGGCTATTTTATTGGAAATATTATACTTAATTTGTATGTTATTATAAATACGTATTGTAGGTTACGGCTAGTAACAATGTATTAATTAAAAATATACGGCATTGCCGAATCATACTTACAATTTTAGTTGATACTTAGTTTTTCAATATAGTTGTGTCGATGCTATTTTTCGTGACTTAACAGATCAATGGAAAAGTCCCCGGCCTACCATAATAAAATACATTTTTTGGCAAAATTAGTTTTTTTTTGATTCAACCTAATTGCCTTCAAGGATGATACACTGATTATAGCAAACCTCCAACTTTTCGATACCATTTTTGTAGTACAATTTGTACTTGGCTTCAAAACAGGCCTCAGTTTCGGCGATCACCCCTTCATTCGACGAATATTTCTCCCCAGCGAGCATTCTTTTGCGATATGAAAACAGGAAATAGTCGCTGGGAGCCAAATCTGGAGAACACGGTGGATGAGGAAACACTTCGAAGCCTAATTCATGGATTCTGTCTTGTCAGAGGAGCCTATCCTCCTCTCATATAGTCACGAAATATAAGCCATATATTATATGTCTATGCAGATACTCAAAAACTATATTAAAACCTTAGGAGAGAAGATCTTCCCTCACGTTATCCCGAAAAATTTAATCACAATATTAACGAATATTATCATCGCTATAATGCATAAAGAAAAGGCTGGAATTATCTCTAATAATTAAAAACATGTGAAACATAAAATACCTACAGATTAAAATCTACCCCATGAAAAAATTATTGTGATTATAAAGAAAATTAAACAAAAAAAACTCCTGGATATGATGTAATAACGGGAAATATTCTACAAGAACTACTAGAAGAGTGCGTAAAATTAATAAACTTTATATTTAACGCAATGTTTGGAAGGAATTACTTCCCCAGTATTTGGAAAGTGACTGAAAACATTATGCTTCTCAAACTAGAAAACTAGAATGGATAACCTCCTACCTTATAGATAGATAATTTACTATAACTCAGTATGATGAACAGGCCCAACTATATCCAATAAGTTCAGGAGTTCAGGAGTTCCAAGGCAATGTAGTGGGTCCAGTACTGCATCTCCTGCATACTATTGATCAACCACAAAAATCACTATTGTAGCAAAACATGCAGACCACACGGCAATCATACCATCTTACGAGGACCTAATGATAACAGCAAAGATTTCAAACACTCCAACACAACATAAAATTGTGGTTGAGAACTTGATACATAAATGCAAATAAAACAAAATCTACCCATGTAATTTTTACATACCAACTAATGAATGTTCTTGCATTCAAATCTTGCATTGTATTTTTGGGTTGCATCTACGACGACAACAAACGTAACTTGGAAGAAGTACATACTTGCTAAACGAAAACCACTTGGACTTAAGCTATATCAAATACTTTAGCATATCGCACGTAGATTGAAGTTATATTTAGATATCAAGATATTGTTGTAGAAATCAATATTTAGGCTCATTTGGATATATGGAATCCAATTATGGAATACTTGAAACAAACATAATATATAGTCATCATTCGACTTTTAAAAAGTGTCAGTGTACCAGCAATAGACTAAATGGAATAAAAAATAAATATTTCCGGAAAAAATGCTTCTTCTGTTTTAAGATTTAAATTCCCCGAACTTTTATGTAAATAAATCGCAAACTTCAAGAATCAAAACATCAAACAGTGCGCATTAAGTATATTAGTCGACATGCTGCATGTTTACAGATTCCCTATAAACACAGTTATGACATTGCACTGATTTGAATCACTCCATATAACCTTGCTTCGATATAAGCCTGTTTCGAGCTTATTTCAGCTTTAACTATATGCAGATTTCTATCGCGCTTAAGTAAAACGTAGATTGTACAGTCATCATCATATGATCACCTGGAGAATCTAAAATAAATAAATCAATATGTAAGCATCTGTCCTAGTAAATAAGATAATATTTATGTAACAAGGCCACTAATATTAATTTATGAAAAAGTGATGTTAAAAATTGATTTTACCGGTTTTTAAATTATCGTTTTCTTTTAAAATTTACTGATATACATTAAATATTTTGACATTTTTAATGAGTAATTTTATGTTTGTGATGGTCCTTAGGTAAGAGTGTAAAATCCGACAAGGAAAATGATTCCAGTCACGCCAGTAACCAGGCTGGGTAGAACCGGATGTCTTCTGGGATGATTCCTAAGTTGGTTATTCGTCAGTCGGTAGACATAATACCGACGACCGTGGTTCGAAGCCCACGTTAAACTTTAGGTCCAGTCCAGATAAACCCTCGTTGGTAAAAAGGATACATTAAAATATAAAAAAACTGCTGTCAATATGCAAATTTAAAAAAATATAATAAAACTTTATGTAGTCCCACAGAAAAAATATTGTAAATTACGGAATTATTTTATTCTGAGTGGTATACCAAATTTGTTCGAACTTACATCGTATTTTTTCTAAGAAAAATTAGGTTTTCCGCTTATCTAATACGATATCCACGATGTCTTGTAATTTTGAATCGTATATAAAATTTATATAGAAAATAGATTATGTATACTCGAAGACTAATTCTTAAAGCTTGCATAATTATTATTAATGAGCTACAATAAAATTAATCCTCTAAATATTTTTTGAAAAAAACGACAAGAAAAGTTAATTTTTCAGGGGGCCGCGGTAGTATAATATAGTACATGAAATGTAAATAATAATCATAACTATATTTAAATTAATCATTATTTTATACATAACATTTTTCATTTTTAATTTTTTTAAAAATCCCCAGATGTGAATTATTTAAACTCATAAGTTCGCATACTGAAAAATAAAAACCGCATACTGAAATTACGATGATATCACTCAAAATAAGAAGAAATTAGTTGATTAGTGTTAAAAGCGATATATACGTGACTGGATACTACTATGATCCATATATGATCGATGTAATAAAAGTTTTGAAATAATTCACAAAAAAGTTCTTTATTTTTCTGAATTTCTAAATTATTTTACCTGTTTTAAAGCATGTCTCCTGTAAAAATATATACAGTGCAGTTTTAGTCCTGAAACCAGTTTTTGAATTTTGTTTCTCGAATTATCTTTAAATCCTTCCTTGATTCGGTTTTAATCACCACGACAGTCTTGAATCTATATCCAGAAGCGTTTTTTTACGTTTAAAAAATATCAGAATTTCGTAAATATGTCGAATTAGATAACCGCGAAAAAATAGTGTTGTATGGGAGAGTAATAAAATTTATTATTTGATATTTTTTACCAACTAGGGGTTTATCTGGACTGGACCTATAGTTTAACGTGGGCTCCGAACCACGGTCCTCAGCATTAAGTCTACCGACTGGCGAGTGACCAACTTTAGAAATCATCCCAGAAGACATCCGGTCTTACCCAGCCTGGTTACTGGCGTGACTGGGGTCATTTTCCTTCTCGGATTTTACACTCTTTCCTAGGACAATCAAAAACTTCAAACAATCACAAACATAAATTTACGACCATGCCCCGCAGGATTCGAACCAACGGCTATCGCAACAGTAGGAGGACCGTCGTATCGCCTTTACTACTACGCCACCAAGCTGGCAGATTATTTCATCATTATTATAGTATTTTCGTCGAATGAAGAGGTGATCGCCAAAACTGAGGCCTATTTTGAAGCAAAGGACATATCGTACTACAAAAATGGTACCGAAAAGTTGGGGGTCACTATAATCACAACGTCTGTTTTTAAATATATCACTCGTTACACTGTTCAATCTTAGCACAAACACTCGCACATAGAAGGGATTCCTCAAATAGATAGTCTCTCCCCAGTCTTCTCAGTAACCAGGCTGGGTAAGACCGCATGTTGAGATTATCTTGTAGCGACCTTGAGGCATGTCCAATTTTACATAGTGGAATAACGGTCTACAAAATACCCAGAAATATAATCCCAGATGTTGAACACGGGCGGGGTGCCAGCAGCGCCAACTAGAACCCGATAACGAATAGCTGGCAACCCCGAGACGATTATATGGGATATTATTGAAGGGTATTTCCAATCATTCAGTAACCACCCATCGTTTGGTTTAGACGTGCCACCATCGACTGCCCAAGGCTCGTCTCCAGGTAACACCGCTGCCATCCGTTTTCTCTATTTTGTATTTTCCACATTTTTATATTACTTCAATAAATAACGGTCACATAATGTAAACACTACTGTGTCATTTCGTTTTACCTCCATTCACCGAAACCCTAAAGTGATGACCCCGACGTGATCTCTCGCAAAATTGGATTTGGACTCGTGAATGGAGGGTACGTGCAACATGGTGTATTTTACGTGGCCGTTATATTTTTTGTTTCAACATTTTCAATATTTTTAATACGATTTTTCTTCGATTTTACTTTTGTTCGTTCAGAATCACATTCTTTCAAATATTTGTTCCTCATTAAATTTTATTTTAGTGCTGGAACAATGAACCTTAAATTTGATCCATTTCATAGTTTTTAAATTTTTTGTCCAAATTTTATTTTTCACAAATTTTTGAACTCTTAAAGATTTTGCCATCACTATTTAATCATTAGCGTCTCGACTAAACAGTTCTTTCGGCACTATGTTTACATCATAATGTCTTCCCTCGCTCGCCGTCTCCGTCATATTGACAGACATTTTGATTTGAAAGGCTTTGGGCAGCTTCGGCCGGATACCGTTCGTTATTTGTTTTTTCTCTATTACCGTAACATATGTGACTACGGATTAATCACAGAGCAGCTCCAGAAGCTAGGTACCGATTGAAGTCACCATAGACTCGTCATGTCTTTGCCGAGGTAGCAGAATTGAAAACGTCTCTTCGTCGAAGAAAATTAGCTACCACGTATGTATGTAATGCATTTTTATATTATTTCAATAAATAAACGGTCACATAATGTAAACACCACTGTTTCATTTCGTTTTACCTCCATTCACCGAAACCCTAAAATATATACGTTGGCCACTCACCAAACTATGTTGAACACTGTAATTCGGAACAAGAATAAACCTAGTTATTAAAAAGAAGACTACAACAAATAATAAAATTAAAAAAAAACTATAATTGAATGCTTTATAAACAAGCTGAAACAAATAGTATAAACACTAAAAGATTATCAGAGACATTAATACAAATAAGTCTATGTTTTATTTGGTAAAAACTATGTAGTTTCTTAAATATCGTTGTATTCCAATACGCTATAATAAATAATATAAATCAATTAACTCATTGCGGTTATATTCTCTACTTTGATCGAAGTGTTTGTAAACAAAACGTTTTAGAATGTTCGCATTCAACCGTCATCGATGATCATTTTCTGATTGTCAATATTTTGATATAATTCAGTTGAAGCTCGACTATTGGCCAGAATCTGCTTTCGAAGGTTAACAAGTAGAAATCTTGTTTTAGTAGCTAAATTCCCCAGCAATAAATTTACATGATCACTGACAATATTTTAATTCGCGTTCAACTTGAAACAATGGTTATTTTATACGTCGCAACCGATTTTTATGATTTAAATTATGATCAGTTATGTTAATATTTTTGTGTAATAGTTATAAATTATGTACATTTGATTACTAAAAAAACATTTAGTCTAACATCTTAACGTATGAAATGTCGAATCTATCTAATAAAAATAAATATTTTAATATAAGATCAACAAATATTAGCTTAGAAGTAATCATACCCTTACCCAACATTTCAATATCATTCTGATATAGAACAATTATCATTTATTCTTAAATTAAGTCTATACGTAGTATGCACCTTTTCATAATAATTTTCTAATAAAACTTATGTTGGAGATTTGTATTGTATTTTATCCTTTAAATGTTGTTCTATTAAATCATATACAACTATACTGAAATGGAGCTTCTTTTGATATTAGTCTTATGTAAACGATTCGAAAGTATTTTATAGTCAATGTTCGGTTCCATAGCGATATCACGAGATGAAATTTGTTGATGATACTTAGATAAGTTTAAAGCGTGGCGGAATTCAATTTTAACATCGAAAGAAAGAAAACGAGCCAACCCATTCTGACGCTGGCATTTACTTAAGCAGTTATCACTGTAATAACCACACAAAGTTCGATGAGCCTGCGCTACATTTTTCCCTTTTCGAAATTAAAAAGTAAAACAAAATACGACGAAAATAACCTTCTCGAATATTGATTTTCAAATCGCAATAACCTTTGAATGAGTAAACGAATGGCACTACCTTTATATCTAAAATGATGGATCTATGGACCAGTTACTTTCTTATCTTTATGATGATTTTGATGCCAATGACAAAGAACAGATTGAAGGATCAAAAAATTTCCGGATAATCATTTGCAAAATTTACTGAATTTATTGGATTCAGTTTTCAGACGTTTAAATGTAATGAGAATGATCCAAAATGGGCGAAAAATGAAATGAATACCACACTTATTGACCAAAATGTTATTTCGAACAATTTCAACACTAGGGTTTTATTCTTGTCAAAAACTAAAAGTTTTCTGTGGTGTATTGGAACTGGCGATGGTAAGTGTATTCACTGCAGTATTCCCCAAGATAAGAAGTCATTGATTCGTCTAGCCCATCCCATTGATACCGAAGCGGCCATAAAGTCTTGCTGTGAATTTGGTAAGATCAACAAGGTTAAGAGCTGCTAAAACCCAATAAAATTATGTGAAAATACTAAAAATGGCGACCAATAGATCCAAGGACATCGTCTTGCTCGAGCCGTGAAGAATATACAGTTACCAATGCAGCTTACTCACCAGATATAGCGTTTACGGATTACCACTTGTTCAGTTCGATACAGCATGGCTTGGTCGTCACATGGTTTCGAAATGCTAAAGTAGTACAAAAATGACCAGAATACATGCAAGCAACTAACGTTACTACAAACATGAGACTTTAAAGCCATCAATCAGGAAACCCGAAAATAGTTTTCCCAACTTTATATTTCAAAGGGGCAGTATAATATACCATAATTATCAAACTGTTCAAAAAACAAATATTTATGTCATATTCCAATTAACTCAATAATTATAAATCTTACATAATGGTAAGGGCATATTAAAAATATGTAATAAAATAAATTTAATTATATTGATACAATGTTATATTAATTGCTTTTTTTACCAAATAGATTATTGATTTACAATGTTTTGTTGCATCATATAAATTATATTAACCATGTGACCTTTTATAAATAGTTTTTTGGCTTTGTTTTGCTGATTAAATATTGCAAAAATAACAAATATTGCGGAATTCTGGAAATTTTGCAGTTTTGTTTAACTAATATTTATCGCCAGGGGAGCGTAATTTATAATTTAAAGAAATATAATTGACATCTCTAAGTACCCATACACTTTGTACCTTTATACTTTAAATTGTAAACAACAGCTTTATCGACATGTTATTTTCAAATCACAGAAAAAAGTATAATTTGTATATAGAATTTGGAACATTTTGTTTTAATATTCAAGGAAAGGAATAATTTGATAAGCATTGTTTAAGCGTGACACTATACCAATTTTAGTACTTTAGACGGCCAATTAAACTATTTATAATAATAGAGACAGATTTTGAATGTTATATCAGAGATAAACATCGATTACAGTGAACATAGCTCAGTTATGATATATAAATAGAATATGATAGATTAGTATGTGTCATCTGTTTATTATATCAATTATACCCAAAACTGCTAATTACATTCGTATTTTTGACCCCTTACCTTCATTCTATGAAAGATTAGATTAGTTTAATAAGAGTCGTGGAAAATCCTACATTTCGGACTTTGAATATAAGCCATTTATCCCAAACATGACTGAAAGCCTTCCTGATGTCTGAAAGAAAACAGCACTGATTTCCGTTCACTTGGGAAAGCCTGATATTGCCTGGAAAGCTGTACATTTGACAAGTTTGTTTGTCTGATGAAAGGAACTATGATTCACCAGAAACCAAATTACTCGTCCAGGATGATGTTATGTGTTGTCGATTTTGTTATTCTTCTAGAATCGGTGTATAGCGTGAAGGACGCTACTTTTTACGCTATATGATCCTTGGCACTAAACAGACTAATAGAGCTGTAGCCTGAACAAGCGTATGTCTTTTTCTATGAAATAAAAGATGGTATTAGTGTACTTCTGTGATATCCACAGAATATAGTTCACACAAAAAAATTATTTTTTTCAATACTTAACAGGTCTATTGAAAAGTCCCCGGCCTACCATAGTAAAACACTTTTTTTGGCAAAATTAGTTTTTTTATTCGACATAATCCCCTTCAAGGATGATACACTGATTATAGCGACCCTCAAACTTTTAGATAACATTTCTTTCCAGCGAGCATTCCTTTGAGATCTGTCGCTGAGGGCCAGATCTGGAGAATACGGTGGATGAGGAAGCAATTCGAAGCTCAATTCATGGAATTTTGCCATCGTTTTCATTCACTTGTGATACGGTGTATTGTCTCGATGAAGCAGCACTTTCATTTTCTTCAAATGAGGCCGGCGATCTCTTTTCGACGATTTCGTCCTTCAAACGGTCCAACAACGCTATGTAATAGTCGCTGTTGATGGTCCTTTCTTTTTCAAAAGTAAACTAAATTTTAATCTTCTTTTTAATTTCCTTTTTTCCTAGGATTTATTTGGGCTGGATATACTTCTTAATGTAGGCACCGAACCACTTTAGATGCTTATGGGGTAACAACCCGGTCCTAACAACTCTTCTTACTGCAGCGATTAAAATGGTTATTCCTTGTCGGATTTCACACCATTTTCTATGGACATAATTACTATCACAAATAAAAAATACGTTCATTCCCTAACGGGATTCAAACTTATGATTATTGCGGCAGTAAAAGAACCATTTTGTCATTTTTCTCTCAATTTAACTTAAATTAAACCCTGTAGTATAAACAAGCTCTGAGTTCTGTAGTATGGGTCCAATGCGTTCAGTTTGTCACGTATTAGGCAATATTTATGAATCACAATGATTAAATTACACAGTCGAAATTATTATTCCCAACATACTATAATGTACATTCAGCATTTTTCAATTATATGGGCTGTCAAGACAAAATTAAATGGTTACATTCTAACAAAAAATAATTAGACTATAAACAATAGAATATAGGACCATGATAAAATATAAATAATTTAACATTAGTTAAATTATATAACTTCATTTATACAAAAAATAAAATGGGAAATCAGACATCGTAATTGTCATAAATATTTGTGATTTATTTATTTATAAATATGCTTTAAATTACTAATTTATAATTATTTCCAGAAGGAAATGTTGACAATACTTAAAATTATCACAATTAATTCATTTAAGAACTAACACAAAGAAAATAACAAGGAAATAGACAAGGTACTTACCACCGCGATAAAAGTTTTTAAACATTAGAGTCTTTAGAGAATATACTCATTCATACTTGTAAAACAATAAGTTAAATTAGATAATTATATTTTACAAGGAATAAAAATACAACTATAAAAAAACCTTATGGCAATGGTAACTCTCATAAAATATTAATAACGGATAAGTCGATTTAGAAATATAAATAAGTGGTTCAATTTCTCCAAAAATACATAGAAAGTAATGATTAATTTCATAATTATTCAAAAAAGTAACTTAACATTTAGCTTTAATAATCCGACAAGGAACCACTATTCCAATAAGCAGGTAAGGTACGATCGCATGTCTTATTGGATAGTCTCTTCATTTGTTAATCCGGACCTTCATAGTGAGAACCGTCCGGACTAAGAAGTCTAACAAATAAAAACCCTCGATCGTAAAAGGAAACCAAGTAGAAATATTATAACCAAAAAAATAATGATGCATTTAAAACTTTCAAATATTAATTATAAGATTGTCATCAGAATACTCAGGGTACGAAGTCCATCGTGTTCTGTTCGACGAACTGAATCAAATGGGAATCTCGCAACGTTGTGAAATTTACCAGTCTAAAAATAACGAAATCATATATGTGTAAAGACTGGATACATGGTTAAAATCACACAGGCGTGACAATACGTCAGCAATTTGCCGAAAAGGTGTGTCCTCTGTGTTATTTATTATTTTTAATACGTTTCAATTTGTTATATCAAGATTCTAAACATGGGGTCAAGGCACCAGTATGATGAAAACTAAAGCAGACGCATGCCAGATACTAACAATTAGAAGTTGACGTAAATATTTAATAGAACCGTATTTAAACTTTATTGTTGTGAACGTGTGTGTGCCAAGGACATATGACGTCGGAGGCTTGCCAACAACAACGAATTCCCATTGGTTGGTTTGTTGCACACCTCCAACAACAAACCACATTCCGTTGAAGTACTGACGTTCCGCTATAACAATTTTCTCTAATACACTGCTCACAGATTATAGAGGAATTTGATAATCCCTTGTATTAAGTTGTATCATATTGTGTGTTATCATCATAATGTGTCATATAAAAAAATGTTTTTAAATACATTAACTTAATTCTATAAAAATTATATAATTATTATAATAATTCGAAAAAGATGAAGTTATAGATTTTGAGTATACATATTATACAACTGTTAATAAATAAAAACAGGGATCAAAATAAATTATATAACAACTACTTAGACACTAAATGGTAAGATAAATATAGCAAATTCTAAGCGTGCTAGATCTTGATGTCGAGATGGACGGGTGACTGTTATGAAAACATAATGGAAAGGTACCTGAGCAACCAATGTCCAACGACAAAGGTGTAATCGAAATTGAAAGTGGACAAAGATATGAATGAATGAAATATAACATGTATCGGTGATTATCACGACAGATACTTCTAATGTCAGATAATATTGAAATATAAGGGTACTGACAATTATATATTAGCAGCTAAAAGTACGGATAGCCGGCTTGATGGCACAATGGTAAAGGCGATAGGACGGTCCCACTACTGTTGCGATAGCCGCGGGTTCGAATCCTGCTGGGGCATGGTTGTAAATTTATGTTTGCGATTGTTCTAGTTCTAGTAACTGCGTAAGACCGGATGTCTTCTGGGATGATTTCTAAACCTCGCCTTTCTAAAATCGCCAGTCGGTAGGCTTAATATAGAGGACCGTGGTTCGGAGCCCAGGTTAAACTTTAGGCCCAATCCAGATAAACCTATAGTTGGTAAAAAGAGACTTTAAAACATATTTAAAAAAAAGTGAAGATAACAAATTACGCTGGCGGATCCTAGTAATAATATACAATAGTACCGACAAGTAATGGTACTAATAATAGATGGCAATCATAATTTAAATAACAGATAATGACAATGGTAGTCAATAACAATGATAGAACAACCAGGAGGGTTAACAACAATCTTAGTCCATAGTAGTCAAAAACATTGATGAACAACCATTAAAGAAAATAACGATAACTGATATCTATGATAAACTATACTAGCATGAAGTATGACATGTGCACACGGTACGAAGAGAAGGACGCACGACGTACCAGCTTATACCCTAAAACTAATAATAATAGACGTACAATGAGATGAAGAGAAGCAGACGTACGAGGGTAAAGCCAAATCTCTAATAAATAAATAAGTAAATACGTAACTCTTTAGCTGTTATGTACTCACTTCTTCTAACTTCGAATAATAAATGAATAAGTATAAATAGAGAATAATACATGGAAATTTAATAAATAATAAATGAGAATTAAAAAGACAAAAGCCTTAACTTAATTCTCTAGAAATTACATATTTATTATTATAATTTAAAAAAGATTGTGACCTTATCATACTTTTTTTATTACATATTATTTAGAATTTGTAGTTATTTATTTTCAATTATATCAAATTTACTTAAAGTTGGCCAACAATAAATTTTAATACGAAAAAAGTGTTTCTGTTAGATTCTTGCATGTACCCTCTAATTGAAAGTATATATGAAATTGCATTTGCATTCAAACAAATACTAAAATAAATCTTTCTGGGTTGGTTTGGGAGCATTTATTTCAACATTTGCATTCAACAACAACATTAAACACAGTACATTGCAAGAGAGTATCTTTCACAACTCTTGCAAGAGAATCACTTTGCGTATGTTACTAGGTATTGGTGGTCTTTTTTGCAACAATACGTTATTCTATTGACGTCGGTAGACATCTCCAATAACAGTTTCACTCGGTTTTAGATGTTCGTAAAACACTATACCTTGGTAATTCCAACATATCTACAGCAAAAATATTCCGTTTCCCTAATATTCCGTTTCGGCGTCGATATAAATAGCTCGCCTGGACTAACTAATAACTTTTTACCCTTGGCACTATAATAGTACATGCACTTTGCATTGCCGGTCACAATACACCATTGGGTTCAGGTCCCATAAGTTTTGCAATTCATTATCTTTAAAGATTATTAGTCCTTTGTCATTGCCATTAAAATAACTTGTAACTAATTGGAAAACTGTTATTTTATGTAGAAAAATATCAAAATCAAATTTAACAGTTTCGTTAAATTGTTAAAAGTTATTTACAATGATGCTTCCGCGTTTTAATCAATATAACAGCTGATCAAAATATATATTTTTCGAATTTGTATCTTATATTAATTTGTATATTAATTTTAACCAATATTGTAAATATCTGAAAACAAAAACAATATGTTGATTGTTACTTAAAATTAAGAATTAATACATTTTAATATAAAAAAAATATGTTTTTGGATATTGACCCATACATATGAGTCACTTCAGATATTGTACAGTGTAATATCTGGGTAACAATACGAGCTTTTACACACCCAACTTTAACTTATATTACAAAAATATTTTTTTAATATTTTTTACTAAATTTTTTCCATCTATTTGTGACTGGCCAGAATGTCCTCGAAACAGACACACCCACGAATCTACTGTTGTCCAACTTAATCAATACAAACTTATTACGCAATACTTTTTTCTCATAATCGGATTAATATATTCACATCTACCTGTTCCACAACAGCAACTTCCTTAATACATCATTAGGATGTAAAAAAAACACCTATATTATAATGTATAATGGAAATATACCATCATTTATTGAGGCTATAATATGGTGTACAACGCGAATTGAAAAATAGAAATCAAATTCGCAATGGAATATTTTTCAATGATTTTAATTTAATGTCAACCAGCTAATAAAATTGACCAATTAAGAAAGTTCATTTTTGATGTGGAAGCTTTGTTGTAAAATTATGTGAGCTAAAAAGCTTAAATGTTATATTTTCTAATAAAGGTGACACTTGGTGATAAGTGGTTTATTTTTCTGAATAGTTCCTATAATTTTAAGTCTAAATATTTGTTGTTCACATTAAAATATAATCTTAAAATTGAAAAAAACAAATCTAACAGCTAACCTAAAGAATATATACATAAAATCCAAAATAACAGGTTAAAATAGAATTAAAATAGTTTATATCGTAGACACTCGCTAACTTTAGAAGATATATATTAAATATATCTTAAATAGTGTATATTATACTATTTTTAACACATCATACATATAAAATGCACCCAAAATAACGACAAAATCTCTAAACGAAACAGTATTTAATAACTTTAGTAACGTATCTCGAAGTATATGATCGGAAATTTCCACTAACAGAGACGGACTCAAAAATCAAGCGTTCATCATTTCGTCTTTTTTTGATTCAAAAAATAATATATATGTTATACATGATATTTTGAAAAGAAAGGATTTTAACAGATATATGTCGCAACAAAAGCAATACATATAAGAAAAACTAATCTATAATAATAAATAATTTAATGTTTATACATGAACAATTGATGTTTTTTTATTCGCCTTACAAATAGGACCTTTTCATTTACACACCACCATTGCATAATTCATATTTCTAACTACCAATATCACATGTCCTCCTAACCGTATTACAGGGCTTTTCATGACAAGGTGTCTTAACTTGACAATGTAAAAGAATAGGGAACTAGCATAGGGGTTAGTTTATAGGTAGTTAGTAGGTATATTGGAATTTTTTTATTTAATGCTTTAGATATATTTTTTAAAGACATAATTTTACTTAATATTAACTAAAATATTTTAGTACAACATAATCTTTCTTGCACTGGTCATTCACATTGGTGACATTTTAAGGACGTGAAGGCGTCAGACATATGTCACGTAGCGCCGTTTCAAGGGAATAATGGTCCAGTTATGGAAGATACAAAGTATACAAGATATATAATATAATAATATATATATATATATATATATATATATATATATATATATATATATATATATATATATATATAATATAATATAATAATATAATATTTTTCTTGAAATTAATTACATGTTTTTGTCAACTGTATTTTTAACAGGGTACATATATTAGAAATGATTAAATTATAAGCCTGATTTCGGAATTTATCTCAAAATTTACGTATTCACATATAGAATTACTTTCATTCGCGAACATTCTTGCGTCTCTATTGAACACATTTACGGATATTTTTACAGATTATTTATTTATTGATATATTTTTTTTACTCGTTTTATTAATAATTGTTTATTTTTTATTAATATAGCATTAAATTGAAATGTCGAAATAAAATAAAAAAATCGTTTTTGGAAATAATAAGTATCATATACATAATTTAATAAAATATAAAAAAGGATATATATATATATATATATATATATATATATATATATATATATATATATATATATATTATATATATATATATATATATAAAATATTTATATATATAATATATTTATATATATAATATATTTATATATATAATATATTTATATATATAATAATTTTTATATATAATAATTTTTATATAATTTATATTATTTATATTATTTAATTTATATATATATTTATATATATAATATAAAAACGGATATATATATAAACAATTATTAATAAAACGAGTGAAAAAAATATATCAATAAATAAATAATCTGTAAAAATATCCGTAAATGTGTTCAATAGAGACGCAAGAATGTTCGCGAATGAAAGTAATTCTATATGTAAATACGTAAATTTTGAGATAAATTCCGAAATCAGGCTTATAATTTAATCATTTCTAATATATGTACCCTGTTAAAAATACAGTTGACAAAAATATGTAATTAATTTCAAGAAAAATATTGAAATGTCTTCAATGAAAGTGATTCACATAGGTAGTAATGGTAGTAGGGGACAGGTAGTCTACAATAAACTAAGCAAGACATACAAATTCAGTTCATTCGAATCTGTACCTACGACAAGAAAGCATCTCGTTCCATCTAGTTGCGGTTGTTGAAAACGAAGTGTTTATCTTATTGTTTGATCGTGTTTTTTTTATGAGCAAACAGTGATTATGAGAAGATCTGATAATAACACAAGTAAAATATATTACGGTGTTCAGTCAAATAGCAGACATAAAGTAAATCATCCAGGATGGGCAACAATATTTTTAGATCAATGGGGCCCCAGGAATTGGGTAATTAAACCATATTTTATTTAACATTTTTTCCTTTTAATTTGCAAATGAGTTTAAATTAATTTTATGAAACCATGTATAGTTCTTTTTGTGATATAAATAATGAGGCCCATTAAATTATTTAAAAATTATAATATTTTTTTTTTCTAATGATTAGCTTATAAATATTTAGTGAATGTTAAAATTTATGTTAAAAAGGCCGTCCGTTATGTATATTACCTTTGTACTACAATCAGGTGAAGGTGCTCGACTACAAATAATATAGACGTGTATTTTGGGTTATCTATTTTCCTATAAAATAAATTTAACCCTTAATAAAATCACCCTTAACCATTTAAGTGGAACATTTAATAGAAGGTATCGTAAAACATTGTGTATTTATTTGTTATTGTTCATTGTTTTGTGTGATTTTATTGAAAACACATACCAAAATATTATAATACAGGTGATATTTCAAACTCATATAGGTTATTTTATACTTGTTTATATTCTTTTCATGCAATTTATTTTACCGTATTCTAATTTGGTAAAACAATGTATTATAAAAATATTTCCTATTACGCACTTTCCCATACAAATAAAATAGTTAATCAGAAATGTTACCTGATAAGGTGTTTTGTATACGTATAGTCTGTTATAGATATGATGCAAGCTGTATTTGAAAATAATCGTAAATTTGCTATCATATAAATATCAGTACAGGGAAAACAGATTTAAATGAGCTTGAAATTCGGTTATAATACAGGGACGTTAAAAACACTGATTTATATAGTCTTTACAATTTTAAAAACCAGATGACCTTTGCAGCTACAGATTTTACATCGCGCCTATAAAATGTTGTGTTTTTATTTGTAATATATAGTTGTTCAACGGAAGTGTTTTAAAGTAATTAAATAAAATTAAGCATGCATTTAATTAGTACACGGTGGGTAGAGATTTTGAATAACCAGCCAAAAAAAAACAAAACTAATTGTTTGAAACGTATGAACCGGCATCAATTGAAATTTGTAATAATAGAACTGAAGACAGCGGAAGTTTTCTATTTTTTATCATTGAACAATAAAATTCTTGTATTGCTGATGTTGGTTTGGTCATGGTAGTATAGCCTTAACTAGATAAAGTCAATTTAATTAAAAAAAGAACTTAGCTTGAGAAAAATTCTTTAAAATGGCCTCATTACTGACGCATAATCTTCTTATCTCCACGAAACTGACAAGCTTTATGGTCTATTATTGAGAATTTTCATTATTTAACCTTAGGTCATTAAATTATCAATACTGTTTGTTTACAGAATGGACAACATCAAAGACTCCATGTCCAAGAAAGCCCGTCTATTTCTACTTGCACTACGGCAACGAATCTATCATCACTTGCCGATTTGCAGTCAAACTCAACGATCTACAAATTTCACAGAATGAACTTGGAAGAAAATCTAAAGATGACAATACCTGAAATAGAACCATTACAGTTAAGGGAGAAAACTAACGATGGGCACGTGGTGGTTGAAGTGCCTACACGACAAAAAGTACCGTTACGACAAATAAAAACACAGGTAAGTGCATCAAACTACTATCAATCATATTTAAAATTTATCTAACTAGTGGATCAAAATGCGGATTATTCATTCTCCAAAAAAAATTTTCCAAAATTCATTTATCTAGCAAAAGTTTCACTCAAAATGATCAATATCAGTATTTAAGGGATTTGTAATTTTTTATCAGTGAATTGTGAATTTATTATTACTAATTCTATATTTGTATTATTATAATTTATTATTTTAATTATTATAGTTTTATTAATTTATTTATTATAATTTTACTATAATATATATTTATAATTACGATTATTATAATTTATACTAGTTGCTTGTATGTACTCTGATTTAGTTTTCATTTTAAAAAGACATTTAGCGGGATATATATATATATATATATATATATATATATATATATATATATATATATATATATATATATATATATATATATGACGTTACAATTTTGATTTGACCCTTGTCGACCCATTTTAACACTTCAATGTTTCCAATGTTTCGAAACAGTGGGCCAGCCAAGCATTGCTACATCGATCTG